>NC_141905.1:30625454-30928484 GCF_057802395.1 Ceratotherium simum simum
TAATAAAGGAAGACTATGAACAACTCTACATACATAAATTTGATAACTTAGAAGAAATGGACTAATACCTTGAAAAACACAAACTACTACAACTCATCCAAAATGAAATAGATCATTTGAATAGTCCTAAAACTATTAATGAAATTGTCTTCATAATTTAGAAACTCCTCAAAAATAAGTCTCCAGGTCCAGATGGTTCCGGTAGAAATGTATAGCGAACATTTAAAGAATTGACACTAATTTTACACAATCTTTCCCAAAAATAGAAGAGGAGAGAACACTTCTCAATTCATTTTATGAAGCTTGTAATACCCTGATACCAAAACCCAAGACAATACAAAAAAAAAGGAAACTACAGACCAATATCCCTCATGAATACAGATGCAATAATCCTTAACAAAATGTTAGCAAATGATCTAGTGAAGTTCATTCCAGAGATGCAAGGCTGCGTCAATATTCAAAAATCAATCAATGTAATCCACTATATTAACAAGCTAAAGAAGAAAAATTACATGATCATATCAACAGACAGGAAAAAAGCACTTGACAAAATTCAATGCCCATTCATGATAAAAACTCTCAGAAAAATAAGAATAAAAGGGAACTTCCTCAGCTTGATAAATAACACCTACAAAAAATCTACAACTAACATTGTATTTAATGGTTAAAGACTGAATGCTTGCCCCCTAAGATCAGGAACAATGCAAGGATGTCCATTCTCACCCCTCTCTATTCAATATAGTATTAGAAATTCTAGGCAGGGCAATAAGGCAAGAAAAGGAAATAAAAGGCATACAGACTGGAAAGAAAGATATAAAACTGTTCCTATTTGCAGATGATATTATTATCTACATAGAAAATCCCAAGAAATCTACAACATATCTCTTAGAACTAATAAGTGAGTTCAGCAAGGTCACAGGATACAAAAACAACATGTAAAAATCTATATATTAGTAATGCACACATGGACACTGAAATTAAAAATGCAATACCATTTACAATTACTCAGAAAAACCTGAAATACTTAGGTATAAATCTAACAAAATGTGTACAGGGTTTGTATGCTAAAAACTACACAATGCTGATGAAAGAAATCAAAGAAGATCTAAAGAGATGGAGAGACATACCATGCTCGTGGACTGGAAGACATAATATAGTAAAGATGTTAATTCTCCTCAAATAGATACTCAGGTTTAATTTGATTCCTATTAAAATCCCACCAAAAATTTTCGTAAATATAGATAAGATTATTCTAAAATTTATATGGAAAGGTAAATGAACTAAAAAAGTGAAGACAATCGTAAGACACAAAGCTGGAAACCTATGATATTTTGATTATAAAAAGAAATATATATATATTTAGTTATCATCCCCATTCCTAGCACAGAGCTCCTAAAACTGTTGGAGTTTCCTAAGAAATAAGAGAGACAAAGATGTCTTTTGTTGCTCATAACTAGCTCCTTTCAATTACACCAGAATTTATGTTAATGAGGTGACTTTTGGTTGCTAGGGAAGTTTTCAGCCCTATCCCCCACCTTCAGGAAGGGGAAAGGGGCTGGCGTTGGAATCAATCACCAATGGCCAATGATTCCATCAGTCATGCCTACCTAATGAAGCCTCCATAAAAACCCAAAAGGATGGGGTTCGGAGAGCTTCCAGGTTGGTGAATACATCCACGTGCTGGGAGTGGAGCACCCTAGTTCCTCAGGGAGAAAAGCTCCCACACTCGGGACCTTGCCCTACATACTTCTTCATCTGGCTGTTCTTCTGTATCCTCTATAATATCCTTTATAATAAACTGCTTTAGCAAATTATTGAACCCAGGGAGGGGTTTGTGGGAAGCCCAATTTATAACTGGTCAGTCAGAAGTACAGGTAACAAGCTGGACTTGTGACTGGTGTCTGAAGTAGGAGCAGTCTTGTGGGACTGGGCCCTTACCCTGTGGGATCTGATGCTATCTTCAGGTAGAGAGTATCAGAATTAAGTTAAACTCAGAGAGTGGAGGATAAAAATAGTTTTCCCTGACAAAGTCTTATACTAGATATCAAAATTATTTAAAACTACAGTTATTGGGGCCGGCCCAGTGGCATAATGGTTAAATTCGTGCATTCCACTTCGGTGGCCCAGGGTTCACAGGTTCAGATCCCGGGCACAGACCTACACACTGCTCATCAAGCCATGCTGTGGCAGCGTCCCACATACAAAATAGAGGAAGAGTGGCACAGATGTTAGCTCATGGCCAATCTTCCTCACCGAAAAAAAAACACAACTACAGTTATTAAGAGAGTGTAGTGTTGATGCAAATAACCAATAACCATTCTATAGATAACAGTAACAAGGTGAATTTTACTTGAGCCAGGCTGAGGACGATAATCTGGAAAGCCAGTCTCTACAAAGAAAGAAAGCATTCTGGAGATGCATGGTTTTCAGTACGTTTTTATATCTTTTTAGAACAAAACACTTACATCAAACACACCCAGCATGCGTATTCATCAAAGTTTCAAAGAGATATTCAGTTGCAAGTTAGCAGGTCAACATGACCCTGATGTCCAGGAAAGGAAATTTATCTTCAGGAGTGCTGACGCCGGCGTTACTGGCATCGTAGGAAAGGAAGTATGCATCCTTATCTTCAAAGAGTGCATTCTTTCACTTTGAGATAGTGTTGAATGCTTTCCTTACTTTAATGGTTAAAGCAGATGTACAGCATATGTTTTAAAGGCCGTAAGTCAGGCTTCTTTAGTTCAGGCCAAATCAGGTTTAAACCAGAATATGTGAACTTATGAATATTTCTTGTCAGTAGCCTGGGTGGAATGGTAGACCAACGGAGCACTGGAGAAGAACAGAGTCCAGAGACAGCCCCACACATATATAGACACTTGAATTTTGATAAAGATCATAGTACAGAAAGGCAGCACAAGGACAGCGTTTTAAATAATGGTGCTGGGTCAAATGGATATTGACGTGGGAAAAGTATATGGCTCTTGACCCCTACCTTACACCACACACAGAAATCAATTTCCCATTGATCACAGATCTAAATGGGAAAGGTAAAACAACAAACCTAGAAAATAATATAGGAGAATATCTTCACAACCTTGGGTAGCCAAAGATGCCTTAAATAGGACACGAACACCACTCATCATCAAGGACAAGATTAATAAGTGGGCTAAGTTAAAATTAGGAATTTCCCTCCATCAAAAGACTACATTTGGATACAGAAGAGCAAGACACAGAGGGGAGAATATATTTGCAACGCATATAACTAAGGAGCTCTGGGATCATCAATTTCCTCATCTATAGGGTTAACTGAGATTATATACATATTTTGTGTGTGTGAAGAAGATTAGCCCTGAGCTAACATCTGATGCCAATCCTCATCTTTTTGCTGAGGAAGATTAGGCCTGGGCTAACATCTGTGCCCATCTTTTTCTGCTTTACATGTGGGACACCGCCTCAGCATGGCTTGATGAGCAGCACGTAGATCCGCGCCCGGGATCTGAACCTGCAAACACCGGGTCGCTGAAGTAGAGCATGTGAAATTAACCACTACACCACCGGCCCGGCCCCACAGAGATAATATATTTAAAAGGGTGGGCACAGTGCCTGGCACATAGGAAATGTTCCACAAAATTTTATGTTGCTTCTCTTAGAACCAAGGCATCCAGGCAGGAGGACTGTACTTCAAACCATTTCCAGGCAGAGAGAATCTCTCTCCTATTTTTGATGCTCTACAAAGAAAGAAGTCGGCAGTTCCTTTATAAACGTTACAAACCAGTGTTGAGGGCATTCCCTAAAGTATCCCCTTCATCCCCCCAGCTGCAATCTGCATGCAGACCCAGTGTTCAGTTCTAAAAATAGCATGAAAGGGTTAAGAGGTGCAGTGAGGAGGGTGACGGTGGGTTTACTCTTGGCTGTGTCAGGTCACAGTGTGGGAAACTCCCCAGGGAGCTGAGAGCAGCAGGGGGCCTGGTCAGGAGGGAAGAAAGCCCTCTCTTCTTTCAAACATAGTGTTTTTTATCATAGTAGTCATCAGCATACCCATAAGCGTGGAAGAGGGGGATTTCAGAATGGTTTCGAAGGGGTCGCCTCAATCCTGCAGAGACAGGCTCAGGAGAAGCCAGAGCTTAAACGGGGAACAATCTGACCTGTGTGAAAGGAGAAGCATTTGAGGCAAGGCCAAGATCAGAGGCCACCACCCAATGAGTCCCCACATTGGTTTGAATCCCCACCCCTCAGCAGGGAGGGGCAGAACTTTTGAAGGACTGGGGTTTGCCTCTAGCTCTCCTCCTTCCTTTTCTTCCTCCCCAGTGGAAGATGCAGAGTCTAGAAGCTCCAGGGCACCAATAGGAAGCCAGGGGTCCTGAGAAGGAAGACCCTCGAATAGGCCTGTCCCCATCAGTTTTGAGGGCCAACAGCCTCATTCTTTGGTCTGCAGACCTTAAGACCTTTCCCTAGTTCACTGAGTTTACGCCCCTCGCATTCTCTATCTCACCACAGTCCACCACAGTGGACTAAGGATTATTCTTACCCCATTTTACAGGTGCCCAAGTTGAGCCTCAGAGAAATAAAGTGAATTACCCAACGTAGTTCTCAGACTAAGGACTCATCGCACTATGTAATCCTGCTTCCATCAAGATACCAATAATAATGATGATTATTACAATTTTTGAGCATCTCTTGTGTGCCAGGCATATGACTAGGTGCTTCACTTCCATTAGCTCATTGGTCCTTCAGAATGACCCCAGAAGTAGGTGAGAGGACCCCATTTTACAATCTCAAAGAAGGTTCTAACAGTAAGAGATCATACTTGGTGCCAGGCACTGTTCTAAACTCTTGAATGCCCATTAAGTCACTCAATCATCCCAACAATCCTGTGAGAATAAGTGCAAGTATCATCTCCACTTCAGAGATATGGGAACTGAGATTCAGAGACATCAGGTAAGTTGTCTGAGGCCACACAGCTAGGAAGTAGAACTGGCCTTTGAGCTGAACATTCTTACCACTATTCCGCATCTCTGGCAGTACAGGCAATTTACCCAAGGTGACACATCTACAGAGTGTCAGAATCCGATTGAAACCCCTGCCCAACTAAAAACTCAGGATCTTCCCACTCAGCTATGCTGCCTAAAGTAGGGCTGGAAGAATGCTCTGGGTCATGTTGGCAGTTGCCTGCTCTCCATCTAAGAGACGGCTCTGCAAATCAATCCCCAGAAACAGGATGCATGGAGACAGACCCCTCCGTGGTGGCATCCGGCCCAGTCGGCTGACGAAACTGGGACCCAGCCCAACCAACCTACTTTGCCAGTTTTTCTCTTTCGGCCTGCTGCTCGCTGGCTGAAACCGGCCCCTGACTCCCATTCTCTCCCTTGGTCCCCTTTAAAAGAGCTGAATGCAGGGTAGGGAGGGAGCTTGGAAGGAGAGCAGGTCCTCAGTGAGCCCTGCCTGCCCCTCCAGGAGGGTAAGAGGAGCTGCGTGGGGGTGAGAGAGGGGTGCTGGGGAGTGGTTCTGGAGCTGTGGGGAAGGGTAACCTAGCAACCACTGGCTCATGTAGTCACAAAGCTGACGGGCTTGCCCACAGAACCAATGAGTCTTCCCATTGACGTGTCCTCTTGCTCCTTCCTGCTCGGGTGGCAGGGGCTTCTCACCCACATGCTGTAGCGGCCACTTTCCTCGGCGAGTCTGGGGATCTCTCCAGGGTAGGAAATGGACACTAGAGCCAGACCAGGGCCAGGGGGAGGGCCCAGAGGGGCCAAGATGGGGACAGGGAAGTTCCATCTCTAGATTGGTGTGAGCCTTCAGACCCCTTGTGCCTGGCTGGCTAGGGGCCCGGGGGAGAGGGAAGCGAGGACTGGCGCAGACTCAGTGGACCCTGGCCTGTCCCGCTCTGGAAAAGGCAGGCCTGGCCCGCTAGGGTCTCTATTGACCTCTCTATAGCAGCTGTGAGGTGTGACCCATCAGTGGCTTATAAAATCAGTTAAATAGGTCACATCTAACATTTACAAAATGAAAACAAAAAGTAGGCTGAAAACATCAGTGTGCATACATGTATTGCTTCGGGATATTGTTGCTTCAGTTTCACATACACGCACACAGGCCTGTACACACATATATGAACTGGGTCATGATGTGAAAATGAATTTCTTACCATGCTCACAGTCGAAAGCATTTGAAAGTCTCTGTTCTCATGAGTACCTTTTCCTGTAGGCAGATGGGTTTGGGGGCTTCCAAATGCCCTGTGCTCAAGCCTGCAGCATCTCAGTGCCCAAGGGCTAGCCCCTACCATCAAGGATGTCCAAAGCTTCCTTCAAAGGAAGCTCTGCCAACTGTTTTTCTCTTTAGAGAAAAGATCAGGAGCCGTCGAGTGAGGATGCCCAGTTCCTTGCCATATGATCTCAAAGTCTCTCCCCTTCCCCAGCCTCAGGCAGTGCTGCCTGCCCCCCTGCACCCTAATCTGATGAAGGGCTGGCCCTGGGGGATCTCTGGGGTGCCTTGCGGATTCTGTGAGTCTGAGGGTTAATTCTCAGAATGCACTGATTTTCTGTCACAACCTCATCCCTGGCACCTGCAACCCCAGCACAATATCTATATATATGCAGGTCCATATATTTAGATGAACCATAATTCTTGGCTTTGACACCTATCATCTTCCAGCCATGTCATTTAATTAGTTTCCTTAATAATATAATGAACACCAGTAAATGTACCTCCCAAACCAAGAACCAGAATATCACCACTGAGACATCTTATGTGCTCCCCTCCTACCCCCTCCCCCTCTCCACCTGCCGGCAGAGATAGCCACTAGCCGAATCCTCTGTTTAGTATTTCCTTGCTTTTCTTTCTTGTTTAATCACATGTTTATGATAATTTTGCTTGCTTTTGAACTTTAATTTTAAAAAAGATTCTCAGGTATAGGGTCTTCTGCAACTTGCTGTTCTTGACTTAGCATTATAATATTTGTAAGATTCATCTATGTTGCATGAGGCTGTGGTGCATTCATTTTCACTGCAATATAATGTTCACTTGTCTGAGCGTACCACAGCTTATTTATCCATTCTTCTGATTTTGAGCATTTGGGTTGTCACTAGGTTTTTGCTAATTTGAACAATGTGAATTTGTTTGTCTTACACACAGCCCCAGTTGCACATCTGAAAGAGTCTGTCTTGGGTATATATCTGGGAGAGGAATTGCTGGGTCATACGGCACGCATATGTTCAATTTGACAAGATATTGCCAATTTTCTTCCCCCAAAGTGTTTGTTCCCGTTTATACTCCCACTGCCAGCCTACGAGAGTTCCTGTTTTCCATCTTCAACACTAGTATTAAGTGTACTGGCCTTTATTCCATTAGAAACCCTACAATGGCTATGGAGGTGAGGACCCAACTGGCTGACGATCCACTGATGAGGTAAGGCCCCAGTGCCTACCCTGCTGACCGAGGAGGAGGTGAGGGTGGGGCAGGGAGGATGGTGTGGGGGTGGAATCCAAGAGAGGCAGTACTTGCTCACCTTCCGCTGCTGTCAGTCAGGCCCGCAATGGGTTCTCAGGCCTGCGTTAGCACAGGTCACAGGCTGGGCCCCTCCCTGGTGGCATGGGCAGGAACATTAAGCACAGAAATTCCAGGGGTTTTCAAAGGATGACTTCTTCTGTTAGTTGGGGACAGGGGAGGCCGGCTAACTGTGACTTTCAGAGAAAGTTTGCTTTTATTTCTTTAAGTCAGAGATCACTTAGAGATGAGTCAAAGACAGAACAGGAAACTCAGGGGCCTGGTCAGCGAAATCCTCAGAGGGTCCCAGGGCAGAACGCCTTGCTTAGCACATCCAAAGTCCATCTATACTCTAGGACTCCCTTCAGCCAGGGCCGCCAGGAGAAGGGAATGCAGACAGTGAGCAGGCAGGTGGTCCCACTAAGCCTCAGGCAGAGAGTAGACCACCTTCGGATCCTTGCTGGACCGACCTCAACCTCTTCCTCCAGGGGCAGAGGCACAGAGTCCTCAGGAGAGGGAAGGGGTGCAGGGCAGAGGACAGAGAACCTGAGACGGCTTGTCTCCAGCAAAGCGAAGCAAAGCTTGAAGCTTCCCTGCAGCGTTGCAGCCCTGATAGCTGCCCCATCAGCTCTACATCTCCTGGGAGGGGCCCCCATGGGAAAAGGACTAGGATGCTGACTCTGGGCCAAAACTGCTCCTGAGGGCATTAGGGGGAGGGTAACAGCCGATAGCTGGCTTCTCCTGGGCTGCCAACAGTTTGGCTTGGGGAGAGGCCCTTGCTTGGGTTAGCCCCCGGCCCTAGAGGTGTATATAATGTGCCTTTGCTCCAAGTCAGGTATTTGGATGTGTAGGTGGGTCTATGGCTTCTCTTTCTGGCTTTAGAGACAGTTTGATTCCATCTGAGTTCTCTCAAATGGATCCCAGCTCCCTGCTAAGGCACCTCAGAAAGACAGAAGACTCCTGGGACTAGATTGCACCAATAGGAAAAGACCCTGGGGGAGGCCCAGCTTTGGGTGTCATGGGGGTGGTGGTGAAATCCCGGAAACCAGATTTCAGAGTCTCAGGAATGGACTCTATCACAAGCGCTGAGCTCTGAGCTAAGCTGGGCACCCCTGCCAGGAGGCTCCATAAGCTTCTCCTTGACCCTCTCCTTCAGGCCAAGGGCTGAGCTGAAGCCTGAGAATAAGTCAGGGCACAGGCCAAGGAGCCACGGGGACAGCGGGCCACAGAAAGAACCGATGATCCCAGGGATCGTGGATTTTGAGCTGATCCGGGAGGCACTGAAGACCCCCAAGCCCCAAACCCCTGGCATCTACCACTTTGGCCGCCTCAGCCACCACTCCTTCTTCTCCAGACACCACCCCCACCCCCAGCACGTGACCCACATCCAAGGTAGGGCAGGGGAGGCCAGCGCCTCCCTGGCAGTGGTGGGGGGGTCTGGAAAATTGGAAAGGGAGGACCCAGCCTCTACTTCTAGGCTGAGGTCCAGAGAGGATGGGGACTTGGCCAGGGTCACAGAGCTGCTTGGTCACTTGCAAGCACTTGGCCAAGCCAAGACTCGACTTGGGGAGCAGCCTCCAAGGGCAGGCTGCACATCCCTACAGGATTTCTCTCATTGCCCAATCTCCCATTTTACAAATCAGAAAAAGGGATGAACATTCTGCCCTAGAGCTGTGCTCTGTTCTCTGACTCAGGCCACTTCATCCACTCAGCCACTCATCCATCAAATATCTACTGAGTGTGAACTATGGGTAAGATACGTTTTTAGACCTTGAGGATATGACAATGACCAAGACAGGCAGTCCCTGCCCTCGTGGAGCCGACTCTCTGGTGGGGAAAGATAGGAAACAGATAAAGTGTCAGAGGTGGTAGGAAGAGAGGGTGTGAACCATGCGGCTATCAGGGGAAAGGATGTCCCAGGCAGAGAGCACAGCAAGTACAAAGACCCTGAGGCAGCATCCTGGCCCTGCTGGAGGAACAGCAAGGTAGCCAGTGTGGCTGGAGCAGAGTTAGGAGGGTGAGAAAGGAGATGTATCAGAAAGGCAGTGGGGTCCCAGATCATGTGGGCCCTGGAGGTCACTGTAGTCAACATGAAGCCGTCTCGCTGAGTCAGATGGGAGCCACTGGAAGGTTGAGAGCAAAGAAGTGCCAGAAGTGATCTATTGGCTTCTGTCTGGGTGGTGGCTCGGACCAGGAAGGTAGCAGTGGAGGAGTTAGTGGCCTTGCTCTAGCAATATACAGAAGGGAAAGCCAGCAGGATTTGCTGATGGATTAGAAATGGAGTGTGAGGGGAAGAGAGGAGTCAAGGCTGAGCAACTGGAAAACCGGAGTTGCACTGGCCGAGACAAAGAAGGTGACAGAAGGGGTTAGTGGAGAGTGGGGGAGGAGTTAGGAGTTTGGTCTGGGACATGAGAGATGCGAAATGCAAGATGCCTTTTAGACATCCGGCTGGAGGTGCAGAGTGGGCAGCTGGGTCTGGAGTTCAGGGAGGGGTCCTGGCACCTCAGGAAAGTGCATCAGGAAGGACAGCGTGAGCAACCGTGCTGAGTCCTAACCATGCGGCTCCTCAGAGCTTAACTATCTAATGATATTAGAATAGCACACAGACTTTGGTTGGAAGGGTCCTTGCATGTAAACTGCTTGCCACCAACTCCCGGCTGCCGTGCACTCAGCCCTGCACAGGCTGACAGATGGCAGGAGGTTTTATCCAGAGGGTCTGGCTAAATCTCCTCACAGACTGTGGCTTAAGGCCCCCCTCCACATGCCTACCTCTGTGTGCTCACATCTGCAGTTGGTTGCTCTGTCATAGAAAACCGAAAGGACCTCAGGACTCGGGTCCCAGGAAGCCTGGGTTCTTGTCTCATCTCTGCCTGCCTCACTGTGTGACCCTGAGCACGTCCCTTGCGATGTCCGTTCTAGGTGCCCCTGTGGGTAAGGTCGTGGTGGTGGCAGAGGCCCTCCCAGCTCCAATGATCCGTGGGCTGTAGGTATCAGCAGAAGTGGGGCCAGTGCTCTCCCTGCCCACTAGCCTCCTCCTGGCCTCACAGAGTTCTTGGGCTCCAACCAGGCCTCCCTTCCCACAGCCTCTAACCCTTCACAGATCTCACCGGCAAGCCTGTCTGTGTCGTCAGGGACGAGTTCTCTCTGGCCCCCCTACCTCAAGCCACATTCTTATCCCGCTATCTGATGGGGATGCCCACCGTCTCTCTCCCTATCGGAGACCCACAGTCCAATCGGGACCCCCGGCTTTCTTCTGGTGGGTACTTGGGCCACAGCCCCTCTACCTTGGAGTTACACCTCCCCCCACGGGCTGCCCCACTTGGGCAGGTACCTGGGAAGGAAAGGGCCATTGCTCTTAGGTTGGGGGTGTCCAGTGGGGTACCCCATTTTTTCCTCATTTCCTCAGACAGCTGCATTATTCCCACCCACCCACATCCTCAGAAATGTGCCCCTGCTTGGATTTGAGGTGTTGGAGAAGTTATAACAGGCAGAGGACAAGCAGATTTGGGCAGCAGTCATGTGACTTACAGCTACAGACAGGAACGATATTTGCAATATTTAGTCACTGGTATGCTCAGGGTCCAGTCTGTCAGAACAATCAGCCAGAGACAGTGCTGGAGCAGTGTTCCAGAGACCTCTGCTCTGCCAAGCCTTCCTCTTCCCTTATGGTGGGGTGGAGGCAGGGCGGCAGATCCTGAGGAGGAGGCTGGGACAGGTGCAGGACAGAGAGGTCTGGAAGGCTTGCTGCAGTGCTCCATACCAACCCCTCCAAGAGCAGTTCAATACTTCAGGACCTGGTGTAGCTTATCTACCGAATCTCAATCCCAGTCTCAGGTTCCTAAAAGAGGCAAGGCTAGATTAAGCCACATGCATCTTGGCACGCAGCCAAATGCTCTCCAGCATCTCCCAGTAAAGCCACAGTTTAGGACACCAACATCGGCCCCCTCCAGTAGCCACCCCGCCCCCACCAGTGGTGTGATTCCTGATTCTTACCCCAAGGGCACTGCCTCCCCCTTTCCCTTTAAGATGCGAGGAAGCCTGGGAGGAGAGGAGGCTCTTCCACACACAGCCCTCCCAAACCCCGGAGCCACAGGGAGGGCAAGGAGGAGGGCCCCAGGCGTCAGTTGGCAGGATCTTATCTCCTCCTCCCAGAGGCCTGGAAGAAGGAGTTGAAGGACCTGGCTTCCCGGGTGGCCATCTTCACCAAGGAGAACGAACTGAAGAACAAAGAGGTGGGTGCAGAACAAAGGAGCTGTCTGGGAAGAGAGGAAACGGATCCAACCCTTTGTAAGGAAATCCCTCCCCAGTGGGTTCAACTTAACCAGCAGTAGAGCAGGTTCATGCAAGGTGCTACTGTTGACACTGGGGAGGAGGGGCCGACGAACACAACCGAAGGGTGAGGGTCGCAGTGGTGGCTCAGAGGAGGAGAGGCCGCACTGAGGTGGAGAAATCCAAGAAGGTTCATAGTTTAGAAGTGCCCGGGGGAGGCATTCCTAGTGGAGGCACACAGCACAAACGCTCAGAAGTCAGACACCTTTAGAGACCAGGGGGCTGAAGTACACGGGATAAGTGGGCAGCAGAGAGTGAGAAGGTGAGGCCGACTTTGAATGCGGGCAAGACCAGCTTGTTCTTCATTTCTGAACTTAGTGTAGTGTCTAGTGTCATAAGCAGCAGAGAATCATTGAAGGCTTTCAAACAGGATGGGGGTGGCCTCATGGGTGCTATTGGCCAATAAACCAGTAAAGACAAGTGAGAGGCAGCTTGAAGGTGGTTGGAATTGGTCCTAAGACAGTCTTGGCTGTTCGTAGCTGAGTCTGGTCCTGCCCTTGCCTTGGGCAGCAGAGTTCTCGTCACTGCTCTGCAGCTAATTCACTCAGGGCAACTCAGCTAAGCTGTCTAGGTCTCAGTTTTCTTACCTTTAAAATGGGGAGAAAGACACCATCAGTCTTAACCGGAGTTGCAGGGGCAAGAGGCCCCAGGGGTTGTGCCCACAGGCCTGGCTCGGGAGAGTTTCCCAGGGCAAAGAAAGGAACATGGGGACAGGTGAGCTAGAAATTAAGGTAGCCGGTGGGAGCCTTGGCGTAGGATACTGTTCTCAAATCTCTGATGGGCTGGGGGCAGAGGCACCAGTGGGCCTGCCCAGGAGGAAGCATGAGGATCACCCAAGGACTACCAGGGGCAGCCAGGGTTCTACCAAGTCCCAGGAGGAAGATCTTTGGCTATAATGGAAGGGCTCCCCACTGGGTAGGAGGGGTCTAGGACAGAGTGGGGCTGGCCTGGTCAATATTACCCGTCCCTGCAACACTGTGATGCTGGGATTCCAGGAGTGGAGGTGGTGGGTGCTCTGAGGATGTGACCTGGCCTCCTCTCCTCTCTTTTCCCCTTCCCCTCCCCTCCCTTCCCTCCCCCTCCTCTTCTCTTCCTTTCCCTTCCCTTCCTTTCTCTTTTCTTCCTTTCTCTTCTCTCTCCTCTCTTCCCCTCCCGTCCCCCCCTTCCCTTCCCTTCCCTTCTCTTCCCCCTGCCTTCTCCTCTCTCTCTCCCTTTCCATCTCTCACTGTCTGGAGTCTCTGGTCACTTTTCTCCCAGCAGAAGGAGGAGCCTCAGCGGGAGCAGGGGGCAAAGTACTCGGCTAAGACGGGTAGGCTTATCCCCGCTGCCACCCTAGCTGTCAGCCGCCGCCACTCCCGCCAGGGCCGGCGGGACAACCCTTCCAGCAGAGATGGAGGAGTCCAGACCTTTGTCCTGCAGGATCAGGAGCTGCTGGTGAGGCCCTAGGAAGGCTGGGGGCTGCAGGCCCTACAGAGGCCCTAGACTAAGGGCAGAGAACATGGTAATACCTGCTCCTAGGCTCATAGCAATCCCAACGAGGACTCTTACCAAATGCCTTAAAGTGTGGCCTCTCCCAGGGAGCATTCACCTAAGACTGTAAGACATGAAAACCCCAGGATTGGGAGTCAGGAGCCTGGATTCCAGGCCCCTGCTGCCTCGACGTTTCCGTATAAGCCTGACCCTCTCTGTTAAGTCCCTTCCCCTCTTGGGGCCTTAGTTCCATGATCTAGCCAAACTGGGAGCATGAACACGTTCCAGCTCGCCCTTGACAAGTTAATGAAGGGAGCTGTAGTGGTGGAATGAGAAGCGTGGAGACAAAGGTCCTGCCTAGTGTACCCTCAGACCACGTCCCGGGATGCTGCAGCTAGCAGCCTGCAGGCTGGTCCCAGCCTGGTCTCCCTGCACTGCAAGAGCGGTCCAGTCTGCACTACAGCAGAGCACAAAGCCCACCTCCTCCATGTTCAGGTTTCCCCATTCAGGCCTGAGATGAGTCCATGACTCATTCTGGTGGGTTAAGGCGATGAAAATCGCTGTTAAAGTGCACACGTATTCTCCAGGGAAGGCCAGACCGTGAGCCAGCATCTTGACCCCTGGCCTGTGACCAGCGCTTCCAAGCATGCAATCCCTTTGGAGCCTTATAACAGTCCAGTGAAGTGGATAGAGCAGACAGGGCCCGGGATCCCCATTCCACAGGTGGGGAGGCTGAGGCCCTGCCAGGTGACATTCTGTGGCCCAGGCCCCCAGAAAGGGAGCAGCAAAGCCGGGACTAGAACACAGTGCTCTCTCCGCTACAGGGCAGCCTCCCCTTGCCTGGAATTAGGTTCTCAGGTCCTGTGGGGAGGGGGCTCAGGGCAGGTAAGTTGGATGCGGAGAATGGAGAAGGGCTCCAGGGCAGATTGGAGTTGTGGGCGGGGGTCTCTGCAGCAGGTGGGTATGTGGGGATGAGGGTGGGCGCCCTGACAGGCATAGGCCTGGAGAGAGGCCCAGCCCAGTTCCCCCCCACCAGGGATGAGGCAGACCCATCGGGTCCTAGGAAGACTGAGCACCAAACACTGAGGAGACCCCAATTTCCTAGGACTCCAAGGGCTCCACCTCCCACCGCGGGCC
Source organism: Ceratotherium simum simum (assembly GCF_057802395.1). Classification (NCBI taxonomy): domain Eukaryota; kingdom Metazoa; phylum Chordata; class Mammalia; order Perissodactyla; family Rhinocerotidae; genus Ceratotherium; species Ceratotherium simum. The sequence continues at coordinate 30,639,873 of NC_141905.1, forward strand.
CCAACTCCAGCTCACCATAGCCACAGCCTCCATCAGCACTGCGGCCTGGGGAGCCCCCATAGCCCACCCCAGACAGAGCTGGATCCTTTCCTGGTGATACTTGACTGGAGAACACAGAGGGAAAAGGGCCCTGAAGCAGCAAAGAGGCCAAAGGCTGAGAATGTGGCCGGGAGCAAAGTGTGTAAGCTGCTCGGCAGCAAGGAGCCCCAAGCTGAGCAGTTTGCAGAACCAGCGAGCCCTGACCCTCAGGCCTCCCACTGGGATCGCCCCACCTCTTACTGACATCTCCAGACTCTGAACTTGGGAACTTCAGAGTGGGGAGTTCTGTGGGGTCCCTGAGATCCCCACGCCAATGACCTAGGCATTCGGGACCTGGTGCATCTCTGAGGAGCTGATGGGCCAGCTCTGACTTGGCGCTCCCAGGGAGGAACTTTGGGGTACAGCTAGCCCAGCATGGTCCAGGGATGAGGAGTCCACACACCTGATTCCAGGGCTTACTTCTGCCACAATCCCCCCTGCTAGGTGTCCTCCTCTCTCGAGTCCTCGGATTCCTCGTCCACCCAGTGAGGAGGCTAAGAATCTCCCTCCAGAGCTGTCAGGAGACAAAGCCCTCTGTAAAGTGCAAAGTCCATGCAGAGGGGAGGCAGGGACCCTCGTGGGGACCAGTTTAGCCAAGCATGTGGCTCTGGGAGCCACTTTGTGGGGGAAGGGCTTGTGCTGCTGGCTGGAACGTGCAGTCCAGGCACGCTGACCCAGGCCTCTCCTCCTGCCCGCAGATCCTGGAGCTCCTTTGTCAGATCCTGCAAACAGACTCCCTGAGTGCTATCCAGTTCTGGCTACTCTCCGCTCCCCCCAAGGGTGAGGACACTGCCCGGTGCCCGGGTCCTTCTCTGAGTGGAGGCTGCCGAGGGCCTTGTCCTCGGTTCTGCAGGACTCGGATGTCACTCAGCTCCCACCCCAGGGCCTTCCACCTGCGCCTCTTCTCCTTTTTGGAGCCCCAAATTAACCTTTTCCATCTGGACACTGTCACTTCTCCCTCCTCCACATTCCTCAACAGGAGGCCCCCGCTCCTTGGAGGGGACCCCTCCTCCACGCTGAACACAGGCCTCAGCACCTGGGAGGGGGAAGTCCAAAGACCGTACTTAGCAGACACAGCCCCTCACCCACCACTGTGGAAAACACACACACACACACACACACACACACACACAGATGCAAATACATGCACATAAGAACACACACGTATATGCACATGCACACACGCATGGACATACACACACACACTGGGACAGTGGGCAGAGGGTGTATTTAAGTGGGAGGGTGAGGAGTGATGGGAGCCAGAGAGATGATTGGAGAAGGCTTCCTGGACGGGAGAGTGGACGGGGAGGAGGGCAGGTCCCCAGCAGGCTTCCCAGAGAGGGCCAGGGAGTGTGGTGGGCAGGTGGGCCAAGAACCAGCTACACAGGAGGGAGGTGTGAAGGCTGGGCCAGGAGAGCAGAGGGCACCTCCCCACGGGGACCTGTGGGCAGAGTGTGGGACGGTTAGAGAAAGCTGCCCTGGGTGGGGGTTGGGCAGAAGAGCTGGAGGCCCTGTTCCCTGCCTGTCCCATCTAGGACTGAGGACTCTGCCCCTCACTGTGCTTGCAGAGAAAGACCTCGCACTCGGGCTCCTGCAGACAGCAGTGGCTCAGTTCCTTCCCCAGCCCCTAGTCTCCATCCCTGCAGAAAAACTGCTGAACCAGCTCCAGGAAGTCCAAGAACCACCTCAAGAGAAGCAACAGCCAGCCTACAGGTGTGCTTTGTGCCCCTCACCTGCCCCTGTGTTCCCAGAACGGCTTTCTCATGTTCAGCCACCTGTCCTCCCAGGTGAGGCCAGTGGGGTCCAGAGAAGGGAGTCTGAGGCTGGCCAGAGCCTGGGCTGACTGAGCCCATCCTGGAGGAAGGCCTAGAGACCCTCCCCAGAGAATCTCCAGTTCCACCCGTGCTGCTGGAAGGCCCACTCTGCCAGACCCGACTCTGCTGCCAGCTGTGAGGGATCCCTGAGGGGGTGATCTGTATCAGTTGTAAAGACAGGGCTGGATAAGCCATGTGTAGGCCTCCAGAAGCTCTTGGTCTTTGGGAAGACACTGTAGAGAAGGAATGCTAACACGAGCAGGCGGAAGTACCTTCATGCGGGTGTTAAGTGCCCTGGATGGCTGGAGAGAAAGAGATTCCTGATGAGCTGGGAAAAGGGAAGATGAGGGCTGGCCTCACAAAGCGGTGAGCAGGGCCTGACTGTCAGCAATGGAACCTGCGATGTTGAGTGCCCACGTGTTTGCCTGAGTCACAGGGGCTTTTAAGACCACCCACGGAGGCAGTATTGCCTCCATTTTACAGAAGAGAAAACTGAGGCTCAGGAACAGTTGAATGACCCCCAAAGTCACCTGGCTGGTCAGCAGAAGAGCTGGGATTCAGACTCCAAGCCCAGCAGTGCTCAGATTCACCAGGGAGCTTGTTAAAAATGCAGACTCCTAGAGATTCTAACACCGCAGGTTGGCGTGATCCCAGGGGATGTGTATTTTTAACAATCACCCGAGTATTTCTGATAGAGCTCGGGGAATGCTGCTGGGATGGATAGGATTTGAACTAGCAAAGGAGAGGGTGGGGAAGGTCAGGACTGGAAGTCAGGAATGCGCATGTCTTAGGGAACGTGAAGTTTGGGGGTGCTGGAGTGTGGGCGGGCTTGGTGAGAAGGGGTGGGTGCTTGTGTTTGCTTAGATTTGTTGAAGGCATGGGTCTTGCTCTGGCCCTGGACTTGGATTTCTTTTCCACTTTGAGAGACCAAGAGAGGCACAGGAGGAAGGCAGGCTTCACTGTGACCTTGGGCAAGCCACCGTCCATCTGTGAGCCTCAGTTTCACCTTCTCAAAACCCCCTCTCCCAGAGCTGTAGGGAGGAAAAATCATATCAGGCGCATAAAAAGGCTTGCTGAAGTGTAAAGCCGACACAAGACATAAAAGCATTATTCATGCTTGTAAGTAATTCATCAGGCAAGCAGGGGTTCTTGTCTTCTCCACTCACACTGGAAGGCTTCTTGTCTCCGAAGAAGCAGGGGCCTCCCTTGCAGCTCCTGGGACAGGAGGGCCTTGCTTCCTTGTGGCCACAGCAAGCAATGGAGTCACAGTGGTCGGGTCCTGCCTGGGGTGGTGCCAGCCAGGGACAGACTCCTGCTGGCTCTCCAGCTCTCTGGGAAGGGCCGCTCCTGCCTCTTCCTGGAGCACCTGCCTCACTTCCCCGCCCACCCCGTCCCTCTGCTGCGGTGGCTCCAGCCTGACCTTCCCAGCCTCTCCTCTGTGTTGGTTATAGCCAGTCCCCGAAGACGAAGACACCACCTCTACCAAAAAGCGAAAAACCAGGTAAGAGTCCATGCGGCAGGTCACTCATGGGGGTCACTGAGGCCCAGCCTGGCTGGATTCCTCAGGGGATTCAAGGCATCCTGGAGATGAGTCCCTGCCCAAGGAAGCTGTTCACTTCATCCATTCATCCATCCATTCGTTCATTCACTCATTCATTCAGCACAGACTTATTTAGCACCTGTGTGCTAGGCTCTGGGAATCACTGGGGAAGAACCGAGATAAGCTTCTGCTGCCGCGGAGCTTCCACCCTAGGGAGGAGGAGTGCAGGTGACAAATAAAAACATCTAGGGGGATAGGTGTAGTAGGGAAAATAAAGCAGGGTGACATGATAGACAGTAAGAAGGACTGGCAGGGTGGGGAGAGGGCTCCTTGAGCTGAAAGACAGGAAGGACCCAGCCCTACGCAGGTCGAGGGAGAGCCTACAAGCAGGGCTCCCAGCTCCTGGCATGTTGGTGAAAGGGCAAGCAGGCCAGGGTGGCCGGGCCCTTGAGGGTGGGGACAGTGGTGAAATGCCATGAGACAGGTGGGCAGGGCCGGCCCATGGGAAAGCAGGCATATGGTCTCATGCAGAGGGCATGGGGGTGCACTGGAGGGTTACAAGCAGGGTGGGGGAGGCACCCCTCTGGCTGCTGTGCAGAGAATGGACTGTGGGGGCACGAGCGGATAAGGGAGACCAGGCAGAAGGCCGCTGCAGTCATCCTGGTGCCTTAGACCAGGGTGAGGGGGACAGTTGGAGGGGACAGAAGAGGATTGACATCTGTACCTCCATTCTTCTCCCCACTAGACTGTAAAGGGTCCTGAGTGGTGGGCAGGGCCTCTGGCATGGAGTAGGCACGTCACAGATATTTGTTCCCTGCACGTAGAAGGAAGACGGTGGTGGTGAGGCTCAGAGAAGGGCTCAGCTCCTCCCCAGCCCCCAGCAGAGCCCAGAGAGGAAGCCGGCTTGACGCAGGCTCTCCCACACCTCCCTCTGCGCTCGCACATCCGCCCGGGGCCGCGAGGGGAGAAGGGGTCTGCTCGCTCTCGGGGGAGCGGCCCGGCCCCCCTCATCCTCTCCTGCCTGCTGTGTCTACCCTGTCCCCAGAGTACATTGGGAAAGCCCAAGTCCTCCGGATGCATTCCAGCCAGAACACAGAAGAGAAACCGGCAAAGCCAAGGGCCGAGTGCTGAGGACTGCCCGCCGCTTCGCCCGCCTTCCTCGAGACCCAGGCTCGGGGTTGTTTGCGCACCTTCCACCTCAACAGCAATACCTGCTTTCCTATCACATGGAGCCTATTAAAATGCTGTCTTCCCTTTAAGAGGACGCTTCCACTCTCCCCTCAGTAGTAGGTCTGTGCTCCGGTCCTTTATTCCACGAGAGGGGACGAGCTGCACCCAACCATCCCCGTTCCCTTGGAGAAAGCCCAGATGCCGCCGTCCACGTGGGCCTCCCTGGTTCTTTTCTGTTCAGGGAACTGAAGGGCAGATGGTGATTGGGGCGGCCCCTCCTTGAGCCAAGACACACAGGGCTCTGAGTAGGTTAGAGCAGTGGTCCTTAGAATAACCATCAATACGGTGATTGAGTTCCTACCAGGCACTGAGGCAGGGACTTGAGTAATAGCTAATGATGAACACTGCGTGAATTGTTCTACGTGCTTCATATGCGGTACTATATTTGATTCTCCCAAAAGATCTATGAGGTAGAGTATTAATATTGTCACTCTCAGTCTATAGATGGATAAACTGAGGCTCAGAACGGTGAAATAGCTTGTCCAAGGCCACACAGGAAGTGGCAGAGTCTGGATCCAAACCCAACGTGCATGGCTCTGGAATCCCTGCTCTTATCCACTGTACTCCACTGTCTTACAAACCGCAACCCTCACCAAAAGTTGTGGTTACATTCCTGAAAAGCATAAGGGTTAGCAAAATAGTGATTGTCAAGATCAAGGAGGAGCGGGGCATTATATAACGTGACCCAGATGCAGCTGGGGTGTCTCTATCCTTTAAGATCTAGAGAAGATGGCCTTGACACTTCGGAGAGTTCAATGTCTTCCTTGAGATTTCTGCAAATTCCCTAGAGACGTGAAGGGAGGGAGGCATTGAGGTTTCACAACGCCGTGGTCACCTATGCCTCTGAGTGCCCCTTTCTGCTGAGTTCAGTCCCTGGATTGTGGCTCCATTCTTTACCTGCAGACTGCTCCACCTCACAGCAATTCAGATGGCTTTAGTCCCTCCAGGGTTTCCCAAATACCCCATTCACACAAAATTTTCTGTGCAGTAGGCTTCAGTCATAATCAGAGTGGGGATTTGCTCTGAATCAGGCAAACACCTTCACGGTCCATATGAAATTGCCTTGTCTTTAAAAGTCCTTGGCAACTCTCCCACTGGGGATGTTTCTCTGGCGGCAGCTTCTCATATAACAACTATGCCCCTTGCCATCCTACTGGCTTTCTCCTCCCCTGTCCCCACCCCTGGCATTAGTTTGCCCCCAGAAAGCCCACATTTATTTTATTTTTTTCCATTTTTTTTATTGTGGTAAGATACACATAAAACTTACCATTTTAACCATTTTTAATTGTAGTTCAATTAAAGTTCGGTGGTGTTAAGTACATTCACGCTGTTGTGCAACCATCATCACCATCCATCCACAGGACTCTCTTCATCTTGTAAAACTGAAACTCTGTGCTCATTAATAACTCCCCGTCCCCCTCCCCTGTCCCTGGCACCACCACTACTTTCTGTCTCTATGAATCAGACTACTCTAGATACGTTATGTAAGTGGAATCTTACAATCACACATGTTTGTCCTTTTGTGTCTGGCTTATTTCACTTAATGTCCTCAAGGCTCATCCATGTGGTAGCGTGTGTCAGAATTTCTTGCCACGTTTATTTATTTTTTATTGATGCAGCGGTTCAGCTTCCTCCAGCCTCTGTTCTCAAACCCTCCGGCCCCACCTGGCCTGTCCAGCCTCGTCAAGGGGCTGAGCTGAACAGAAGGTCTGTGCATGGAACAAGGTCTTTGCCCCTTGGCAATTGTGGTTGTAATAGTATACTCTCCTCCATTATGAATAATTTTTTAAAATCCACACAGTAAAAAATTCTAGAAGATATCTGCTTCCAAAGTAAATCATACGTGTTGGCACAAAAACCCTGGCTCTTTGGGTAATCCTTCTGCGTCACCTTTAATTTTTCAGGAAATATTGCCATGAGATTAATATTTGCCACTGCAGATGCTCATAATTTTGTTATTCCACAAAGTGCACATCTCTTCAAAGTTGCTTAGCCCATCCCTCAAATTCATTTACTTATTCTGCTTTCTCTGGCTTGCGTTTGCTTTTGCAACAACCTGCAAAATGCTCGTGCCGCTGCCTGGCCTTTGTGCTCCTTGTCATTGCGCTCAGAGACGAGGCTCCCTGGGCCTGGCTTCTTAGCCATATACTCTGAGGGTAGATAGATGACTTTCTCAGCAGTCCTGCAGTCTCTCAGGAGAAAGAAAGATCAGGGGACTGAGCCAAACCATGTACACATAAAAACATTGTGGAAATAAACACTGTGATATGCAAATGGGAAACTGCTATATTACAAAAATATGGACGGCCAAGCGACGGATGTGTGGGGTGACCTGACCTCATTCAATGTTCGTGGCAACCTGTAAGGCAGGTGTAATCCATATTTTACAGATGGAAAATCCAAGGCTTAGAACAAAGTAACACGTCAAGGTTCGAACAGCCAATAAATCCTGGATTCAAACCCAAGGCTGTGGGGCTCTTCAGTCAGCACTCTTTCTACTCTGCTATGCTGCCATCTTGCAGGCCACACCCCAAGGCCCATTCATCTCCAGACGAGAGAAATGGATCCTTTTCTCATTTCCAGCCACTTCACCCACTCCTCCTGGCTTCTCTTCCCCATGCCCTTGGATACAGAGCAAGGCAAGGTTTGCTCTGACTCCCTGGCCCCCTGCAAAGTCCCCCAGCAGGCCTGCATCCTCTTTCTGGGTTTTAAGAGAGTCATTGCTAAACCCCAAGAGGACAGCCAGGGAGTGGAATTTGAAGGTTCCAGACATCTCACAAAGCACTGGTCAGAGTTGTCGCTGGCCTTCCTGGAAATGCAAGTGGTGTCAGGCCTGCCTTCCTCGTCACCTGCACTAGGCCATCTGTGCCCTCAGATCCTGTGCAGGTTGGAGGCCAGGCTGGTTACTGGGCTGTGACCCGTAAGGTCTGTTGGGCTTTGCAGAGTCTCTCTGCTCTGCTTGGCAGCATTCTCTGTGCACTGCAGCGTGGCCCCCATTTGGGCATCAAGGTGTCTTCTGCTGGTGTCAGGACAGCAGGCCACTTCCTGGTCACTCCCAAGTTTTCTCTGGCTCCAGGTCCTGGAATTTTTCTTCTCCCTGCCCCTGCCTCTCTGCCGGAAGCACGAAGACAGATTTTGCCTTCCAATCTTCTCCCCTATGGCTCTCGGTCCTCTTCAGATCCAGTCTCCTTGGCCACTGTGGTAGCCATTGTTCAGGTTGCCCAGGATGTCCCCTACCTTTCTTCCAGGATGAGCATGAAACCTAGCTATGTCCAACCAGAGCACCCCATCCCTGGGCACAGTGACTACTTCAGGGGAATGATAAGCACGTGACACAAGCTGGGCCAAACACAGTCTGTTCTTGGGATTTTTTTGTGTGTGGGGGAAGGAATATTGGCCTTTGAGAGGATGTCATCATTGGTCATCATTGCTCCTAGGGGGCAAAGCCCTGGATTCAGTCATACCTGTTGGCTCTTATTCCCCCCATTCTTCCCCAATATATGAGACCATAAAATTACTTCTTAATCTAATAGTTTATTTTTATGCATTTTTTAACATAAAACTTAGCATCTTACCCATTTTAAGTGTACAGTAGAGTGATATTAAATACACGCATATCGTTGTGCTACCATCACCACCATCCATCCATAGAACTCTTTTCATCTTGCAAAACTGAAACTCTACACCCTTTAAACCATAACTCCCCAATTTCCTCCTCCTCCCAGCCCCTGGCAACCACCTTTCTGCTTCCTGTCTCCATGGATTTGACTGTTCTAGGTACCTCATAGAAGTGGAATCATAAAATATTTGTCTCATTGTGGCTGGCTTATTTCACTTAGCATGGTGTCCTCAAGATCCATCCATGTTGTAGTAGGTATCAGAATTTCCTTCCTTTTTTAGGCAGAGTAATATTCCATTGTATGTATATATCACATTTTCTTTATCCACTTATCCTTTGATGAACATTTGAGTTATTTCTGCTTTTGGCTATGTGAATAAGGCTGCTATGAACATGAGTGTACACAAGTAGTTGATTTTTATGTCACATGTGAGCAAAAGGATCCTGGATAATGTAGGTTCATATAGCTCGTAAGTGGAGGCTCCAGAATTAGAATCCAAACTCATCAGACTCCAGAGCCACTGACAAGAGCCCTTGGTTCCCAAACTTGAATCATTCTCATACCCACATCATGAATTAGTTACAACTGCTCGCCACCTGTACTACTTTTTAATGTTTCTTTAAACTAGCTTTTTTAATGTTTTTTACTTAAATAAATATAGTTTTTTCCTAGGAAATAATATTTATGGTATCATGGTCTTAACGTATTATTTATATAAATTGTCTCATACACATGAAAAGCAATATAGATGCATTAAAATTTAAAATGTTCCTCCATGTGTGACCTAAGGTCACTTATTGTACCACCAGAGTATACACCACACCTTGGGAAATGTTGACTAGAACAGATTGCAGTTTGAAGATAGAAAGCCACCCCTGGGACTCTTGACATAAGGACACACGTAGGGGTCAGCTGCTCCCTGCCCAGTTGCTGGCTCAACAATCAGGCCCTTCCTGATTCCACTGAAATAGATAAGGCTAGAGATCCATTTCCAGCAAAGGCAGAGGAAGGTTGTACCCTCATTGCCAAAGCCTGAGAATCCCACTGTTGGGACGTCCCTCAGAAGCCCTCTAGAACCCTTCCCAGCTCATGGGAAACCCCCATTGTAGCACCTACAATATGGTGTCCAGTTGCAGTTTGGACAACTGCAGTAACAGAGATCTTGCCACCTTTCCCGGCTGTTCAAACCTTAGCTCTGTCCCTGGAGCCACAATGATCAAGTCTCTCCCCTCTTGCCCTGGCTATCTAATTTTGCCCTTGTCATACCTCTTTTATAAGTCTCAATCAGACCACACCTCCTTTCAAATATTTATACCATTTTTTTAACTTTTCTTGTCTGATTGCATTAGCTAATACTTCCAGAGAATTATGTTAAATAATAATGATGATAATGGGTATTTTAATGGGAATGCCTCTCATTTTTCACTGCTGAGCATAAGATGACTTTGTTTACATATCAAATATATATATAAACTGAAATATTCACATATTCATAGAGTCATGTCAAGAAATATCCTTCAATTCTTAAATGTTTAATCCATGCTGGAATTTATGAGGTAAATATTGCTATGACAATTTTACAGATAAGGAGCTGCAAAAGAAGTAAATTGCTCAAGGTCATATAAGTAATAAGAAGCAGATTCAGGATTCAAACCTGGCAGCTTGAATGGGCAGAGCCCATCTTCTTGACTCTGTATACCCTACAATAACTCCATGTGGTAGATATTGTTATTAGTACAATTTTATAGATGATAATTCAGAAGAGTTTAAGTGGTTTGTCCAAGGTCAAACAGCTCATAAGTATATCATTCTCTTGGCTTCCTACAGTAATCTTAGAGTTCACCGCTACTGCACACTGAGTTCATTTCTTCTGCATGCTGTGTGATTTTTCTCGAATCTGTCTTCCATTTCACTGCCTTGGTTTTCTGTCATGTCAACTATACCTTTGATGTTACTCTACTATAAGAACTAACTTGCAGTGGTGTTATTTTTGTCATTGGTTTCTTTTCTTAGTCCCCACAACCTCCTTCCCAACTCATTCTATTCCCTCATCTCAACTTTGATCTCTTGTTTCAAAGCGTTCAAGTTGTCTTTAATTTTTTGAGAATGCAAAACATTTCTTATCTAATATTTTCTTCTGTTTCCTGGGGGTGTCTTCTTCCAGAATGTATACTTCGTCTTCCCTTTGCGTGCTAGCCTTCCTCTCTCTCCTTGCTTCCTTCTTTCATTCCTTCCTCCTTTCTTTTTTTCCTATAGAATTTTTGCATGGGTACCAGGTCAGTTTCTCTTGCTTTTGCTTACGTTGCATCTGGAACGCTTCTAGTCAAGCCTCCTATTTGCACAAAGGGTGGCTTCTTGATTCTCCTCTGTTTACCTGGGCCCTGTGTGCGCCCTCCCCGCTGAGTATCGGCTTGAGAACTGATGTGCCACTGGTTTATATTCTCCCTGATTCCCTCTTCAGCTGCCTGGGCCAGAGGGGTTGGGGAAGACTGAGTCCTGGGAAGCCAGTAAATGAATTGAGTCTCTGTTCTCTTCATCTGTAATTTTTTTTTAAATAAATGTTTAATTTTAGAACAATTTTAAGTTTACAGAAAAATTGTGAAACTAGCACAGAGAGTTCCCATATATCCACACCCTGTTTCCCCTATTACTTTTTTTTTTATAACAGCTTTGTTGAGATCTAATTCACACACTATAAAATCCACCCATTTAAATTGTACAATTCAGTGGCTTTTAGTATTTACAGAGTTGTGCAACACAATCAATTCCAGAACATTTTCATCGCTCCAAAAAGAAACTCCTGGACCCATTAGCAGTCACTCTCTATTTCCCTCCAAGCCATCCCACCCCCCACACTATGCAACTACTAAACTATTTTCTGTCTCTGTGAATTTGCCTATTCTGGCCTTTTCGTATAAACGAAATTGTACAATATGTACTTTTGTGACTGGCTTCTTTCACTCAGCATAATGTTTTCAGGGTTCATCCATGTTGTAGCATGTGTCTGAATTTCATTCCTTTTATGGCCAAATAATATTCCATTGTATGGAGATACCACATTTTGTTTATCCATTCATCAGCAGATGGACATTTGGGTTGTCTCCACCTTTTGGCTATTGTGAATAATGCTGCCATGAAGGCTCATGTACAAGTTTTTGCGTGGACAGATTTTCAATTCTTTTGGGGATATACCTAGGAATGGAATTGCTGGATCATATCATAACTCTATGTTTAACTTTGTGAGGGATGGCCAGACTGTTTTCCAAAGCAACTGCACCATTTTACATTCCCACCAGCAGTGTAGGAAGGTTTGAATTTCTCCACATCCTGCCAACATTTGTTATTATCTGTCTTTTTAAAACTGCAGCCACCTCAGCGGGTGTGAAGTGGTATCTCGTTGTGGTTTTAATGTGCCTCTCCCTGATGGCTCATAATGCTGAGCACCTGTTCACGTGCTTATTGGCCATTTGTGTATCTGCTTTGAAAAATGTCTATTCCAATGTAATTTTGTTTTTAAAAACAAAACTCCTGTTTTGTGTATGAGGATTCTCCATCCTTTCTGGACATTTCCTAGTTCTATAGGGGATTCCCCAAAAGGAAAGCCCACCAGCGGTTTTGCTTTGAGAGTCTCATGTTTTTGTTTGGTTAAACAAACCAGTAGTTTGTTAATTCCATCCAGCTAAGCCTTTGTTTGCCATCAGAGATGATGAACGTAGGGTAATTATTGCTTACATACTTTCTTCCCGCCAGCGGGGAGGGGCAAGTGTGTATCAGCAGTTCTTCCATCTCGCTCTGAGATGCTCTTCGTCCCTAATGGGAGACAAGAACCAGGTGTTATGGTGCCCTCTGGGCACTCCCAAACCCACGGTCCCTTGTCCACCAAATTTAGGGGAACCTGTAAGGTGTTTAGACTTCTCCTTGCCCAACTTCTCTCATTGTACCACTTTCAGGGAAGAAGGCACATGTCTATTCCTGGAGCCTTCATTTAGTTTGGCCTAAATTGTTGCATCTCTCGGTGAATCCTCCCAAAGCATGTGGTTTGGGTTGAGACCCTTCCCGAGTTTCTACATTAGTGACCCATTCCTTGCTATTTTTATTTCCTTTGGGCGATTTCAATTTGCAAAAGAAAATTAAAATAGCAACAGAGAATCTGTAATAGTAATTATGTTTTAATTTTTGCTGACTTGGTCATGAAGGAGTAAAAACCTGAAGGGGAATAAAAGCATGAAAATCAACTCAGACTGAAGAGAAACAAAGGCAGCTCTGCCATTCATCAGGCTGGGGGACAGAATCAGACAAAACCAGCTGCAAAGTTAGCAGGAAACACTGTTTTTCCCAAGGTAATTCAGCAGGTGTATAATGCCGTCATACCCCCTCGTTGGTGACTATTGCTTTCTTACCAATGAGACCCCGCAAGCGCCCTGTTGCTATGTTTATTTATTCCTGAGAAAACTCAATTGCTAAGCCGCCCTTGCCTCATGACAGCACCCAGCCCCTAGTTATTCCCCGTTTCTCCTAATCCTGCCTCAGAAACAGTCCCCAATCCAGAACTGACCCTTGCTTTCCTTGGGCCCTTCCAGAACCATTCAGTGGGAACCTAAATCTTAGAAAAGACACTCCCCCCCTCTCTTGTCCAGCAGTGTTCCACAACCCTCGCTGCACCAAGTCAATAAATTTGACAGGCTTGTCCTCTGCGGTCTGTGGCTGCTTAGACTGTAAGAGTCGGTATTAAATTGGTGTCACTCAGCTCTGTTTTTCCATTCAGCTAAACTTTTGTTTGCCATCAGAGATCATTAACCCAGGGTAATGACTGCTTAGGTGCTCTCTTCCTGCCAGCAGGAAGGGAAAAACAATCGTGCCTGTTAGCAGCTCTCCCAGATCCGTTCACCTCTTCTGGGTGGGCCCCAAATATGGCTGCCCACGCGGGAAGGTGGACAACCTCCAGCCCCAACCATGGACAGCGCTCGGGTGAAGGGTCCATGATTAGTTGCCACATCCCAAGGCCACTTCCCAAACTCTGCCGAGGAACAGCCATGTGGACACCTGGCCCTGTCCCCAGTGAGCTGCCTATCCTCGGGTAAGTCCCTCCTCTCTTTGGGCCTCAGTTCATCTCTCAGCTCACTAAGGCCCTTCTTCCTAGTCGGGCAATCTGTGATTCAAATATAGCGTTAAGTGGGGTTCCCAGTAATAAAAATCACTAGCATTTGTTAGAGGCTTTCGATGTCCCGGGCACAATGCTTAGCATTTTATACACATTTCCCATTTAGCTCTCATAACAATGAGATTAAATATTATTATTAGCCCATTTTTTACATGAGGAAACTGAAGCAGAGAGAGGTTAAGTAACTTGGCATAGCTAGTGAGGGGCAACCCATGCATCTAATCAGCATAGCATACTGTTGCCCCAAGTATCTTGGAGAGATCAAAAACAAACTGGGGCAAAGAGAGAGATGTGACTCCCCCCAGTCACACAGCCAGAACCCAGGTCCCTGGCTCGCAGGCCAGTACCCTCTCCCGGCCTCTTTTTCTAGAGCTGCGAGCAGCGCCCCCTCCAAACTGGTCTGGCCAAGGCAAAAGGAGGGCTTTCCATGAAGGGTCCTGACACTTTAAAGTAACCTGACCTGGGGCTGCACACCCTGGACTAGAGAGAAAGGGAAGGAGGAGAGGAGGAGGGGCTCCTAGAAAAGGTGCTGGTGCTGGCAGCTCTGAGAGGGTCCAGCCCAGCCCCCCTCTGCCCAGCTCAGCAGACCAGAGGCAGCATGCGGCCGAGGGACCAAGCCCAGATCTGTGATAGGTTTCATTTGACCTTGGAGTATTTATTTTTTTGCTGACATTTAAAAATCAGGATTTAGGGTTTCTCTTGCAACATCATAAGCTATGGAAACACTGGATCCTTGTTCCGCCTGGCATAAGCTCTCATTCACCACGGTCCCCACCCTCATTTACAAGCTTTGCCTCGAGTCCGAGCGCTGCTCTGGACATACGTGCCGTCCATTTATGGCATGCTCTAGCTTCTCCTCGTCCACTCACTCAGCTCTCCAGATCCTCCATCCCCTAGTGCTCTGCATCCACATAGCAATGGCCTCAAGGTCCTGAGACGATCTGAGGTGCCCCTTGGCTGGAACAATTGCCCAACGAGCGTTTAGTTCAATCACCGAGCCCTAGAGAGGGGAAGGTTTTGCCCACAATCACGGGTCAGGGAAAGTTCTATATGAAGTATGTTTTGTTGTATTCTAAATTACAGAAAATTAGCAGTCAGGAATTCACTCCATTCACTGCAAAAGGTAACGATTGATTCCTCAGTTTTATCGAGTGGCCAGGACTGCTGTGCCCTGACCACGTCTCCCTCACTGTGACCATCTGCAGTTACTTCGTTACTCTGAGCCTCGGCCTCTGCATTCCTCTGAGAACTGTTCCCAGCCAGAGCATTACATTAATCAGCAAGTGGATTATCTGGGCTCTGACTTCAAAACGAGGAGCTTCAAGCCCTTTTCTTTTTGCAAACACCATCACTTACTGGGTAACAGAGGCTGTACTGCATTCAGAACTCCAGGTATGTGTTTTGTCAACTGCGTGGTCTCTCCTCAGCTGCCTATATGAGGATCGTCTCTACCCTTTGCTAGCTATGTGACTTTAGGCAAGTGACTCAACGTCTCTGAGCCTCAGTTTCCTCATCCATGAAATGGGGATAATAATAGCACCAACTTCATAGAGTTTTTGTAAAGATTTAGTGAGATATTAGGTGAAGGGTGTAGCACAGTGCCTGGCACATAGTCTGTGTTCAATAGACCTTAGCAATACATTCCCATACACTCAAGCACTCACTTTCAGAAATTCATCTGGAATGCAAGCCACACTACTATTATCACACCTACTTTCTTGCCAATTCTTTATACCAGGGACAGGCTGACACTTACAAAGGTATCTCATGGTCACTCTCCTGTTCAATGGTCACAACTTCTCCATGAAAGGATCAGGCCAGAGGTGGTTTCCCCATCTGGCAGGTGACAGGTAAAGCAAGGCACTAGTGGTTAGACACGAAGACAGGCAGAGTTGGGCTAGAACCTGGGTCTCCTGCCTCCCAGCCAGGGTTCTGCCTCCTACGTCCTGCTGACCGCCTAGTGAGATGATCCGCTGACATGGATGATTCAGAAGGCCCCTCGAATGTGCTAGGCTCCTGGGGACATCACTATGAATGCCAATTCTTGCCACACACACAGCAAATTTAATAAGTCTGATAACGTCATCTGTTTGGATGTCCAAGACTTCCTCTGTGTTTTGAGAGAAGATGATGAAAACCAACATTTTTAATATTTTAGCTGTAGTACTATTACACCATTGGAGGGACTAAAATCTGAACAACCTTTCTGGAAGGTAATTGGGAAATATATATCAAGTGCCTTTAAAATGTGGTTTGGGTACATTTTTCACTGCAATTCACTTCTGGGAATATCTCCTAAGAAAATCAAGTAAGCATGAAAAGATTTACCTTACATCATTGTTTATGATACGAAAGTTTGGAAACAATCTAAGTTTATAGTACTAGGGGATTAGGTTAAATAAATGATCATCTAGCCATACAACAGGGTACTAAGTGTCATTAAAAATAGAGATGTAGCTTGATATATTTCAGGATGGAAAGAGTTTCTTCTTACAATATTGCAGAGGCAATGGGGGAGGGGAGCAAGTTACCCATGGCAGGATAGCAACATCCTGTGGGGGGGTGTGGGGGGGTGTGTGTATGTGCACGCGTGCGTGCACGCGCACGCACAGATACACTCTCTTACACATGCACATACATGCATATATCTGCATATGTCTGGAAGGCAAACCAAATTGTTAACAGAGGTTACTGCTAAGTAGAAACATGGATTTTTTTCTCATCAGGTTTTTAGATTTTTTTCAATAATGAGCATATATTTCTTGCGTAATTTTTTATGAGAAAAAGATTCGGGGTGTACGCCCTGGGGATTTCCACTCAGTAGAAGCTGGGTCCCTGGTGCTGCCCCAGCCATGATCCCACCCCTTCTCTTTCCTATGCTCTCATCCCCAGCCACACCTCCCTCTTCCCCTAAGCCCTCAGCCACCTGAAGTGAGGCAGGGAGCAGGGTCTCCACAGAATGCTCCCTTCCCCCGAGAGTTCCAGGTCATGTGCCCTTACCTCCTCCCCTGCCTGTGTGGTCATTTCAGATGGAAGGCTTGGAGGTCCACCAGGAGGTAATTTCCAGCAAGATAGGGACGGAAGCCAGGTTGCCCCATGGAGGCCGGCCTGTTTCCTAGGAACACGACCAGGCTCCACTGCCCATCTTTCTCCACTGGGAGATTGGGAAGGTGAGTTTCCTGCTGTCCTTGAGTCGTAGCCACCTCCCTCCACTTCCCCAGGAGCCTACAGGGCTCGCAGCTGAGTCCCAGATGAAGTCAAAGGCTAGAGCCCCAAGGAGGCCATGTGGACATGGAAGACAGTGACGGCAAGGAATTCCCCTGCAACTTGAGCAAGAGAGGGAGGGGGTCAGGAAATGCTGCTCCAAAATACGGCCCCTTGACATATGGAACATTTTAAGCCGAAGGAGTTTGAGAAAACAGCAGAAACAGGAGGGTCACTCTGACCTACCCCCCGCCCTTCTCCCCTGAACCCTGTCGTAGAACCCTCATGTGAGAGGTGCCCTCCCTATACCCAGAGGAAAGGAGCCTCCTCATCTCCGAAGACAAAGCGCTGTGGAGAAGAATCATAACAGCCTTGCTAAGTTCCCCACTTAACTATACTTAACCTCCCACTCCTTAACCCATCATGCTTCTACATGACTGCCCACTCTTCATCAAACCCAGCACCAAAGACTCAGGGTTAACTGTCTCTTCCGGTCTTCCTTTCCCTACAAAGGCTCCCGTGTCACATAAAACTTATATTAAATAAATGCACATTCTTTTCTCCTGTTAATCTGTCTTTGTGAGTTTAATTTTCAGACCCAACCAGGGACCCTAAGCCTATCAAGGAAATCTTTTTTCTTCCCCTACATAGACCTGTCCCTACAGGCTCCAAGGGCAAAGGAGACTCTGGAGCTCCAGGAGGCTTCCTCCAAGGTGACAGCTGTGGTGGCCTCTGGCCATGGCCGGAGGAAGCTTAGCTGACCATGACAAGGGTTCTGGGAGTGGATAGGGGCTGACAGACCCCGGGCATTTGGCTGTCACCACATCAGGGCTGTGCCAAGCACGGGGCAGATGTGGATACAGCCATCAAGTGACAATGGCCGGGAGAATCCCCTCCAGGATAGACACAGGCGGCCTGGCACCTGGACTCCAGCTCTTCATCATTTCTATGCGACCTTTCCTAGTGGGATGCTAAAGGAGGTGAGGGATGTTTCTGAGGTTGCAAGGGAAAGAGGGCCCTTGGTGCTATTCTAAGGCTGCTTGCTGCTGTTAATAATATTCATGATAATGATAATAATGATGAAGCTACCACACATCAAGCACTTGTCATGTGCCAGGCATCGGGCATGGACTCCCTTAATCCTCACCAAACTAGGACACCGGTACGCTTATTGTCTCTGTGAGGTTGGTCACCTGCCCAAGGCCACCTGGCATCCCAGGTCTGTCCTACGTCAGCTCTTAATCATTAAGACTATCACATTCATTTGTTCGTTTTCTCATTCAAAACACAGTGTTTTAGTATCTCCCCTATACCGGGCACCTCCTGTGGCGTTCTGTTCTCAAGGGCCCCTCTGCCCCCCACCCCTGCCAGGGGGACACATTGTATGCAGACAAAGCTGGAGGCTCCCTGAAGCAGGGCCTGGCCATTCTCTCGCAGGTGCAGCTCCAGTCAGGGGCAGCGTTGAGGTGAGAGTCAGGAGTGGCCAGCAGCACCATATGGCCCCCTGCCTGCCTGACAGCCGGGAGAGGTACTGCCGCCCTTGGCGGAGATGGGCGCCCTGGAGGAGGGCGACCTCAGACAAGTCCCTTCCCTCTTGCTGGGCCCCAGAGTCCTCAGATATAAATGGGAGGGCTGGACCAGGTGATTTTGAAGTCCTCTGAGGGCCCCTGACCGAAAGTTCCAGGCTGTTTCACCTCTCCAGGCAAGTTGATGTCTTTCTCCTCCTCCCCTCCAAGGCCAGGTCTGCCCCACCCCACACCCAGAGTCCTCCTGGCACAGCTGGGTCTTGTGAGGTTTGGTTCCAGGAGGACATCTGAGACCTGCCAGGCGTCCTACTCTGTGCAGAAGCACGTAGTGATCGTGACCAAGGATCCTCGCAGCTATGAGGGGCTGAGGAGAGACCTCCACCAGGCAACCAAGTGACCACACAGCAGGGTCCCCTACTCCCTTGGGTTCCAACTGCCAACAACGTGTCATCAGCTGGTCTGAGGGCAAGGGAGGGCTCCAACCCCTTCCCATTTGCTCATCCTCAGTTCTCTCACACCGCCCCTCCACTCCTGCCATCGCTCCAGCCTTCAGACATGAGAAGCCTCAGAAAGGCTGAGAAGGTCACAGGGCCTGGGGACCCATCGCTGAAGCTGGTTTCCGGGAAGGCAGGACAGGGAGACAGCCCAAGCTGCAGTGCGACTGGCTCAGGGAGTAAGGATGGTGACAGTGAGCAGGGGACGAGGAGGCAGGTCAGGTTCCACCTCCTGGACAACTAACGCAGTTCTCAGCCTTCCGAGCCCCCCTGGGAGAGGAGACCTAGGTGACCCGCCCTTCCCCATCCCTCCCAGTCCTGAAGGGCTTCCTGCTTGAAGTCCAGGAATAAGGTATGCCTGAGGTCCTTTCCAAGGCTCTGATTCCAAGAGCCTACATTTCAGGATTCTCAGATTCTAAAGTGTGAGATTTTTATATTTTGGCAACTGATTTTTGTGTGCGTGTGTGTGTGAGAGGAGATCAGCCCTGTGCAAACATCTGCCAATCCTCCTCTTTATTTGCTGAGGAAGACTGGCCCCGGGCTAACATCCATGCCCATCTTCCTCCACTTTATATGGGATGCCGCCCCAGCACGGCTTGCCAAGCAGTGTGTCAGGGCCTGCCGGGATCTGAACCAGCGAACCCCGGGCCACCGCAGCGGAGCACACGCACTTAACCGCTTGCGCCACCAGGCCGGCCACCTTGACAGCTGATTTTAAAATCTTATGTTTCAATGTTATGGCACATGAAAAAGAAAAAAAAAAAAAACTACTGCCCCACCTGAGAGAACATTAGTCTCTACTCAGCTACAGGAGCATACCACAGCACAGGTAATGAGAGGCACAGGGCTATCTTTAAACTTGTTATTTCTCACTATAAAAATAATTCATGCTCATTGTAAATATTTGGAAAAGAGAGAAAATTGGAAAAAGTTAAAAATAGAGTCAAGACTCCAAAGAAAACTACTGGTATTATTTTAAAGTATTTTCTCATTCTCTAAGATACAATGTTAAATAAAGAGCAAGGTATATTAAAATGTGTTTTAAAAAATATTGTGTTTCACTTATTTCTAGTATCCCAATATCAAGTAGTTCTGGGATTCTGTGATTCAAAAATTCTGTAATTTCATTACTCTAAGATTCTATGGCTGTAGGAAGGGATGCAAAAGCCCCCTTTTCATGCCCTTGTGAGCTGCCACTTGGGCAGGAGGGAGAGAAAATGGCCATTCCATCCCCACAGCACCCGAGGGCTGGGGCAGGCCGTGTGAGTCCTCTCACCCATGCCCACACTTGCCTTCCGGGCGCCCTTCACCCTCTGCACACTTCCCTCCAGCTCACTGAGGGAGCCCCAGTGAGGGGTGGGCCCTGGTATTTGCCAGGTGTTGTTGGCACCAGAAGGTGTTGAGTGGGCACTGGCAGCCCTAGAGCCTCAGCCCCTATGGCCTTGGTGGGGCCTGACCCATGAGGTGCTGGCCCAGGAGGACACACCCTCCCACTCTCCCTTCACTCACTTGTCGGGGCCAGAATCACCTCCAGGCGAGTGCTGTCCCTGCCACAGCACTGCCCAAAGGTTCCAGGCCTAGAAGGGGCTGGTGGGAGCAGGGGCTTCTGAGCAGACTTTGAGGATTCACCCAGTAGCCCGGCATTTGGGCTTCCCCCACGGTGGGGCAGAGTGGTGGCAGTGGAGGGGGTTCTGCAGGCTGTGACCCACCTCCCCACGGAAGAACATCAGCCTCTGCTGATGGGCGGGGTGGTAGAGCTGGGGCTGGGGACTGTGCGTGCCCAGTGGGTACCTGCTCTCTGCCCTTGTCCCTCCAGGCAACATCCAGACTGGTCTCCTCCTTCCTGCCCAGCTCCCCAGGCACCTCCAGGCAGAGCCTATGGGAGGCCCTGATCCCACCTCCAGCCAGGCATGGAGAGGCCCTGCCGCCCCACACTCTGTCTCTCCTGCCTCTGCCACTCCAGCCTCTTCTTCACTCTGGGTTTGAGACCCACCTGGACGAAAGGAGCCACCTTGCTCCGCCATAAGCCCGCTGTGTGTCCCTGAGAATGTACCTTCCTTCCTGGGCCTCAGTCTCCCCATCCGTAAAGTTGAGGGTCCAGAAGATGTTCAGGCTCCTTCCAAGTCCACAAATGCTGTAGTTCCATGAGAGAAAAGCGGGGTACCCCTGCAGGTAGGCCCTGCTTCAACTATCCCAATACAAGCACTTGCCATCCCAACAAAGTTGGAGGTGGTTTCTTCACTGAAACCCGGATGGCAGCCGGGGTTTCCCACTCCTTGAGGTCACCAACCGGCTAGAATCCCTGTGCAGAGTTTGATGCCCTCGCCAGTATTTCTGTGACTTCCTGGAATGTGTGGGTGTCAGGGGGCTGGCCTGCTCAGCACCTCGTTCTCTGCCCCCTGCTTTCCCAGGCTGTGCTCACTCCTTTATCCCCAGCCATGCCTCCTTCTATTTTTCTCAATTCCAACCAAAATAAACAAAAATCCTGACTCATGCAAAGTCCTTCATTTTGGGGATGGACATTCCACAGGTTTGAGGAGACAGCAACGCAAAACAAGTTTAACTAAAAATGAGACATATTAGGCAAACTGTATCCTAAAAAGCCCCCTGCCATTTCCACCATCTGTCTAGAAAACCAGTCTCTCCTCCACATTAGGGGACGAGTCAGCTCTCCAAGTTCTCAAAGGCCTTCTCTCCAGCCTCACCTTTTCTCAGTGCCCCCAGGATGAAGGTTTATTTATTCTGTGATACAAATTCTGCCACTTGCTTACAGGGCAAAAGTGGTTGCAATCATTTCGTTTTCAATGGCATTTCTCTAGTCGGTGGTTGCTTTATCAAAGTCTCCTAGATTTCTTTAGTGAGCTCCCCCGTTGCATTTAGGATAGGGTGCAATTTTCATAAACTTGAATCACAAAAGTTTTTTTCTCTCCTGCAGCACCCTGCTGAGATAAAGTCCTGCAGTTTAGGCCTCCTGGAAGCAAGAGATTTGGTAACTGGCAAACTGGTAGAAGCCTTGTGCCAACCTGGCAGTGCCCAGCATGCGTGGGAAGGCCAAGGGACCACGGGAGGGATCATGCTGCCCCGGGACCTGCGTGCCCTGGCACCCTAGCCCTCCTGAAGCTGGGCGTAGGGCTGCCCCCAACATCTCCTTCTCCCCCTTCCTGCTCCAGCGCCACCAGCAGAGGGTGCCCGGCTTCCTGTGGCCCAGGTAGCGCGGTGCTTCAGGCACCTGGTGCAGGCCCTTCCACGGCCGCAGGAGGACATCGTCGGGGAGCTGTGCCTGGTGGCCTTGAGGAGCTGTAGGTGTGGCGAGGGCTCCAGGGCGGGCCTGAGTGGGGTCCTGGGGAGCTGGATGGGCTGCAGGCGGGAGGCACCCCCTCTCCCCTCTGCTTACCTGGCAGTCGCCCCTCGCCTGCCTCCACCTGGCCCAGGAACTTGGCCAAGTCCTTTCAGGCACTGGCCTCCAAGGGGCAGGGCCCAGATGCTCTGGGGCTGAACCCACTCCTGGGTTCACATTCCGACTCTGAATGCCTTACTTTACTTCTCAGTGCATCAGTGTCCACATCTGTAAAGTAGAAGAATAAAACAGAAAACGAATTTATTTAGTGAAAGCAACTTGCAAACTGTCAAGCTGCCGGGGTCAGACCCAGTAGAGCATCAGTACGTGTGGTGGAAAACAGCATCCCAGGCTCCTGGTCCAGGGCTCCTGCCCAGTATTCAGGCCCCTGTGCTCTGTGACCCTCTGTCCTCCCATGGCACTCAGGTGAGATAGCCTTGAACCCTCCCAATTCCAATAGTCTAAAGATTCCTGGGGCTCCTGCAGACATAGGGTCTCGGGGTCCCTCTGCCTCTGATCCCTCTGCCTCTCATGTCAACCCAGATGCAGAATTTGGCTCCTGCACAAATTGCTATGAAGAATCCAATCACGAGCATTTGGGTTTTCCGGAGATTTTGCAGGTGTGCGGGTCCCAGGGAAAGGCTGTGCTGTTAGCCCCTGGCATTCTACTATGGGGGGGCTCCCCTCCTCTCCTCCTCTCTCCCCATTGTCGCCTGCCCCTCAGCAGAAGTCCCCAGATACTACCCCTTGCTCATGAGCTGTAGCTCCCAGCCTTCGGCAGTCAGAGTACCAGGGGACCCTTGCCTTGTATC
Source organism: Ceratotherium simum simum (assembly GCF_057802395.1). Taxonomy (NCBI): domain Eukaryota; kingdom Metazoa; phylum Chordata; class Mammalia; order Perissodactyla; family Rhinocerotidae; genus Ceratotherium; species Ceratotherium simum. The sequence continues at coordinate 30,662,689 of NC_141905.1, forward strand.
AGCATCCCCCCAAGGGGCATGACCAAGGTCCCTCCCTAAGAGGCCCCTCCCTCCATCCAACTGCTCAGAGACAGACTAGACAACTCCCTCAGCTCCTTTTTCCCAGAATTTGCTACTGGGCTGGGGGCCACAACACCCCCAGAGGGCAGCCCACCCAGAATTCTTACAGGGCTGAAAACCTCTCTCACCGACCTGTGCCGTCCTTCTGCCCTCTCAGCCCCCACAGTGTGACCTTGCCCACTCCCACCCCTACCCCCAGTCCCTTCTTGGTGGACACGGCTACCTCCACTCAGTCACAGGTCTCCCTGGCCGCACTCGGAGTTCCTGGACTTCAACAGCACGGAGCAGGGCACCCTGCTGGAGATGGTCCTGTGCACAGCCACCCTGGCCCCTCAGCCATCCCCGGACCTGCTGAGTCTGCTGCACAGCGCCCACGCCACCACTGTCCCCTTAGGAGGCTGTGAGAACAGCTGGGGCGAGGGAAGAATGAAGAGGATAACAGCAGTGAACATTTCTGTAGTGCTTACCATGTGCCACACACTGCTCTAAGGGCTTTGTATGTATTGCAAATATATAGGCAAATTCATGCAAAAATATACAATTCAATCCTCACAATAACCCTGTGAAATACATATTGTTGTTATTATCCCAATTTTATAGATGGAAAACTAAGGCTCAGAGAGGCTAAATAACTTACCAAAGATTACCCAGTAAGTGATGGAGTCAGAATTGGAACCCAGGCACTCTGGCTCCAAGGTCCCTGCTATTCACCACATGATGCTCTTGAGGCCACCCCGCCATTATCTCTCTCAACCCACAACCCCCACCCCTCTTCTCCTCGCACGGGTGTGGAGTAAAGCATAATGTATGGAGCTCAGATAGGACAGAGGATGGGAAACCACTGGCCTGAGAGGAAGAGATTTGAGGTCTGTCAGGAACACACTGCATGACCGTAGGCAAATGTCTGTAGGAATCTGGACTTCAGTTTCCCCGTGGGGCTGGGCTGGGTCCTCTCTAATGTCTACTCTAGCTCTGACATTCTGTGGTCTGTGAGAGAGCAGAGGCCAGTGGGGAGGGAAAGAGGCCAAAAATTTACCTTTCCCTGCCCAGGTGCTGGGCTCCCCCCACTGCCCACCCTCATCATTCCCAGGGAGGGAGAAGGAGCACAGACCCCCGCACTGTGGGTGCTGGTGGTGAGTCGTCAGAACTTAGGAGGGGCCCAAGGAGCTCACAGGGTGTGCTGGGGCCACACAGCCCTGTGAGGTTTCCTCTCTCTCCAGGATGTCCTGTCCAGAAGGCCCTTGGAGCTGCCCATTGGTGAGTCTGGGACCATCATGCTGGGGGCTGTCTTTTTCAAGGTGGCCCAGCAGGGGTGATCTGGGATCCTGTCCCTGGGAGCTGGACTTTGAAGGGCAGGGCTGCTTGTGACAGGTGCTGATTGGGAGGAGGCATCCTAGGCCGAGGGCACAGCCCAGGCAAAGGCAAGGAAGCTGGGGCGTATGGGGCCAATTCATGGCAGCCGTAGCTTGGGGTCTACTGGGAGCTGAGACGGGAAGGCTCAGGAGTTTGGGCGATGTCCAGCAGACAGGTGGCTCTAGGGAGTGACTGCAGAGACCCGGGCTCTGCCAGCAGGAGGTGAGCCAGGCTGTGTCCCTGCTCCTGGACGGACTGAGCAAAGTGTCAGGCAACTGAGGAACGCCGGCCCCCCTGGAACCATGCGCCTCCTCCAGCACCACACTCGCTTCCCCCAGCCTTCTCTGCCACCACCTGGTCCAGGTGCCACCGCCTCCTGAGCAATGGCATTGGCCTCACTCCTGTCTTGCTCCAACCCGTTCCCTGCATGGTAGGCTTTAAAATGTAAATCAGATAGTGTCATTCTCTTGCCCACTCCCTGCCCTGGCACAAGGCCCGACCCTTGCTCATCGATCCCATTTTATTGCTGGTTCTCTCCCCAGAGCTGCACCGGTTTTCTGACGGGGCCAGGAAACTGTGGACTGGTACCCCCTGGAAAACACCTGCTCAGGCTGTTCCCACTGCCTGCAGTGCTCTTCCGAGGACTTGCCTGCTGGCACCTTCTTATCCTCAGGTCTCAGCACAATCACCGACCGCTTCTTCAAGAGGCCTCCCTGATCATCTTACCTGAAGATAGCTCGCTCCTCCATTCTGTATCATAACACCCTGTGCATTTCCTTCCCTGCACTTTCACAGTCTCTAAGGATCTTCCTTACTTCATTCTTGCTCATTACCTGCCTCCCCCATCAGACCATAAGCTCCATGAGGGCAAGGACCACGTCTGTCATGTTCACCTCCAAGGCCCCAATGCACACAGTAGGTACTCAATGAATGTTTGCTGATTGAATAACTGAATGGGAAGAATCAGCCCCTGCCTTCAAGGAGCCCCAGCCCAGCAGAGGGGCAGTGAGGGGCGTGAACACGAACGTGTGTGAAGAGAGCTTTGCACGCACAGAGGAGGGCGCCACTGACTCCTCTGGGCTTCAGAGGAGGTGACATCTGGTCCCAGTCTTGAGAGAAGAGTAGGGAAAAGGCAGGGGAACTGCATGAGGCCCGCAGGGGTGACCACCAGATTCCCCGTGGCTCCCGCAGGCCCCCCTCTGCGGTCAGGCTGCAGGTGGTGATGAGTGTGCAAGGCTGGCTCGGCCTGGACATGTCTGCTCCGGTGGACATGAACCTGTGGGAGCAGGAACTAAAACCAACACCCGGGCAAGGGAGGGGATTCCCAGCTGGTGCCTGAGGTTGTGACAGGCATCCGGGGCCCTCAGATGAATGGGTTTCCCTCGAGCCTGTCCCCACATGCTGGCTGGCAGGGTTCCTGGACTCCTGTCAGCCTTCTCTCACCAAGCACTCAGCCAAGGCAGGGTGGGACCCAGATTTTCTGGATAACAGCTCTATGTAAGCATGCAGGAACCTGAAAACAGGGCTGCCCTGGAGGGGCATTCCAGGTCTCTGCGGACAGCCCTTCCCCAGGCTGAGCTGACAGCCCAGCCGGAATGGAGGTCACACACTGCCTTTGAGGAGGCCGCAGCAGTGTCGGCCAGCCCCATGCAATTGTCTGCAGCTACAGGAGGGGAGACACCCACAGGGAAGAGGTGGAACCCCAGGGCCACAGCCCTTTAGTCCAGACCAGGGTCTGATGGGAAATGCTCCCAGAGCCGTCCACGCTCTGCATCCTGCATCCACCCATGATTCATAAGCGTTTATTATGTGCTTGCTGTGTGTGAGCCTGAGCCAGAGAGCCAACCCCCGCTCTCGGGCTTCTCAGGTCAGTGGTGGAGACAGGTAAGTCACACCAAGAAGGATGCACTAGGTGCTGGGAGCACAGAGCAAGGCAGCTGAGGCAGCCTAGGGGCCTCCTGGGGGAGTGACAGGCTGATGCGAATAGTAAACAGTGAGACAAGGCTTTGGGCAAGATTACAATTTCCTCCCTCTCTTTTAGCCAGCAATACCTTCTGCCTCGTTCCCCAAGGAATTCTGGGGTGGAGAGAAATCAATACACTTTAGCAGAACTTGTTCATTGTTCGCAGTGCCAGCCTCATACAGAAAGAGGATTGCAGTCCCTGTCCTCGGCCTGCTCAGGGTCCAGTCGTGGGGAGGGGAGGGGAGGACACGCAGGCTGGTCTTGTCTCCTGGCACTGAGGGTGCACTCTGGGCACTCAGGAGGGGCCACAAAGTCTGTCTTAGGAAGAAAGGTGAGGGCTTCACAGAGGAAAAAGCCGGGGAAATGCACTGACTGAGCCCTAACATCCCAGCCCTGCAATGCATGATGTGTGTTCCCAGGCCTGCAGTGCATGATGACTGTCCCCAGTTCTGCAGTGCATGATGCGTGTCTCCAGGCCCACAGTGCACGATGACTGTCCACAGTTCTGCAATGCACCATGACTGTCCCCAGTCCCGCAGTGCACGAGTGTCCCCAGTCCCGCAGTGCACAATGACTGTCCCCTGTCCTGCAGTGAGTGCATGATGAGTGTCCCCAGTCCTGCAGTGCACGATCTCATTCCAACCCCCCTCAGTTCCACAAGAGAAGACTGAGGCTCAGGGAAGGGTCTCGGGCAAATAGGTGGTGGGTTGGGGTTTGACCCAGGCAGTGTGGCTCAAAGACCACACTCCAACCCCCACAGCACGGTCCCCTCTGAATGGATGTTGCTGCGGACAGGATTGCAACTGGCAGAGACCGGCCGGCTTTTCTGGATTCCTCCCAGCAACAGCCTGAGCAAAGACCTGGAAGCAGGCAGGAAAGGGCCGGCCAAGGCAGAGCGGATTTTGACAGGGAATCAGGTAGGGGTGAAGGTAGAGGTAGAGAGGTGAGGCTGACAAGAAAATCAGGTAGAAGTCATTATGAGAGTGGGGTCCAAGCCTGGAAGGTAGACTTGGGGCCTTGGGCAGGTTGCGCCTTGCCTGGTGGGCCCTGCTTCTCACTGCCCTCTGGCAGGGGAGGGGGCTGCAGCCCTCCCACTGGCTGGACCACCCTCTCCCTCGCGTTCCTTCCTCACAGAGGTCTTCACCGTGTCCACAATGTGCCCCCCGGCAGTGTCCCACTGTGCGTCAAAGGCACAGAGCCGGTCCTCACGGCCGCCAGCTCCTCTCCTGCATCAGGCAAACAAACAGGCTGAGGCCTGCTGTCCACTCATCCCCCTGCTGTGCCCTCCCTCCCCCAGGCCCTGTGATGTGCTGGATCCTCACCAGTGAGCTCCCAGAGTCTTGGAAACTCCAGTACACTCTCACTGGTCCAGCCAGCGACAGGCTCCTCCAAGGAGACGCTTCCTCTCCAAGGTTGAAACCAGCTCCAAGACCCAGTGGGCCCACCCACCCCCATCCCTAGCTTCTAGCTGCTTCTTGGTTTCCAGGGCCCAGCCTCCAGGGATAGTTTAGTGAGAGGATGTGAGCCCTGTGGGACCTTGAAGGGAGGCAGAGAACCCACCATCTCTGTGCATCCCTGTTTATTTATCCTGCAGATACTGTATTTACTGAGAGCAATTTCTGCCCTCATGCGGCTCATGGTCTAGGGGGCAGACAGGCCTTATTCAGTAACCACAGAGATAAACGCACAAGTGCACCGAGTTCTCTGAAACAGAGGTCAGAGAAAGATCCCCTGATGAAGACCAGCAGGGCCTCGGCAGCCACGGGAAGGATTTTGATCTTCTTCCCAAGAGCAATGGAAGCCTCTGAATGGCTTTTGGCAGGGCTCCTATGAGGCAGAACTGAATCAGCCCCCAGCCAGACTCCCCAATCCACCGTAGGTCTCTCTTTTTAAAAATTAATTAATTAATATTGAGGTAACATTGGTTTATAACATTATATAAATTTCAGGTGTACATCATTATATTTCGACCTCTGTGTACACTGCATCATGCTCACCACAGCAAAACTAATTACCATGTCACCTTACACATGTGCCCTTTTAGTCTTTTCGCCCTCCCTTCTCCCCTCTTCTCCTCTAGTAACCACCAATCTAATCTCTGTGTCTATGTGTTTGTTTGTTGTTGTTGTTGCTGCTGTTTTTATCTTCCACTTATGAGTGAAATCATACTGTATTTGACTTTCTGTCTGTCTTGTTTCGCTTAGCATAATACCCTCAAGGTCCATCCATGTTGTCACAAATGGCACGGTTTCATCTTTTTTATGGCTGAGCAGTATTCCATTGTGTATATGGCCTCTTTAATATTATTATTCATCATCATATTTTTAGGAACAACAATAATCCCTCACTTGCTAAGCACTTTCATAGACATTGTTTCCTTTGCTCTAAGTCAATCTTGCGAACAGTTCCATATTCCCAGTTTGCAAATGATGTAGCTGAGGCTGGAAGGGAGGTGGTAACTGGGCAGGCTGCACACCGGGCCAAGAGCCGGGAGTGGAGCTGGACCTCCTGCCTCCCTGAGCTTGTCCCGGGACTCTGAGCATGAGCGGGCACCCTCCTGCCTCCCCATCTCTGGGAAGTTCGAGGCACTGCCAGCCCTGAGTGGTCACCCTCTCCTGGGGGGCCCTGGCAGCAGGAACAGGCCTTTCTCCTAGGAGAGGAAGGTTCGGCCTGGGGGTCTCTGGCTGTCCTTACAAGTTCTTTCCAGCATCAAGGCAGCAATCTGCTGCCTTTTGTGGGGCAAGGGGTGGGGAGAGAAGAATACAAATACAAAAGAATCATGCCTCCCCTCCATCAGCCTACAGCCTAGGTAGGCAGAGACAGGTATGTTAAAATTATAAGGAATAAGGATTACTTATAAGTCACTTCTGGGCCAGACACAGCACTCGCACCTTAAGTAATGATCAGCAATCTCATAGGTAAGAGTTATGCCTATTTCACTGATTAGGGGTCTAAGACTCAGAGAGGTCAAATAACTGTCCCAATTCCACACAGGTGGTCAGTGGTGGTGCTGGGAATCAAACGACTCCCTGTCCTGTTGGGGGAGGGGAGCAGATGTTTCCCCAGGAAAAGGGTGCAGCACACGTGTTCTCAGAGATCTTGGGTGGACAGAGTGTCTCCCATTGCCTTGGTTCTGTGATTAAAAAATTTTTTTACTGAGATATAATTTGCATACAAGAAAATTCACTTTAAAACGTGTGTGACAAATGCACGTAACCACAACCACAATAAAGATATAGAGCATCTCCATCACTCCCCAAAGCTCCCTCGTGGCCATTCCCGGTCCATCCTCTCTCCCACGCTCAGCCCTGGAAACTAGTGATCTCTTTTCTGTCCTTATAGTTTTATCTTTTCCAAAATATCATTTGAACGGAATCACCCGGGGTGTAGTCTTCTGGGCCTGGCTTCTCTCGCTTAGCAGAGTGCTTCAGATCTATGCAAGTTGATGCGTGCATGTACCTAAAAGTGGTTCAATCTTTTTTATTGTGGAGTGGTATTCCATTGCACAGGTATGCCACAATTTATTTATCCACTCACTATTTGATATACATTTGGGTTGTTTCCAGTTGGGGGCTATTTCGAATGAAGTTGCTGTGCACATTTGCATCCAGGTCGTTTTGTGCACAAATGTTTTCATTTCCTTCGTGTTAAGGCACAGGGGAGGCATTGCTGCTTTGTAGGGTCAGTGTATGTTTAACTTCATAAGAAACTGTCAAATGCCTTCCAAAGTCGCTGTACCACTTTGCATTCCCATTCTAATGGATATTTCCAGTTGCCCAACATTCTCCCAGCACTTGATGTGGTCAATCTTTTTAAATTTAGCCATTCTAATACATGTGAAGTAGGATCTCATTGCGCTTTTAATTGCATTTCCCTAATGACCAACGAACGATGTTGAGCATCTTTTCATGTGCCTATTTGTCAGCGTATATTTTCTTTGGTAAGAAAAGAAAATTGGGTTGGTTGTTTGAGAATTCTTTAAATATTCTGCATACAAGTCCAATATCAGATATATGATGTGAAATTATTTTCTCCTAGCTTGTATTTTGTGTTGTCATTTGTATTTGTCTTTTGAAGAGTAGAAGTTTTTAGTTTTGACCAAGTCCAATTTGTCCATCCATTCTTTTATAGCTTGTTCTTTTATAGCTTGTGCTTTTAGTGTCATCTCTGCCCAGCCCAAGGCCACAATTTTTTTTTTTTTTTTTTTTTTTGGTGAGGAAGATTCACCTTGAGCTAACATCTGTTGCCAATCTTCCTCTTTTTTGCTGAGGAAGATTCTCCCTGAGCTAACACCTCTGGCCAATCTTCCTCTATTTTGTGTGTGAGCCACCACCACAGCATGGCCACTGATGAGTGGTGTAGGTCCATGCTCAGGAACCAAACCTGGGCCGCCGAAGCAGAGTGTGCTGAACTTAACCACTAGGCCATGGGGCTGGCCCACAAAGATTGTTTTTAATGTTTTCTTGTAGGAGTTTTATAGTCCTAGCTCTCACCTTTAAGTTGATTATCCATTTTGACTGAGTTAATTTTTGTATACGATATGAGGTGAGAGTTGAGGTTTTTTTCCATATAGATGTTCCATTTTTCCAGCATGATTTATTGAAAAGACTATATTATCCTAATTGAATTACCTTGACATCTTGTTAAAGACTGACCATGGTTGTGTGGGTCTACTTCCGAATTCTCTATTCTGTTCCATTGTTCTCTGTGTCTATACTTATAGCAGTACCATACCGTCTTGACTACCGTAGCTTCACAGTAAGTCTAGAAATCAGGTAGTGTAGGTCCTCCCACTTTGTTCTTTTTGAGAATTGTTTTGGCTATTCTAGATCCTCTTTATTTCCACAAATATTTTATAATCAGTTTGTCAATTTCTTTTTTGAAAAACCACTCTGCTGGAATTTTGATTGGAATACCATTAAACTGATCATTTTGGGGTGAACTGACATCTTAACAACATTGAGCCTTCTGATGTATGAACACAGTCTACCTTTATTTAGGTATTCTTACATTTCTCTCAGCAAGGCTCTATAGTTTTCTGTGTACAGGTATTTTTGCGTCCCTGACATTCTGCCAATGGAATTGCTTTCTTAATTGGCACTCTCAAAGGCAGTCGGAGCCCCGAGGGGTGCCCTCGCGGGTCTCCTGTCCTGCCCCAGATCTTTCTCGTGTGCACCCAGCAGAGGCCTGTGGACAAGAGGCAATGAGTAGGGGTAGACTCCCCTTGTGCAAGGGGCGCCCAGTGATTCCAAATTGTCACGCTAACCTTTAAAAATTCGTTAACAGGGCCGGCCCCATGGCTTAGCGGTTAAGTGCGCGCGCTCCGCTGCTGGCGGCCCGGGTTCGGATCCCGGGCGTGCACGGATGCACCACTTCTCTGGCCATGCTGAGGCCGTGTCCCACATACAGCAACTAGAAGGATGTACAGCTATGACATACAACTGTCTACGGGGGCTTTGGAGGAACAAATAAATAAATTTAAAAAAAAAAACAAAAATATTTAAAAAAAAAAAAAAATTCGTTAACATCTTGGTTGTGTTTTCTTACTGCTTGTATGTCGGCAACTTCCTCCCAAGCTCTGCCAGAGACAGAAGAGCACGTGCATCCTCTCTCTTCTCAGGGCTTGTCCCCTTTGGAATTGAGTTCACCTGCTTGCCTTGCAACTCCAGCCCTCTCATGGGCTCAACAAGCCCAACTTTGTAGAGGATCTGGCTTTTTCTTATTGTTACAGTGGGACTGATGTTCTCCTGTAGCTTTCTACATCCTAAGTGGGGTGCGGGTAACTTTTGGTCAGGGCCGTGGCTTGGGCTTCCGAGACCAACAGTCGCTGCAGAGGTGGGAGGGACATGGGGAGACTGAGAAGGGGCAGGATTCCAGGTGGAGGTCTGGGGGCTTTTGAGGAACCCAGACCCTGACCCTAGCCCACTCTTGTGGCAGAGCCACAGCTCACCTGGCCCCCCAACCAAGCCCACCCCAGGGATAACCCAGGGACCAATGTCACCCTGGGAGGCACCTCATCATCGTCCCTTGCATTTCCTGGTCACAGTTTTCACAGCTAGGCAAGGCAAACACTTTCACTCCCACTTTTCAGATGAGCAGAAGGGCTCTGCGTTCCTCTGAATCTTAGATCCCAAAGGCTCCCTAGAGCTGTCTGGCCCCCACACTGGACTCTGTGGGGCCCCAGGGGTCAGTGGAGGTCCTTCTCCATCGACTCGAGTGCTGCAATCCTGCACCCAGATGTTGAGCTTCTGCCTGAGATGTTGATTGAACAGAGGTTCCCAATGGTATAAGAACCAAAATTACTGATCCACGCCAACCCCGCTGCTCCTTGTCCTGGCAATGGCCCCAGATCAGTGGTCACTCCCAGAGCACTGTGTGGAGGCTTCTCAGGGGGAATCTGGGTCAGTGGGGAAGAGTCAGTGATGGATTGGCAATGTCTGCCACGGGCATGAGCTGGGGAGCGTCGGCATATGCTTCCACGTGTTACCCCTGCTGCACGAAATGTGCCAGGACCACTGTTAGAGCCAGGGTAGCTGGGCTCCTGGAGAGCCCCACTCTGCCTGTACCACCCACCATGGCAAGGACTGTACTGTGCCAAGGGCATGTCCCCCCCGGGACCCAGGATTCCCATCTTTGCAGGCCCAACTCTGGGTAGCTTGGCCCACAGAATTCCCTGCCCCAACAGTCCAGAGTGCAATTCTAGGGCCTGTGCTGGCATCAACCTAGTTGGGTCCCCCTAAGGGGTGACTGGGTCCCCGTGTATGCACCCCCAGGTCCAAGTGGTAGTTGTTTAGAAGGGGTAGTTTCCAAGGGGAGGGATGTTTGCAGAGGGATGTTGGAGCTCAGATTTGAGGGCTAGATTGTCCACACACAGGCATGTGAGGCCCCCAGAGGGGGTCTCTGTGCCCTTATACCAGGCCCCACAGATGTCAGGGAGGGGCCTGTGATGCACTCATTGAAAGAGTGCGGTGATGGATTAGTGATGCCTGACATGGGCAAGTGTGAGGTATGAATGGCTAGTTTTAAATTATACAGCAAGTTTCATGGTGGCCCTCCCTGCCCTATAAGGTGCATCTTATTCCTCCCACCTCCTGTCTGGCATCCACATTCTGCATGGACTTTTCCAGGGAAAGGATACTCACCACCTTCCTTACACATCTGAACAGCTCTGCTAATTAGAATGTTCGTCCCTATGCAGATCCCAAAACTACCTCCCAGGCACTTCCATCCTTTGGACCAAATTCTGGATGGTGACTTGCCCAAGGCCACATAGCTACTTAGTAGTGGAGCTCAAGTGCGACCCCCAGGCCCCCAGCTCTGTTCTTGCCTCTGCACCCTGAGTAGATGCTCAGAGGAGCCCCAGGGTGAGTGGGGCAGAGGCAGGGAGGCCGAGGGTCGAAGCTTCTTGTGGCTCCAGCCCCTCCCTGTCCACCCCCCACCCAGTCATCTTGCCCAGTCTGGTACGTTAGAGCTCTGGCTTCCTTGTCCCTTTCCTCTAAAACAGAAAAACACAACACAACGTTTTGGGGGCCAAAACAAAACACCAAGGACAATGTTAATAAATACATAAAAGTTTAAAGATCTGGATCTCAAAGGCACAAGAGTTTACACCCCTTAACACAGGCAGGCTGGGTCTCACAGGAATGATTGTCTGCACCCCAGCATCCCGGGGAAGGGGCGGCCAGCAGGTAGAGAGGGAACCCCCTCGAGGGCCTCTATTCTCCAGGGAGTTGTGGGCCAGGGCCCACTGCTCCTGTTCCTCTAGCCTGGCTCAGAACAGACCCTTTGACCTGGCGAAGAAAGAACTGGCAAGCACCTCTATCACCTGCTGATGAGTCCGGGAGACCCTCTGCACAACTCGGAGGACCCCTGGGAGGGATCCTGGGAACCTGGGTGGCTTCCTGAGAGCCAGAAGGTCTAGGGAAGTTACCTGCCCCTGGAGGTAACACGGAGGGTGGCTGAGGCCCCAAGCGCTGTGGGTCAGCGTCTCCTCCGCACACCAGTATGGGGCAGAGGTTCACATCCTGCCCTGGGGCACTTGGCCTGGGTGGCCCTTGTCATTCCCAGGACCCGGCTATGAGTAGACGCTGGTTCTCAGCTCTGTGGCCTGACCACCAGCACCACAAACCTCTGGCCCAGCTTGAGCCAGGTGGGAGAAGACCCCTGACTCCAGCAGGAGTGGTCTTTGGCAGAAGGCAATGATTGACAGGGCAGAGCCTGAGAACACACATCTCTTTTGTGTCCCACCAAGTCCCCTTTGCAGCCCAGAGTGATGACCAAAGTTACCATTCCTGGTCCAGCCAGGGGTCTAGCACCAGTTGGGAAATCCCTGGATGATGAGGACACACCTTCCAGAGAGTCCAGAGCCCCCTTCTTAGGCGGGCTGGGGTGAGGTGAGGAGGCTCGCCTGTAACCTGGAGGCCCCAGAAGGAACAGGAAGTGCCATCTCCAGGAGCAGAGGTGGCCACCAACACTGCCCTCCAGCCAGCAAAGGCAAGCTGGACTCTACCCCTTGGTCTCGGCCAGAGGAGCTGTGTGCTGTCCTTATGAAGAGCTGGGCCTGAGAGGAACTTGCCTCCCACCCGCCCCAGCCCTGCAGCCAGAGCCTCATGACCACATTCCCCCCCAGACCCTTCCTCTCAGGCTGCCCTGTGAGTGCCCCCTTACCTTCCCCAGCCCCGCGTTGCCTCTCTGGGCAGAGAGGCCAGATAGACAGGGCCGCCACAGGGGTCCCCGCAAGTTCTGACAAAGGCAGGCAGCCAGACGGATCCAGTGTGAGGCCCAGTGGCTGTGAGGAGGGGGCGCTGGCTGGCCCTCCGTCCGGGCAGAGAGACAGATAGCAGCCCCTGAGAGGTTCGATCCAGTCACCTGGGCTCCTCGCTGAGGTATCTCTGGTTAGGACTTTCCCTGATCTTTTTCTTCCTCGCACACCCGCTTCACGGGGTGAAAGTGTCACAGCCCCAGACTAGAACAAAAAAGCAAATAATTTAAAAGGAAGTCTGTGCTTGCCCTACCTGCGTGTGTCCTGTGAGCAGGGGTCTCCAGGCAGCACACGGAGCGTAAACCTGACTGGTGCGGTGGGGGAGGCGGGGCTCACGTCACCGGGGAGGTGGCGGGAAGGCTGGTGCCTGGGGGCTTCGGCTCTTCCCTGAGCTGCCCTTTATTTTCGGAGGCTGGCAGAGGTGCCCCAGTCCAGCCCCAAGACAGTCCCCAGGGGGTGCTTGGGGAAGTGCCCCAGAATGCTCTAGGGCTCAGTTTCTGGGGAGCAAAGGGGCGCTGGGTCACCAGGGAGCTTGTGCCCAGAGGTCCTGGGAGCTGTGTGGGTCGGTCACGCTGACGGTCGTCTGATCCCGCTGGTCCCACAGTGGGCTCCACAGCATCTGGAGGGGCCTTGGATCCTGGTAAGGGGCTCCCAGAAGTGGAGACAGGTGATGGCAAGGCCAGGCTGGGGTCCGGGCTCACGTCAGGGCCCGAGGCCTTCTTGGTACAGGACTCACAGCACAGCCGGTGGTAGCCAGGGATGGAGCAGTAGCGACGGAGCGCTTCCGTCTGGCAGAAGATGGACCTGTCCCCCACGCAGGGCTCCGCTGCACACACAGCACAAGGACCGATGCCGGGAGGACACCCATCAGCAGGGGGACATGGGGACACAGGCCCCACCTCCCACTCAGCCCACCAACTGCTGGCCCTCCATCTCCTGCCCTGGCTGACTTGCTATAAAGCTTTTTCTCAGAGGGGGCCACAGGGCTGCACAAGAGGAGAGACTGTCCTGAGTGAAAGCCCTTACCATACAGACAAGGAACTAAAATCCCCTAGAGCAGTGGTTCTCAAAGTGGGGTCCCCACACATGCAGCAGCAGCATCAGCTGGAAGCTTGTTGGAAATGCCAGTTCTCGGGCCCCATCCAGACCTACTGAATCAGAAACTCTCGGGTGGGGCCCAGCTCTGCGTTTTAACAAAAGCTTCAAGGTGATCGCAACACACGAGAACCACGGCCCTACAGCATTAGTCGTCAGACCTGGCTGCAAAGTGGAATCACCTGGGAGCTTTGCAAATAGCTGCAGCCTCCCTCCCATACCCGGGGAGACCGGACAGTCTGGGTGTGGGCTGGGCACTGGGTGATCCTAACCTACAGCAAAGCCTAGGAACCCTCAGTCCTCCCAATCAACCCAAAGGAGTCAGATCCACTGCGGCCAGGGCCAGGCAAGTGCCCGGGGAACTCACACCTGTGACAAGTAGATTACACAGCCTGCCACCAGTCAGCACACATTTGGAACATTAAGCCCTCCACCAATAAATCTGGAATCAAGCAGATCTAGGTTCCAATCAAGGCTCTACCACTTAAAAGCTATAAGACTTGGGCACGTTGCTTAACCTCTCCAACCCTCAGTTTCTTCTCCTGTAAAATAGGGATAATGCTGACGTTTACCAATGAATAATAACGTTATAATTATAAATAACATTTATAAAGTTCCTGGCATAGAGGGTGCTCACTATACTAGTGTCAGTTGCTTTGGTTCAAATATCATCTAAAAATGTTTTTGTGTTTCTGTGGTAACTCCAGGTACATCTCTCCAGACAATGTGAAGGCAGGAGCTTTGCTTTTCTACTAATTTTTGCCAGAGAGAGGGAGAGAGTAAAAGGGGAGGCTGGCGGTGGGGAGATAGAGGGTGGAGCATGCATGCCCTCAGGTGGGTGGGTGGGGCTAGTTTAGGGGAACAGGAGAGATTAGACAAAAATAGAAAGCCAGTGGCCTCTAGATGGCGCCAGAATTCTAGGACCAGAATCAGAGCCCCATCCTTTACTCCCAGGAGGAAAAGGGAAGGAAAACCAGGCCCTTGCACAGCCTGAGCCTCAGCACAGGAGCAGAACAGCAAGGCTGGAGCCAGAATATCCTCTGAGGACATCTAATCAGACTCCTTGAGGTCGCTGCACTCAGAGAGGTTCAGGGATTTGCACAAGGTCATACAGCCAATTGGTCCTCTAACTAGGAGTTAGTCTGTGATCTTTCTGCTACTCATCTTGTCAGACCCTGGTCCTTGGGAAGGTGAGGAAGGGAAAGACAGAAGGAACCTACGAAAGGAGCATAGAACACAGAGCTGGTACATAACAGGTGTTCAGTCAATATTTAATAATGGATGGATGGATAGATGGGTGGGTGGGTAGATGGATGGATGGGTGGATAGGTGGATGGATAGGTGGGTGGATAGGTGGATGGATAAGTGGATGGAGGATGGACAGATGGATAGATGGATCAGATGGGTTGATGGGTGGATGGATGGACAGATGGATAGACAGATGGGTAGATGGATGGATGGACAGATGGATGGGTGGATGAATGGATGGAAAGGTGGGAGGATGAACTGCTGGGCTCCTGATCATGAGGCAGAGAGAAATTACTACTACTATTTTTGCTGTTGTGAGCCGACAGCTAGGCAGGAGTGCATGTATTATCTCACTGAATTCTCTCACCAGCCCTACGAAGACAGCTCAGATATACAATTGTTTATCCAAAAATCTTGGAACCAGATATGATTCATAATTCAGAAATTTGAGGTTAGAAAAGCAATATTAGGTGTATTCGTATTATATAACATCCTCAGTGGAAGCTGGGATGTCACCTTGTAACCAAATATGGCAATGTTTCTGTAGCAAAAGAATAACCGATCTCTTGTTGGTTCAGGTCAGATTTTGCTGCCAAATGAGTCTGCACCCAATTTAGGGAAACACTTGCAGCTTTCAACATTTTGGAACTGCAGATAAGGGACTGTGGACCAATACCAGTATCATCCACACCTCACAGCCGAGGAGCCTGAGGCTCCAGGGGGCTAAGGTCACAGGGACAGGCTGGAAGCTGGGTCTGCTCCACTGCCTGGCCCGTGTTTGTGACACAGAGACCACTGCAAGTTTGGGGAGGGGGTGGGGTTCAGAGATAGACTCACTTGATGATATCTTGTTAACGGGAGGTAGAGACCCAGATTGTGGCACCCATTGCCCCTCTGGGGTCACAAGGTCCCGGACGTCAGCCCTCACTGTGGAGTTCTGCAGATTTCCTGTGATGGGGAGAAGCAGCGCTAGCATTTGGGATTTCCAGGCGGCCAGGATGCAAGTCGGGCTGGGTCTCGGGTCCAGTCCAGAGGAGCTGGGCCCGCCCCCCACCCTGTCTGGCTCACCTCCACAGGCGGGCAGGCTGCAGATCTGGATGGTGTCCGGCTTGTCCCCCTCGCACTGCCTGAGACTGTTGGCGTTGGTCCGGCACACCACCTGCCGCTGCTGGATGCCCTCTCCACACGTGGCGGAGCACTGCCGCGGGAGGGCCAGGCCAGGCCACGGCGGCCAGGGAGGGGAGGTGGAGAGACAGAGGATGGGGGCAGTGAGCTGCAAAGTCCAGCCAGTGTCCAGGACAGAAAGGGTACAGAGGAGGATGCCAAGTCTCTACTTGCCCAGAGAGACATGCAAGGACTGCTCTGCTCTAAATGGCCTCACCAGGACAGCACACCAACTGTCAAGCAGTCCTGTGCCAGGTGGTGAATAGCCGCTGCCCTGAGCTTAGAACCGCATGGACCTTTCCACCATCTGAACAGTTCACCCTGGCTCAGGAGGGGACCTCCAGGACCCCACTCCAGCACTGCGGCCTGTGTCCCCTGTGTCTGGTCTGTGCCTGGGTCCTTAAACATTTTGTGTATCACCCTGGCACACTCCCCTGTTGCGTCCACCACCCTGAGGGACCTGGGGCAGGTCCATTCACGTGATGATATCTTGTTAGTGAGATGTAGGGACCCGGATTGTGACTCCTGCTAAACTGAGAGAGCTGGGTGACAGGTCACCATGGACCCTCCTAGCTCTGACTTTCAATGATTTTGTGACTCAATTTACCAAAACTCAGCTTGCAGAGGTATGCCTTCTTCCTTGAGAGGGAAAGGCGTGAGTGCAAGGAGCAGAAGGCAAACAGTCTGCAAGGGCTGCCACACACATCGTCCCCTGGACCTCACATACTCTGATAAATGGGTGGCGGGGGCGGGGGGATCCCGGGAGAGCAAGGCTGCCCAATGGGACCAGGTCGCCGGGTTTTGTAGGCACTGACCACAGCCTCTCCTGCGGGACAGGGAAGAACTTGCAGAGGTCCACTTCTCAGACTGGGGCGTGTGACGACCCGAGGGAGACACAAGGGTCACGGGCCACACAGAACCACAGGACAAAGATGGCTCACTGTCCCAGGACGAATAATTACAAACAGCAATAGCTGCTGAGTGCTTTGTCAGTCTTAGAGGGGCCACCAGCTTCCACCATCTGTCACCTCTGTTAGTTTTATCCAAGGGGTCCTTTGTGGACCAGCAATCTTTCTGTTTTATATTAAAACAAATAAATCTATATATTATGGAGAAGAATATAAAATCTGTATGAGTTGTGTGGGGATTTTTGATTATTTAAAAATACTCTTTATTATGCAATATTTCAAGCACACAGAAAAGTATCGAGGAAGTTGATCACAGTCATTACGCTCCAACACCAACACCAGCATTAATAAATCAGCATTCTGGCATATTTTCAAATATTGTGTTGTGCTTTTGAAAGGTTAAGTAAATGGTATCCCATAGGAAGAGCTTCTTTCTTCATACTTTAATTTTTTCTCACCTATTTTTCTAAGGTTTATCTATATTGATAAGTACAGTTCAAGCTTATTCATTTTTCTTGCTGTATAGTATTTTATTGTATGGACCACGATTTTTTGGCCCGATCTCCTATAGATGGAGATTTAGGATATTTCTTGATATTTTGCTGTTACAATAAACAGCATTGTGCTTATCTCCGTGATCAAATGAGGTTTTTAAAATTGTAGTAAAATATACATACCATAAAATTTTAACCGTTTCTTTTTTTTAACGTATTTTGCCTTTGTTTTTGTTTGTTTGTTTTTAATTTTATTTATTTATTTTTTCCCCCAAAGCCCCAGTAGATAGTTGAATGTCACAGTTGCACATCCTTCTAGTTGCTGTATGTGGGCCGCCAGCAGCGGAGCGCGCGCACTTAACCGCTATGCCACCGGGCCGGCCCTAACCGTTTCTAAGTGTACAGTTCAGCGGCATTCAGTACATTCACACTGCTGTGCCGCCGTCACCACCGCCCACCTCCAGCACTTTTTCTTCTTCCCAAACTGACACTCTGTCCCCATTAAACACTAACTCCTCATTCCCCCTCCCCCAGACCCAGGCACCCAGCCTTCTACTTTCTGTCTCTGAATCTGACTGTTCTGGGCACCTCATATAAGTGGAATCATGCAGCATGTGTCATTTTGTGTCTGGCTTATTTCACTTAGCATAACGTCTTCAAGGTTCATATTAAATGAAATTTTAAGAGAGAACCCAAGACATCAAAAAACTGCCCTGTGGCCACTTCCAGGGCCATGAGCACCTGGACTACTCCACAGTTGCCTCACTGTTTCTCTTGCTCTACCCTGGCCTCCCAACAACGAACTTTCCACAGAGCTGCCAGAGGGACCTTTACACCAGAAATCAGAGCTTGCCACACCCACGTTAAAACCCTTCAACAGTTTCCCATTCACATTCCTCCTCCTCACAAAGCCCTGGGGCACTTGACCCCTGCTCGCCTCTCCAAGGTCATCCTGTAGCCCCTGCCCCTCCCATTAAGCTCCAGTCCCATTGTCTTTTTAGTTTCTGGAACAAGGCAAAGTTGTTCCTGCCTCAGGGTCTTCCTGCGGCCCATCCCTCAGGTCTCAGCTCAAATGTCACCTCCCCAGAGAGGCCCTCCCTGATACACTACCCCGTTTACTCCGCACAGCTCCAGCCGCAATCTGTAAAGGCTTTCATTATCGGTTACTTGTCTCGTATGACTCCCGCCCTGGACTGTAGGTTCCACAAGGACAAGAATCACAAGATCTGTCTGGTTGATGCTGGATTCCAGGCATTCCTGGTACAGAGCGCCTGGCCCGTAGTTGGGAATCAGGAAATATTTCCTGAATGCAAGAATGTGCTTCAATTTGCTCATCCATACACAGGGAGATCAGCCCATGCCTCCTAGCTCTGAGTGAAGGTCAAAGCAGATAGATAGCAGATAGAACGAATATAAAGGCCTAGCCCAGAACCACGGCCAGCATACGTGGGCGCTGTTGGACTTAGTTTTGAGAAAAATCAGATCAGATGTGGGGAGAGAAATTCAAGCAGAAACGCTCTGCCTGCAGGGAGCACCAGATCTCTCCACAGCTCCTCCATCCAGACCGACCTCTCCCCTGACTCCCCAGAGACGGTACCTGTAGGCCCAGCCCCTCCCACCCTCTAAGGACAACTCACCTGGGACCAGGCTCCCATCCGCCACTGGGCTGGACAGGGCACGCGGAAGCAGGGCCGCCGGGCCTCGGGCCGGTCCCTGGAGCAGGCCTTGGCTGGCACGGCCTTGTGGGTACCGTTGGAGAGGGGCAGCAGGCACTGCACCCCCCGGGTCTGTACCCCCAGCTTCCCACAGCTCCGGCTGCAGGCGCCCCACTCCTCTGTCACCCACCTGAAGACAGACGGGGGAAGGTGGAGGGAGGTGGGGCCATGGGGACAACGCCTCCCAGGGTTGCTCCCACCCCTGAACCTCCGCAGGAGCCAGAGAGTGGGTTTGGGCTTCAGAATGCTTGGGGGCCAAGACAACCATCCACCTGGCTCTGCCTGGCTGTGTGGCCTTAGGGAAGTCACTTATTCTCTCCTCGGTTTTCTCATCTGAAGAATGGGTATAATGCACATTTAAATCCTGGCACCTTGCGTGTCCTTGGGCAAGCTATTAACCCCTCTAAGCCTCAGTGGCCCCACCTTTACATCAGGACTCCTTCAACACCTCATAAATATTTGAGGGTCTACTGTGTGCAGGCCCTGTCCCAGGTGCTGAGAGGCAGCAGTGCACAAAACAGATGAAAGTCACAGCCCTTATAGCAGAACCCCCTCCCCTGGGGCTCTTGGGAAAATTAAAAGACTTGTATACGTAAAGCACATGGCAGAGTGCATGGCATGCGGTAGGCATGTAACAAATGCAGCCACTATTACTATCACCATCAGCACCTGCAGAGCATCGGCACTGGTCAGCTAAGCTGGTGGTCTCCAAGTGTCTTTTAGCCACAGAGGAACCTCCAACAGCATCTTAAGCAGACGCCCCTGGGTGAGTTAGACAAAAGCAAAACTGCTCTGGTGGGGTGCAGGGCGGGGCAGCCCCCAACTCCTACTCCCCTCTCAGTCTCCTGAGGCATCTTTTTAGTAACCCAGGGCTCCTTCAGCCAACCCCTTCCTTTAAAAAACAAAAACAAAAAACCCCTAAACTTCACCTGGCATTTTACAGAGGAGGAGACAAGCCAGGGTGAGGGGACCCCCCCGGATCACAGCAGAGGGAGTCCCGCATGTTCTGTGATCGCAGACGATTGTGGAGAAAGTGGCCTGGATCACAGTGTAGAGTAAGACGTGAAGGAGAACCACGGAGGGCTGAGGGGCTGGGCACAGGGACGCCACGGCGGGCTAGCGCTGGTCACCAGCTCCCACCCCGGCCCTGAGGTTCCCCCGGCCTGAGGGAGCAGAGCTGCTGTGGGTCAGTGAGAACCAGTCCAAACCCCCCAGATCCCAAGAGGACTCCTGGGGAGGCAGGGGGATGGACTTGGCTCTCTGAGGTTTCCTACTGGCCCGCTACCTGTGGCCCTGCCGGGGAGCCACCAGAGAAGCCTGGGGGCTGAGGAGGTGCTGGAGGTGCTGCCACGGGCTCAGAGGCCGGACATTGAATCCTCCACAAGTCACAGCTCTTCCCTCTCCCCAAAGCCCCCTCCAAATAACCCCAAGAACACGCCCTTGTGCTCCAAAGAACTTGCATCCTCAGGCCAGGGAATCCCAATCAGTGGCTTGCAGGCCAGGCCCCATCCCTGGGCCCCACATGACTTGGCTGAGAGGAGCTAGCGGACAGTGTCCTGGCCTGGGGCCTGGAGCCTGGAAGCACTGAAATCCACTTCACCTCCATGAACCCCCCGGATCACTGAGGGAAAGCTGTGTCCCCAAACTGGGCCTCAGTTTCTGCATCTGTAAAAGAATGCCTGGAGAGGCAGAACAAAGGAAGCTTCCAGGAGTGGAAGTTGATCCAGAAACCCCAGAGGGGATGGGTGGGCAAGGAGGGCAGCGCTGGCCATGGCAGAGTCTGGCGGTGGCTGCTCTGTGCTCAGGGAGTCCTAGCTGCAGGGGGAGGAAGAAGGCTGCGAGTCCCTCCTCCTGGGGCCGGGGCTGAGACAGGGTCTGCAACACCCCAGGCATGGGCTCAGGCCCCTCGTCCCTCCCCCCAGCACTCACGCAGGCGGGGCACACGGGTGCGGGTTGCAGCGCCGGCGGATGGGCTTGGGCCTCTTCCTGTGGTCGCACAGGTGCCGCTGTACCATGTGGTGGTCTCGGCGGCGCCGGCAGCCATATTTGGTAAACTGGATACCTGTAGGGAGGGCAGGCTGCTGTGGCCTGGTCTCGGAAGGCCTCTACTGCCCTGTCTGGGGCCTCAGGGATGGTGAGTTCTGGAGAGCCCAGAGGGCCAGTCCCACCTCCCTCTGAGCTTTTGCACCCCCTGCTGCCCAAGTCACTTTCTGAAGAAGCTTTCCTCAACCAGCCCACCTCAGGCGTCCCTGGTGTAGTGTGGGCGGGACATGGCTCGGGATGGCTGCCTCTCTGCACAGCTGGTGAGCCCTTACAGGGCACAGGTCCTGCCCCAGATCTGCTCTAGTACCCCCAGCCCCATCCCAAAGGCCCTGCCCAGAAAGGCACAAGGTGGGGACACACCAAGTGGGGACAATCTCAGCCCCCCGGCCACTCCCGCTCCTCTCTGGAGAGGCCCTGGGCTGCCCCTACATGGCAGCTGGCTGGTCGGGCAGGCCAGTACCTCCTCCGCAGGCCTTGGTACAGGGGGCCCAGCTCTTAAGCGCCCACTCGTAGGTGTCCGTCTCCTCCAGGAGCACGTTGTTGCTCCCGATAAGGGGCAGCAGGTCCTCATGGATGATATACTTGTAGGCCAGGCTGCTGCGGGGGCCACCCTCAGCCAGGGGGAGCACCTGAGGGGAGACAGAGGGGTGGCACAGGACTGGAGAGCAGAGAAGCAAGGCCAGCACGGGGGCCGGTGAGGAGGGGGCAAAAGGAAGCATGTGGGCTCAGAAGCAGAACCTGTGAAAGCCAGGAGGGGACAGCAAAGAGTGGCCTGGAGAGGCCACTCAGACCAGCAGCCACGCGGCAGACTCCGGCTAAGCATCTACTGTGTCCCAGGCCTGAGGACAACTCGCGTTCCCATCGATGATTTTCCCTCCCACAGACCTAAGTTCTAACAAGGGCAGGAAACCACGTCTGTTGGTCTGTCCTGCTCATCAGAGCACCCACACTGCCTGACTCTAGAAGATGGTCTATAATAGAGACTCTTATCAGATATTTCCTCCCAGTCTGTTCAGGTTGTCTTCTCACTTTCTTGATAATATCTTTTGATGTACAAAAGTTTTCAGTTTCCATGAAGACCAATTTATCTATTTTTTCTTTTGTTACTCATACTCTTGGTGTCATATCTAAGAATCCAAGGTCATGAGGTTTATCCCTCTATTTTCTCTAAGAGTTCTATGGTTTAGGTCCTATATTTAGGTTGTTGATCTACTTTGTGTTAATTTTTGCATATGATGTGAGGTAGGGATTCAACCTCATTCTTTTGCATGTGGCTATCCAGTTGTCCCCGCACCATTAGTTGAAGAGATTCTTCCTTCCCCAGTGAATGGTCTTGGCACCCTCATTGAAAATCAATTGGCCATAGGTGTGTGGGTGGTTAATAAACATAGAGTGAATAGAGAATACATGTTGGATTGAATTAATATGCCTACACCAACAGGTTTCAGACCCCTGTGCTCCAGGACCTCCCTGAGTAGTGAAGGTAGCACCAGGAACAAAGCCTGTGCAGGGTCTCCCTGCCACCAGCCAGTGCCGAGGGCACTATGGACAGAGCCCCTCCTGCTCTGGTCTCCTGTTCATAAGCCCTGGCCTATGGTCTAGGAGAGGGGTTACGGGCAGAGGTGGGCCCCAACCAGGACAGCGGTCCCATCCCCCTCTCAGGAGGCTGGCAGTGCCAGATGGCACCCCTGGGTCAGTTGCCCTGTCGGCCGCAGGAAGCCACTCCCGGACTCATTTGTCAGCAATGCCATAATGCATGCAGACACCGGATGATGCCGAGATGACAAGGGAACTAACCCAGGTCCTTCGAGGCCCTATTTCTGACCCTGCATTAGGGAGAACAGACTCCTGTGTGTGGTGTCTCTTGTCTGACAATCATCTCTTTCTCCCCCCGTCACTTGCCATTCTGCCAGCCTTTAAGCACAGAGGGCACTGTGACCTTGCCAGGCTCCTGAAGATACTGGAGCAGGAGGATTTCCACCAGGCCTGTGCTGGCACAGCAGTGGAGAGACTGAGTAAGGGAACTGGGCTGGGACAGCGAGGGGGGTAGGCAGGGTCCACCGTGCAGGTGGGCTCACCAGGATGGCGATGGCTTCGGGCAGGGGCCCGCTGGTCTTGAGGCTCTCCTTGGCGTCCTCCACCGCATACTCCCACTCCAGGCCCATTGCCGTGAAGGTCTGGCTCGTGGCTTCCTTGCCCTTGGGGTTGAGGATGAAGCTGCCTGTGACGTGGTTCTTCACCGCTGGCCATGGGGAGAGGGTCACACAGATTCATGCCTCACAGGAGCACAAGCCAGACCTCCTCGCAGGCTTCAAGGCCTTCCCAGTGGGCCCCTCGGGGCTCCCTGTCTATCTTTCACTCTTTCCCACCCAGCCCTTCCCCAGTCAGACGGGTCACCACACTGCCCCGTACTCAGTGTCCTTGCCTCTGGACCCTGGTGCACACCATTCCTCCCACTCTCATTGTCTTCTCTTCTTTCTGCCTGACTAATCCCCACCCATATTTAAGGCTCAGCACAATTCTCTCCTCCTCCAGGAAGCCTTCTTTGATTGCCCAGTCCTCAGGGATTTGCCCTACCTAAAACTTCTACAGCAGAGTACAGAGGATAAGAGAACAGGCTCTGGATTCAGATTGATCTGGGGAAGTTACTTAGCCTCCCTGTGCTGCCTCAGTTTCACCATCTGTAAAATGGGAATGATAATCATACTGAGCTTATAGGTGCTGCGCCATGAGGATCATCGCAGTACCCTGCCTCCGCCTGCCCTGCCGTGGGGCTCCTGGGACAGGTAAAGGAGTTTATAAACATACAGAACTAGGCAGGGTGCAGGGCATGCAGTTGGCACTTAATCAACGGTAGGCACTATCACTGTCCTCGGAACAGTGCCTGACTTGAGCACTGTTGTGATACAGATGTCCTGTCTCTCTCACAGCCTGTCAGCATGTCTCCTCCACCTCGGCGTCCTTGGCCCAGCACAGAGCCTGGCAGGGAGTGGGAATTCTTAAAATGTCTACAAACGTCTACCCCTTAAAGTCCCAGCCAGCAAGTAACTCACAACCTGTAACTGAAAGGCCCCAAGCGGGAGGCGTGTAGGTGCAGACACCCCGGCAAAGGCCCCGCGTGGCGGCCTCGGCCGCCCTGGAAGCAGCAGGGGCTGGGGAAGGGCTGCAGCCTGCTACGCGAGCCGCTTACCCAGGTGGGGAGGGCAAAGGCTCCCCTGGGCCTGGGAGCTGAGCCCTGGGTGTCCCTCCACCCTTGGGTGCAGATTAAAACGATCAAGTGCCATTGTCACAGAACAGCTGATGACCCAGAGTACGAACCACGTGCTGGTCACTCTGCTAACCGCCTCGGTGGGGTCCTCACACACCCTGAGCTTGGTTCTGTTATCCAGGAAGGGAATCAGAGGCTCCGAGAGGGGCAGCGATTTGTCCTGGACACACAGTGGACTGGGGATGGACCGGCCTCCCTGATGAGCAGGAGGAGGAGGGGAGCCTCGCCCTGCACAGGAGAGGTGCCCCCTCATCTCTGACCTCTCTCAGCCCCTAGAGTCTCCACAACTTCTAGGCTAGAGCTGGGCAGCTCCTCGGCTGGCCTGGCCTCAAACCTTCCCAACTGCCCTTGTCTGCTCCCCTACCTCACAGCAGCCGCCATCCCCGGCCCCTGGCCGTACACCCCTCATTCCAGGGCGTGGTGGGCTGGACTCAGCATGGACTCTACCATCCAGGCCTCGCTCTGAGTCCTGGCCCTCCCACTGACATGCTCTGTACCTTGAGCAACTATCTTAACTTTTTGGAGCCTCAGTTTTCTCAACTGCAAACTGGGATAACAAGAGCCTTCATGGATTGTCATGAGGCTTAGATAAGATAATGTATGAAAAGTGCCAGCTCAAGGCCCAGCACATGGTAGATATGAACAGCATAACTTCTCCTCCTTTTAAAAAGCCGGTGTCCCCAAATTCCAGGAGAGTCTAACGAGTTAGGACAGGGCCTTGGCCTTCACTGCAGGCTGCCACCTGTCCTGGGCTTCTCCAGAGAGTGCATACCCGTCAGGCACACACACCCCTACACGTGCACACACGCATAAAGGCATACCCACACACGTGCACACACAGTCACATACACACTCACACACAGCTGCACATTTTTACTGAGGGCCCAGCATGTACCTCACACACGTGTAATCGCACACCCTGTGCCAGGTTCCAATCTCCTCCCCGTCCAGGCTCCTGCGGAGCTCTAATCCTTCAAGGAACTCACCCACACACACAGCTGAATGTGCCCGCACTGAGCCTGTCCCCGGGGCTAGGGCCTCTGCCCTGAGCCCCGTGGACGCCGATTCTCAGCCCGGGGGAGCATTCCCTCCCTCCGCAGGACCCCCTCTACTTGTGGAGACAGGGCTGGAAGAGGCTGCTGATCTTGTGGAATCTCCGTAGGGGTGCAGTAGGAAGAGTGTCTATAAGCTCCACCCTCGTCTTGGAGTAAGTGACCCTTCTCTCCTGTTCCGGGGGCACAATTCCTCAGAGCCAGCCAGGCAAGCAGGCAGGGAGGTGGCCAAGCCAAAGCCCTTTAAACTCATGCTCCCCGTGAAGAGTGGTGTGGCTGGCGAGGGCACGGGGCAGGAGGCAGGAGACCGGGGCCCAGATGGGCTCACCCCATGGGTGAATCAGGGCACACGAGGGCCCATCATCCACTTGGGGCCTCAGTCTCCCCTTGTGCCTACTGCCTATTTGGACTACACCGTCTCAGGTGCCTCTTCCAGAGCAGAAGGTTAGGAACCCATTACAGCTGTGCTAATGTAGATATCCTCTCCAGCGGGGTGGTTCTGCAGGAGACTTTAAAAAAACGTTTGTATTATTTTAATGATAATCAAGAATATGAGGATTAGCATTTTTGTTATATCTGAGATTGCCCAGAGATGCTATGTTATGTGTTTCTGTTTATGATGAGTGGGTACCAAGCAATGTGACTTGGGGGCATAATAGGTAAGAGGGGCCTCTGTGACACGCCAAGGCTGGTGCCACTGTAGCCCATGCGCCCTCCATAAGGGGTCTGAACACAGACAAGTGTGGCAGAACCCAGCCACTGCCCAAAGTGCAGGCAGCAGCCTGCTGCCCACCCGCCTGCCAGGACCCTGCTCCAAACCATGTTTATGTGTTTTAAATTCAGATATAATTCACATACCATACAATTCAGGCTTTTAAAGTGTGCAATTCAGTGATTTTTAGCATATTCACAAGGTTGTGCAATCATCAGTACTATCTAATTCCAGAACATTTTCATCACCCCAAAAAGAAAGCTGACACCCATTAGCAGTCACTCCCCATTCCTCCTCCCCCCAGCCTCTGACAACCACTGACCTACTGTCTGTCTCCATGGATTTGCCTATTCCGGACATGTTCATTTTATGACTGCCAATTTAGTTTCAGCAAAAACAGAACAAAGCAAACAAACAAAAAATCTCTCCCATTATATTAACGCTCTTAATTTGAACTTCACTGATTTATTTTGGGGCTCTAATTTTCAATCTGTCTCAGCTGTATAGTTGGGTAACTGTTTTAAGCATAATGAGCAGGCATCGAGTTTAGCGACAATGTGCTTAAGTCTGGTTATAATGAGATTAACTGAAGGGTCCGTGTGGTCGACTTTTTCCTCGTATTCCTGTACACAGGCCCCTCTGCACTGTGACTCTGTTCTCCATCAAGAGAGTCTGTTTCTACCCCCGGAGTCTGGCCTTGGCCATGAGACTTGCCTGAGCCATTATGGGACATTAGAAAGCATGACACAAGCAGAGACTTGAAAATGCTTGCACACTGGGGCTGCCTGCTCTTGCCACTCCTGGGACCATGTGACAGACACCACATGAATAATCCTGGGCTAGCCTGCTGGCCCTGTCACCCCCATGACCCCAGCTGACAGCGGTACCAACCAGCTCCCAAGGGACCCACCAGCTGACCGCACATGCATGAGCGAGTCCAGGCAATTGAGCAGAAGCAGCACCCTGCAGAGCCCAGCCCACACTGTCCACCCACAGAAAAATAAAATGAGAGGTTCCCTGCCATTATTCAAGTTTGTGAAATCTCCCCTCATTAGAACCTCTCCTCTGCCCTCCCAGCTCCCCCAAACCTGAGGGCAGGTCCCAGGGTACCCCTCGCCTGGCACCCCAGCACTCACCAATGCGGGGCAGGGCCTTCTCCAGCTCCTCGATCTGGATGTGCCTGGCACCCGCTGGGATCTGGACCAGTTTGAGAGTTCCTGCCACAGAGGAGGACCCAGAAACGCAGTGAGCATCCTGAGCTGGTGGCCCCAATGCCCATCATCCCCCAGGACACCCCCCCACAGGTACCCAGGAACCTCAGTTTCCTCATCTGTAAAATAGGGATGGGCCCTTCTCCAAAAGGTGCTGCGAAGATCAAATGAGATACTATAGCTCAAAATGCTCTGTAAACTCTACGGGGCTCTGTGTGTGTTAGTTGCTATTGTTGCCCACTTTCTTGACCCTCCTCTTCTCTCCTGATTTTTCCTCCCCTCTTTCTTCTCACACCTTAAGCCACTGTAGGATTTGGATGAAACAGGCCAGGAAGATCCAGCATGGCTGCCCTGGGCCCCCCGGCCCCCTCAATCCAAGGAAACAAATCTTCCTCAGAGCCACCAACCTTCCCCACAAGGAGAAGTGAGGCAAAGCTGTAACATTCCCAAAGGGGAAATGGATCTAGTCCATAGTAAAGTGTAAAGGACTAACATCTGGCCCTTTTCAACAGCAAGTGTGGCCAAACTGGAGGTAGAGAGGGAAGTCAAGGAACTCAAAGTTACCAGGAGTTCAAAGTAGAAGGCACCATAGGTTTTAACACAGGTGAGAAAGGAGAGAGGGAAAGAAAACCAGCAGTCCAGTCTGGGCCACATCTTCAGACCTATCTGACCCCTCACTTCCATCGACAGCCCCAGGGCCAAAGAGACAGCCAAGCTCCTATCACAACACATCGCCTAGCAGAAAAATGCTTCTGAGCTCCTGGGCCCCAGTGTAGGCAGCAGCGTGCCTGGCAGGTGAGGTGGCCAGCTGTAGCTCCCGGCTCACCAGCCTGGGAAGGTCTGGAGACAGGCTCCAGGGCCCCTCCTCCCCGCCCTGAACCATGGCCCGGCCCAAGGAGGGAGGGCCCGCCTGAGGGACGGCTCAGGCTCTAGGGACCCTGGCTGGGGAACCCCAGAACCCCAGCCCCTCGGGTTGAGCCCCAGCCCCAGCCTGCTCACCTGCCTGCTTGGAGGCCTTGCCCAGCGTCCCCTTCACAGTCCTGCAGTGAGAGTTGTCGCCGCCACAGACCCCGCACTTGTCATCTGCCTTCATGGACCCCACCTCCTTGTCACAGCCGACGGGCTGAGGCCAGGGGTGGGGTCAGCGGGAGAAGGCTCCCACATCCCCACCACCACCCCCAGGCGGCAGCCCCTGGCTCCCCCCTGGGTCCCCAGGCTCCAGACATGAGAGTACTCTGGACCGAGAGGCATTCCTAGACGGGGCTCTGCTACAAATTTGCCATGTGGCATGGGCAAGGTCTTAAACCTGGCCCACTCCTCTCCCCTCGAATGGGGCTGGCCATAACTCTCTTCCAGCATCCCAGGGTTATGTTGAGGACCAAGGGGTGACATGGGGAAGGTGAGGCAATGCTTGTCCCCAGGGAGCAGAAGGAAGCACAGGTGGTGCAGCCCTCCAGGCTCCAGGTGCCGGCAGAAGGTAGGCGGCCTGGAGTGGTCACCTACCACACACTCGCCACGGGCACAGATGCTGTATGGGTCCCGGTAGCTGCAGCGTGTCCCGTCGTGGACCACCTGGTTCATGAAGACCACGTCCCCTGTGTCCTCCGACTGGCAGATTAGCTCACACTTCTGGACGTCTGTGGGGAGAGGGACGACACTGAGCTCCCAGCTGGGCTTGGAGAAAGTGGGCTGGCCCAGGACAACAGCGCATGGCCCACAGAATGACGTCAGCTCATGGCCCACAGACTGAAGTCAGCGCATGGTCCACAGAATGACATCAGCACATGGCCCACAAAATGACATCAGCACACGGCCCACAGAATGACGTCAGCACATGGCCCACAAAATGACATCAGCGCGAGGTCCACAGAATGACGTCAGTGCATGGCCCAAGCAGGAAGCTCCAAGGGCCAGCTCTGGGCAGCGGGGGAGCACTGCGTATGGAGCTGAGGCTTAAGATCCCTGTTATGTCACTTACTTATTAGCCATGTAACCTTGGGCAAATTATCCGACCTCTCCAAGCCTCAGGTCCTTCTTTATTATCCCTGATCAGTAAAATGCCACATCAGGTTGTTGAGAAAAATCAAATGATAAAATAATAAGCCAACACTTAGTGAATGCTTACTATGTGCCAGCTACTTCCAAAACCTTTACACACTCATGCTGTACAACTTTAAATGCTTTTTGTGAATTAACTCATTTAAACCTCCCAATACCCCAAGGAAGTAGGTTCTAGCACTACAGCGGAGGAAACTGAGGACCAGAGACGTTAAAGAATTTGCTCAAGGCTACACAGCCACACAGTAAGCGGAAGAGTGGGGATTCTACCCAGGCTGTCTCGCCTGAGTCCTGCTCTGACCTCTATATACACTTCACCAGTCACACGTACGATGGGGTATGTTATCATGTTTGTAAACATCAGAAGGCTGAGTGAAAGGCAGGCAGAACAGCGGTCTGTGTTTGGGTGTGTAAAGAGGAGCAGCAGTGAGGGAGGGTGGGGGTCTTTTCTAGTTCTAACAGTTGAAGGTTCTCTTCTCTGTCTGGGCTATCGATGTCCTGAAAAGGAGGCTCCAGAGAACATACAAACACTTGCTGTGTTTTTTAGAAAAGAGGAGGCTGGGGCTCAGCTAACTTCCTGGAATTTGTCTACAAGTCCTGGGAGAACCCAGAGTCCAGCCGCCCCGTCGGCCTCCCGCCCTCCCCACCCCGGGCTGCGGTGGCTGGCTGGGTTCTGAAGGGATCAGCAGAGCTTTCGGAGCAAGCCGCTCCCTCAGCCACATTTCTCAAGAACCGTCTGGCTCCCTGCTCCTGGTCCCTGGGCTCCCGGGACACCTAGTGACATTCTGCCCCAGCACTCAGGACTCAAGTCCGGAGCCACAACATCTAATAGCACTTTGGATGGCACGCACAGGAGCCAGATTCCTGGTGGGACCTGGGCCAGGGGCCGAGGGATGGGGGGCTCCAACCCTCCCAAAGACAGGCAGGACCCTGACCAGTCTGCCCCAGGCAAGAGGGTCTCTGGGCAGCCGTGGAAGCCAGCCAACAGTGGCAAGGGGTGAGCTCCCCAGAGGGTGAGGAATCCAAGCAGAGGGAAGACACTCCCGGCCAGCATGTTCTGGAGGGGTCTGTGCACTGGCGGGCAATGGCCAGGCCTCCGTGGTCCTTTCCAGCTTGAAGATTGTCATTCTAAATGTGAGCCAAAGAACTGAGAGGTCCTGCCATTGATACTTGGAACCAGGGCTACAAAGAGGCAGCCCTGGGCTGAGGGGAGGGAAGGCCGTTCTAATCGACACTGTCTGAGGCCGAGGGCTGCGTGGTAGGGGGGTGAGCATCCACCCGTGGAGGGACCATGGAGAGGCTGGCAGGGGAGGTGGAGCCAGAGGATGGTTAAGGGTCTTTCCATCCTGAAGGCTCTACGATGCCATGAATCCCAGCCCTTCACTGGCTTCTCTCTGCCCCTACGAGAGCCATCACTGGAAATGCTCCAAAACAGAAAGACACTAGCACTGGCTTGATCCCAAAATTCATACCCTCTGTGTGAGTCCCGAGGCTGTGTCCATCCCAGGGCAGCCTGGAGGGGGTCAATATGAGGATCCCACAGACTCCCAACTGCCTGCCTTTCAAATCATTTTCATTAACTGCTGAAACAGTAACACAATCAGTAAAACCTCCAACCATGGCAGGTAAGAGGACTGGGCTTCTCAGGACAGTGGTCATGCAAAGCAAGGGGGCTGCACCCGTGCGATACCTTCCCTCAGGGAAGGCCAGGTCGAAAGGCACCAGCCCCAACAGCCAGCACTGCAGCTGGCGACAACGGCACCTCCGAGCGAAGTGCCCCTTGCTCAAGACATTTTCCTTGCGTCTGCCAGAAAACAGTCATCATGAGTATCAAATCAGGGATGGCTTTGATGAGGAAGGTGGCCCCCTGAGGTACACAACACAAAGGCCTGCACAAAAGTATGTGGCAAGCCTGCTGACAGCAATGTCCCTTTTGGTGCCCACACTGTCCCTACACCTTCACAGGCATGGGAGGCCCTGCCTGGGAAGACGCGGACCCAGCAGATGCCCAAAGATGTGGGGGTGGGAGGGGAGCAGGGCCCGCTCACCGTCGTCAGGCTCGTAGGGGACCCAGCTGTGCTTGGCGTTCTGGTGGATGTAGTAGGAGTTGCGCTTGGCACACTGCTGGGCCCGGAAGTCCTCGTAGGGCCCCGGACACTCCTCGCTGTTGCAGACCTGGTACTGGAACGTGGGCCCTGAGCACTGGCGGCCTCCGTAGGCTGGGCTGGGCAGACACAGAGACCCCGTGACCCTGCTGGCTGGGATGGCTGGGGAGGGCCGGGCTCCCCACACTGCCACCAGGGGCAGCTCGGCCTTCTACAGTAGCATGAAAAGGGGCTCCACTAACTTATAAACTGGAGAGGGCCCCCCACTGTGGGGCTGCTCAGCTCAGAGCCTTCTGGATCCCTCTTGCTCCTTCAGGCATATGCCACCTATTCCACTGGGGGGGGGGGGGTGTGCGCACGCGTGCGCACGCACATGTATGTATGTGGTGGGGGAGAGGAGGGGAGAGATGGAGGAAGAAAGGGGGGAAGATGGGAATGACTAACCCTCTCCAACTGGGCTGGAAGGGAAATCAGCCTTATTCATCTTTGTATGTTCTTTCAGCCATTACACAGGGCCTGACATAGAGCAGGCACTCAATAAATGACTCAACTATTCCTATTTGCATTGGCTTCCATTTAATACCATCATAAACTAAGGAGTGGGAAAGAGACTTGGACCTGGAATCAGAAAGACCTGGCTGAATCTAACCCCAAGTCCCAACTGTGCGATGTGGGGCAAGTCACTTAGTCTTGCTGTGCCTTAATTTCCCCTTTAAAGTAGGGACCATAATACCTCTTATTTTACCTAACTTCCTGGTGCCTCTGTGAAGAATAAACAAGAAAAGCTATTTTAAAGAAATCTGTACTCTCTCCTCCATGAAATTAGAGGATTGGGTAAGATTATTGATACAAAGTATCCAAGTGCACGAGGTTACCTGTGCTCTGCTGAGAGGTGTGGCGAGGATGACAGGGTTTATGCACCACAGTGCTTAGCGTCCCACCCCGCCCAGAGGAAGTGCTCGATACACTGGAACAATTATAACAGCACTGTCCGTGATCAGCGCTTAATCTGTGCCGGGCATTGTGCTGAGTGTACACACATCATTTCATTTAAGCCTCATAAAATAGAAAGTAACTATCACAGAGGACTTCAACAGGTGGTAGCTTTGATCAAGGGAATAACTGTCCGTCATGACTGGAAGGTGGTTTACTCAGGGGGCACTGCTGGGCCCTCCTCTAACCCGGGCTTTCATCCCCTCAGCAGGTGGCAGAACAAGGCAGTTCATTTTGGCTCACATTTGTAAAAGGTCAGGATAGCCTTTCACAGGCTGCTCCAGGAGGTAGTGAGCTCCCCATCGCTGGAGGTAAACAGCAGATCATGAAGGACCACTCCTGAAGATGCCAGAGGGAGGATGACCACTACCGAGCCACTGCGCTCCTAGGGCCCTGCCGTTCTGCAGTCCTTGTCAGATCACTCAGCACCACGAGGGGTGGGGCCCGGCCCTGCCCCACAGAGGGTCGGAATCCCTGGTCCCCGGAGCCAGCCCCACGTGGTCAGCCCCAGCCGGCCCCCATCTCTCATGAAGCTGTTTAAGCAGGTGCTTCAGCGTGGGAGACGGAGGCCATAGACAGCTGGTGCTCACAAGTTTCAAAACTGTGGGAGGGGATCCCCATAGAAGGGATAAAAAGGGAGAAACAGACTGCTCCCCCAGAATGCTGAAATTTGGGTAGGAGGGCTGTGAGAGGGGGGATTTGATGATAGAAAGAGGTAAGTTAAGAAAAATTAAAGGAATTTTTGCTTCATGTAGTAGAAAACAAAATTCGGGGAATTTATTCTCCCAAGTCAGAGCCACAGAGCACTTAGCTCAGTGTTTTCTCAAATTTAGCTGGAGAATCAGCATCATGGGAGGCTGGTTAAACTGGCAGAGTCTTTGGCCCACTCAGACTCTTCTGCACACGCGAGTTTGGAAATCACGGGTTCAGATCCATTCTCAGATGGCAGACCCAGGTGGAAGTGACCTGACCCCCCAGCAATTTTGGGTCTTCATCCATTAGAATACACGACCCCTGAAGGGGTCCCCTTGTGCCCTGTCTCCCACTGTCTTCCCCTCCAAGCCCCTTGGGCCTGGGGAGGAAGGTTCCCTGCCCTGCCCACCCCAGCCAAGCCCACTCACGGGGGATTGTCACAGCTCCGGCTGCGGGATCGCACCCCGCCCCCGCACGACCGCGAACATGACCCAAACGTGGTCCAGGAGCTCCAGCCTCCATCCTGGCCGTAAGTCTGCTCCAGCGACTTCCAGATGCAGTGACCTTTGAAGCACCACTGGGATGAAGCAGAGGGCATGAGGTCACCCTGGGGCCACTGCCCCCTCACCTGCCATGGAGGGTGCCCAACCAGGCACGTGGCACAGCTGGTGGGCACCACGGGTGAGAGAAAGGGATGGTAAGAGCACGAGCCTCAGGGTGACACAGAATCCCCCCTACCATGTGCTGAGTGACCTTCAGCAAAGGGCTCTCCTTTCTGAACCTGTTCAACTGTACAACATGATAATAGCACCTGCCCACAGGGCTGCCGTGAGCATTCAATGAGATAAGGCCGGGCACACACAGCCCTCCAAAAATGGCACAGTATTATTAACGATGATGATAAATGCGCAATTATTTGGTTGACAACTCCAGGAGAAATACAGAGCTGATGGGGAGAGAAGACACAGTCTTCCCACACTATCTAGAGTTGATCTTGGCTGCATCTCGAGACCACCACCCAGGGGCCACACAGGCAGCCCCACCCATGCGATGGAGGGAGTGTACACATCAAGTCTGAGAGGCCTGGGTTTGAATCCCAGCTTGGCCTTTACTAGCTGTGCATGGCTTTGGCACAACTTCACCTTGCTGTGCCTCAGTTTACTCACCTGTTAAATCGGCCTGTTCTAAGAACTGAAGGCAATAACACCTACAAAGGCCTGCGCACAGGGCCAGGCAAAAAGGAGGCCTCAAGCAAAGTTAACTCTCTTCCCTTTCTCTGTAGGGCAACAGGGAAGAAAAACAGCAAAGCTCTCTGGGTCTTTTTCAAGAGATAACTCAGTGGTTCTCGGACTGGGAGTCACCTGGAGAACTCTCAACTCAGATGCCTCAGCTTTACCCCAGGCCAACTGAGTCAGAATCCCTAGGGGTAGGGATTTTTAATGAAGAGGTAGTTTTTAAAAGAAACAGTATACTTTGCAGACCATAAAATTCACTTACTTCAAGTGTACAATTGAATGATTTTTCAAAAATTTACAGCATTGTGCAACCACCACCACCATCCAATTTTAGAACATTTCAACCACCCCAAAGACATTATCTCGTGCCTATTTGCAGTCACTCCCCACCCTGGGGTGGGGACTTTTAAAGCCCCCCAGAGGGTTCCAACATGCGGCCACAATTGAGAGCTGCTGATTAACTCTTATGTGAAATTGTGACGAGAGGGCCTGGAACTTTGAAAACACCTGGAGCAGGTATACCCAGTCTCTAGGATAACAGCCCATCAGGGTTGGACCCACTGGGCCTGCACAAGGGAAGCCCCATCCACGTGTGAGGGGACAGACCCTTCACAGCTATGAGACAGAGATGCCTGGTGAGGGCGGAGGGCGGAGGGCAGAGGACAGGCTAGTGGAGGCAGGTCCCCCGTGGCTGGGGAACCACAGCTGATGCTGAGTAGTCATCACACCTCTCCTAACGCCCTGCTTCTTCCGAGCTCTCTCATTTGCTTTGACATGACTCAGAAACTTCAGAAAAACCCCGAGGGGTCAGAAGTTCAGGGCGCAGGAGTCTGTAGAAGTTCAATGAATGGCCCAAGGTGACCACACAGCGATCAGGGCAGGGCCAGCAATAGAGCAGAGGTGGGTTCAGACACCAGCGCAGGGCTCTCAGATCTGGCTACAAGGTCCCCTGACAAATGAAGCCCTGCAGCCACACGTGTAGCAGGGAGCAAAGACACCAGGAAACGGGTAAAAGGGCAGGCTTGGGGGAGGAGGCCTCATTCTCCTCATCTGTAAGATGGGCGTGAGCATTCCTGACGGATGGACTAGGAGATCAGGCCAAACTCTGCAAACTGCAGAAGCAGAGGAGCGTGATACGGGAGAGAAGAAGGGGGTGTGTGCGAGTTCACATGCGGCCTCCATGCACATCGACCTCACACGAGGCTCACACCCGTCCTTCAGCACCCCCACACACATGTTCATATACACACTTGGGGAGGCAGGGGTTCCCCTGGGACCTGCACCCCAGGAAGCCACTCCTGCTGCAGACCCTGGTCCCGCAGGTACCTTGCCTGGTTCACACTCGGTCCCGTCCAGTGGGGGCCCCTTCTTGGTCTTGCAGAAGTACGGGTTGTCAGGGTGGCTGCACCACAGCTGCTTGCAGGGCTCAAAGGTCCTGAACTGCGTGGAAGGGGCACGGGTCACTGGGCTGGACTGGCTCTCCAGCTCTGACAAGTTGTCCAGGGGGTAAAGGGCAGTGAGAGAGAGAGGAGGGAGTGGTGGACGCTGGGGCCAGAACACGGCGAGGACAGCAGGAGGGGCCCGTCCAGCCAGAGTCGCGCACACCCTCAAGCTCCACCCTACCCAAGTGCCAGTGGCCTCCAGCGACCCCTGCTCTCTCCAACAGGGCACAGAGAAGAAGGGGCCAGCCAGAACCCACACCTCCCTTGTCTCCCTCCCCAGGCTGCCCTCCCTCCCTGCCTTTGCGGAAGCCACTTGGTCACTGAGTGGAAACTAGGGTTTGAGGCTCTGGGGAGGCTCGGCCTGCGATGCCATCTGAGCCCTGTGCACGTGCGGGGCATTGAGGGGGTTGCCGGTCTAACTCAGACCCGCCACACCCAGACCAGGTCAGGACTCCCATCTCCCTCGAATCTCGCCAGCCACACCAGAGGCTGGTAACCTTATGTTTCAGATTGTCCAGGAAAGCCCCAATTTCCTTTTCTCTCCTGTCATCCCCTGCCAGCCAAACAAGCATCCTACAAATACAGCATTTGGGCATTGAAATCTCATATCCCAGGCTGTTCCTCCACCTGCAAAGCAGAGACCATGTGTCCCAGTGTGGCCTGGGCAGTGGGGGAGGTGACCACGCACAGGGCCTCCTGGTTCTGTAGAACTAGGAGGGGGGTGCGTTCCTGCATGGAGGCTTTGAGGCACTTGGGTCACCAAGGCCTGCCTGTCAGAAAGCCCCCTGTCCTGGGATGTCCTCTTCTCTGAGCTTCTGCCTGGGCCCCGGTTAGCAGCTGTTCAGTTCTCTCCTGGGGGGCTCTTGCTGGTCCCCAGGCCCCAGGCTCTCCTGCAGGACAGGGTAGGGACAGGACTATGCTCTCCATATCCGTGTCCTCAGGCATGGGAGAAAGGGAACATGGAACTGACCCCCTGGAGAGAGGAATGTGGGGGCACGGGAGAATTTCAGTGGGGTGGGAAGTCAGCCCCAAACCCCTGAAGAGCAGATGGTGGCAACTATTCCTCTGCCAGGCCAGACTCCAGCGCCTGATCTGACATGCAGATTGCCTCGCATTTAAGCTCCCCAGGTTACCAGCCCAGCCAAGATCCCAACGGTTGTCCACTCTCTGTTCTACTGTTCCCCTCTTTTCCAGGGCTGAAGCATTCTCCGCCACTGCACACACCTGCCCCCACAGGTGGGACTGGGCAGGGTGGGTGTGTGCAGAAGGCGGCAGGGTCTGGGCCCTGCTCACCCTCCATCCCCCCATGGTGGCTGGCACTGAGCCCTCAGGCCCAACACCAGGCCACCTGGCTGGTTGGGTGGAAGGTGCTCTGAGACCGACCGCCCTGGGTCACGGGGGACACGGCCTGGTGCGCCAGCTGGCAGAGGCCGGTGGGAACTCACCACCGAGCAGGTGTGGTATCCAGTGCCAAAGTCGAAGCGGCACTGTTCGTCCATTGAGTAGTCGACGCCGGGCAGCTCCGGGGGCCGGGGCCAGGCGGGCGCAAAGGGCTCGTCGAGGAGGCAGTCGTAGGAGCTGCCGGCAGAGACACGGAGGTGAGCCAGCCTGAGGCAGGAATCGCCGCGCTCTCCCAGAGGCTGGGAGTTTAACAAGCTAGGACGCCCGGCGGGAATCGCCCCCACTGCCCTGTGCTGGGAGCTGTGTCTTCAGGGAGGACGGCTGCCCTGATCCTCCCTCTCACACAGGACCCCACTTCCACCAATGGCTGTGCCTGGGGTTAGGAGCTCAGCCTGTAGCTGTCTTATGGGGCCAGTTTTGCCCATGTTAGACGGACACGCTATGGCCAAGATGAAGTGTTGGTTCATGGACAGTTTGAGGGCTCACTGCACTGAAGGAAGAAGAAAAGTCAGCCCACCACACAGGATGTGCACCCGGCCAGCTGCTGCGTGAGGTTAGTGACAGCATCTCTGCCTGCACCTGCCCCAACCAAATGCACTCTGCACCCATCCCCGGCCTTGAGCTCCCGAGTCTAACACTTGTCCTGGGCTTCCACGTCCCTGGAGCCCCAGGAACTGACCAGCAAAGCTGGGAATTGTGTCAGGGGCAGGATGCCGTTGGGAGGGGAGACGACCTGGGGGAGACAGGCAGCTGCGTGACCTCTGCTGGGAGTGGCAGGCATGCTCCCCATCCCGGGCCCTGAGGGCAGAGGTGACCTACGGGAGGTAGCGGCTTAGCTCCAGCTTGCTGCAGCGGGACCAGTGGAAGCGGTGGAAGGCAGCCTGCACCAGGGGCGCCATGACGCTGCCCAGGCTGGTCTCGTCTGCGCAGCCGTTCCCCTGCCCGTCATGCTCCATGCCGAGCCTGGAGGGTGGGGGGAGGACAGAGGGGATCCCTGAGTCATGCCCAGGGAGCCCGTCCCTGGGAAGACAGGCAGGCCGGCCAGCAGTGGGAGACCCTGCCCTGACCAGGCTTCAGACTGTGCCTCCTGGCCTCAGTTTCCCCACCATGCAGTGGGAAGACCACCCCTCTGGATGGAAGTGAGGCCCCACCCTGTCCCCCAATGGGGCTGTACTCATTCTGCCCTCCTGTCCCTTCCTCAAACTCCACTCATGTCCTCACAGTTCCCAAGGCCAGCTCAAGCCCCACTCCTGCCCCAGGACACCCTCCCTGGCCTCCCTGCCTGGGGGCTGACCTCCCACGGCAGGGGCCACCTGTGCCACCATTAACAACTCGCATGCCATGCACTGTCTTCTCACCAGACCCGAGGCCTTTGGGTGCAAGGACCAGGTCTCAGTCACTCCAGTTCAGCCTCATTTACTGAGCCCCTATGGGCCAGCCTCTTAAGCTTCTCCAAGACCCCATGGTACTTAGCACAGAGCTGTGCACGTGGTGGGCACCCACCATGATGATAGTTGAAATTTTACAGTATGGCTTTATAGTTAGTACTCAGTGCCAAAGCCCAAAGGGTCTAAATTCTTAAATACTCCCAGGCAGCTACATCTGGCCTTGACCACTAGACACGTGGGCCTCTAAGCCTGACCTTGTCGCTCCACAGGGAGGGGCCCCTGCTCAGTGAAGAGTTGACACCCCCTGTCCCCCCACACACAGGAAGACAAACTCTCGGCTCCAGAATATGTGGAACCTTCAGCTTCCGGGGCAGGAAGGGACCTCGGAGGCTCCCCAGTGCCAGCCTCTCTGTGCAGATGAGGGAACCCAGAGAGGAGGCGCCACCTGCCCAGGGAGGGGCCGCGCGGGGATGAGATCCACACGGGCCTCCCGTGCTGACAGGGCTGATGCGGAGACAGGCACGGCAGACCGTGGGTGGCAGACTTGCCCTCCAGGGCTGGCCCACTCCTCTGCTTCTCACGTCCTTCCCACTGCAGAAAACAGCCCTCACTCTGTGTATGGGCTGGGGGGTGTCCCTTAGCTCTGCCCCTGTGGACAGACAGGCGTGACTGGGGCATGTGCGCATCGCCACCTGAACATCTGATAGAGGCTTATTTGCTTTCTCCCAGCTTCTAGAGCTCTTCGTGGTCCTGTTCTCCTCTGGAGCCCCATTCCTAGAATAGGGCCTGGCGCACAGTAGGTACTCAAGAAGTATTGGTTGAAGGAACGAATGGATATGCTCTAGACAAAATCCAGGCCCAAGAATCAAGCCAGCCAGCCTCCAGCCTGGCCTGAGGCCTGGGTCTGAGTGCGCCTGCTTACGGTGGGCTCAGGCCAGGGCTCCAGCGTGTAATAGCACCAGTGTGGGCTGGAACAGGTCTCAGAGGGGCCTTGAGGAAGGGATGCGATGGAGGGGTAGAGACCACCCAGAGAGCACACTGCCTCTGATGGGACACTGCCATTGACATGCCCAAAGGCAGGGCCACATCTGGTCCCCAGGGCTCTGGGATTTGGGGGCTGGGCCCAAGGCGGGCCCAGAATTGCTGTCCAGGCCCCTGGGCTCCATCCCCATCAGAGCAGGGCCTCCCTGCACGGGCAGCTCCTCTGGCATCTCCCTGGACACTGGGACAGGAGCCTGATCTGGGGCAAAGCCTCCCACACCCACAGACCTCCCGGGAGCTCACAGCACAGCCCTCCCTCTTGGTGCCACTTACACGTGGCCGGTCTCGTGGGCCACCACGAAGGCTGAGGAGAAGCCGTCCTCGTGGTTGAGGGCACAGCTTCTGAGGGGGTGGCACATGCCAGTGACAGGTGCATACCCTGCCGGGGAGAGGAAGAGAGGTCAGAGACAGAGGTCACATGCAGGTGAGGTAGGACACGATGAGGTCTGTGCCCACCCAGCCACTGCAAGGACATCCTGACCTGTCACTGCTGGAGGGTCCCTGGAGGAAGAAGGATCCTTGCAAAGTCCCACCTTCAGTAGAGCAACCTGGGCCAAGCCTCCCCCGACCCTAAGGCTTTCCGGCTTCCCTCCTGGCCTGCAGCTTCCCTGCACCTGTCGGCCCCTCCTCTAAACAAGGCAGTGGAGTCTGCAGACAGGCCCCGAGCCTGCGCAACCTAATTTCCATGCTGCGTCCTTCCGCCAGCCAGTCAGTTGGTCAGTCAACAAACAAGCTCCACACGCTTTCTATGTGGGGGATAGGGGTGGCATTGTGTTAGATACTATGGGGAAAACAGAGGAATCAGGTCAGAGCCTCCTACCCGCATCCTACAACACACACACACTTAGGGAGCAGACGGCTTAGAGGGAGACTAGGAGGTTAGTTAGGTGTGGGCCTACAGGGCCAGAGTTCAACGGGCACAGTGGGGAGTGCAGGGGTGATCTGGAAGAAGGGAAGGGTTTCAACTGAAGGGGTTGAGGGGACCAGGGAATGACTTATGGGGGGCACAGAGCTGGGCCTGGAGGACAGGTGAGACAACCCTCTGGAGGTGGGGAGAAGGCACGTCAGTGGGGAGGAGACATGCAAAGGTGCAGACACAGTCATGCAGGCCCTGGGGAGCCGTGGGCAGGGCAGTAGGGCTGGCGTGGCAGCAACAGCCAAGGCCAACATTTACTAGGCAGCTATTGTGCGCGAGGCCTATGTTCTAGGGGCCTGCTGTGTTCTAAGGGGTCGGCTTTCAAGACTGACCCTGGGGCCCAGGTATGGGCTGGGAGGGCAGACTGGGCTGGGGATACCTCCGAGCAGGGGTGATGGTAGCTCGCTCCCAGCTTGGGCTTCCTGCTGGGCCTGTCGCTGACCAGACAGCTAGTCCTGTCGTGAGAACTGCTGAAGTGCTCTTTCGTTTGAGAAGGTTTAGGGGGTATAACAAAAGGCTGTGGAGGAGAGGAGGTTTCTGGGGCTCTTCTGTCTTGGAGGTCTAAGATTTGCTCTACACAGGATGCAAGTGCACACACGGATGCATGTTTGTACGTGCCTATGCATGTGCACATGTGTCTGTAGGTGTGGTGTATGTCTGTGTGTGTATACATGTGTGTCTGCACACATGTTGCTGTGTGCATATGTTTGTGCATGTACATGTGTATCTATGCATATATATCCGTGTGTGTGTGTGCGTCTGCATGTGTGCATGCAAGCCCACGTTGGGGGATTTAGGGATTCAGCAAGGAGCCCTTTGTGTAGAGGCATGGCTGGCTGACTCACTTCCTGCATCAAACCAGAAAAAACTAGAAAGCCCTCAACTTGGAGCCTGGAGAGCTGGTCTGAGTTTCAGATCTGTCTCCTCTCTGCTGTGGGACATGGGCGAGCCTCTTCATCTCTCTGTGCCTCAGTTTCCCCACATGGAAGACTGGGAGTGACCAAAGCCTCATGTGTTTGGAAAGCGCTTACAGTCATACTCTGTCACAGACATTTCACGCATTCCTTGGCCCTCTAGCAGCCTTGGAATGGAGGGAGGCCAATATTTTATTTTCCTCATTCGACAGTTGGGAGAACCCAGGCAGATGAAGTGAGCATGGATCACTGGGCTCGAGAGGCATGGAGCTGGGCGCAGAGCACGGACTTCCTTTCCAAAGTCCACAGAGCCCTGCCCTGGCTGTCCCCCAGCCTGCAGTGAGGACCCATGGATTCGGTGTGGGCAGAAGCATCTTGAAGATCACTGAGGGGTCTCAAGTAGCCAGCCCCTGGGATGGTAAGCACAGTGCCTGGGGCCTGACCCCTCACAGCCACCTGCAGGCTCAACCCAGACAGCAGGGACCAAGGTGGGGACCCCTTCAATTCCCTTGGCCCCCAAGAAACCACTCCAAAGCTCGCTCACCTGTCTGGCCAGGTCCTGTCTCCAAAGTCCCGTGGATCATTTTGCTGACAGGGGACCTAGCCCCTCAAACCTCCCTGGGGTGGCCTGAGAGCAAGCCTAGCCCTGAGCCTCGGCCTCTGCCCTGCAGCGGCACACACTTGGCCTCTGCAAATACAGTACCTTGCATACCTGAGGGCCCAAAGTCCTGCCGGGTGAGGAAGATGACGTGGTCGTGGTGCTCTGCATGGCCGGGGTCCTTGCGCTGCTGAGAGTGTGCCCAGCGACACACCTGCTCCAGGCTGCGAGAGGGGTTCCCACGCTCGATCAGGCTCAGAGACTGCGAGGGCCGGAGAGCATCAACAGCGGAGCGGTCGGTCGGAGCCCCCAGACCTCAGCGGGCACCCGGCGCTCTCTTCCCACTGGCAGAGAACACCGAGGCCCACGGACTGTAGTGCTGGTCCCAGGGCCGCGGGCCGTCCCGACTCCAGCTGCTGCTGGCACACAGCCCTCCCACTTCAGGGAATGTTCACGTGCCACGCCCGGAGCTGGGACCCCTGTCTGCTGAGAACTCAACACACATGCTCTCTAATCCCTCAACTAACCTCGCAGGTGTCGTCCAGAGCACTTCCTCTACACTCACATTCATTGTCTTATTTAACCTTCACGATAGCCCCTAGAGGAAAGCTCCGTCGTTACCCCCATTTTGGGGAGAATAAGCAACTGGTCTAAGATTGCAGAGCCCAGGGCCCCAGGGCCCAACCCTAGCAGGACTGTCTCAGTCGCTGCCCCTCTCTAAGCCCCACTTTCCCCATCGATTCCTCAAGGAGCGGGGCCTCCAGCTATGAGGGTATAGGATTGTCCACTTATCAGACTGGAGGGAGCCCTTAAGGCCCCGCTTACCAACCCCAAATGCCTCCGCCACTGAGGCATCAACTCTGATGGTCTCAGGGCTCTGATTCCGGAAACAAAATGTTTCCTAGATGCTGCCCCTCTCCCTCACACCATAGCTGCTCCGAGGCACTGGCCCCACACCCCTTCTCCCTCCAAACCCCGCCTGCTGACAAGGCGGTTTACCTGCCGGTAGCCAACCATGATCAAGCGGACGAGGGCAATGTTTATGTGGGTCCCCAGGGACTCGTCATGGTAAATTTCATCCACCTGCAAGCAGAGAGGTGCGTGCAGTTTTAGGGGAAGCAAACGTTCATTAAGGGCTTACTGTGTGTCAGGTACGGGGCCAGGTACTGGAAGAGGTGAAGTGACCTGCCCAAGGACATGCAGCTAACGAGCCACAGAGCTGGAATTCAAATCCTGGCCTGCCTAACTCCACCCCTGAGCTCTCTCCATGAGGCCCAAGTGTGAGGGGGCCTGGTCTCAAACTCAGCAGCTCTGATTAACTTCCACCATTCCACATCTCTGAAGAGCCCTTACAGAAATGTCACCTGGCTCAGGTCACTCGCCCTCACAACCCTGCGTACCTTTCCAATTGCCACTGGAATCATCTGTCTGCCCTGTAGCGCCCGGGCAGTGCAGAGGCAGCAGCAGGTGCTCCTCCAGGGCAAATCCAGAGGAAAGTGCTCTAGGTCTCTGGAGCACGAGCATCAGCATCACCTGGGAGCTCGTTGGAAATGCAGAGTCTTGGCCCAGGAGGTGGGTCAGAGTCTGCATGTGAGCAAGATCCCTGGTGATTCTCAGGCACAGTCAAGTTTGAGAGCACTGTAGTGGATAACTCCCTCTCCCACTGGCCCAGGGACCTGTGGGGCACTACCTTGCACAGTTCA
Source organism: Ceratotherium simum simum (assembly GCF_057802395.1). NCBI lineage: Eukaryota > Metazoa > Chordata > Mammalia > Perissodactyla > Rhinocerotidae > Ceratotherium > Ceratotherium simum. The sequence goes on from NC_141905.1 coordinate 30,706,223, forward strand.
TCAAAGCATGCACTCCTATCCAGTCCCCCGCTCAGGAAGCCCCGGAACAGCGTCCATGACAGATGGACACATCATCTGCCTGTCCACCCCCAAGGACAGGGAGCTCACTGCTCCGGAGGATGCCCATCTCCTGAGTCGTCCCATTGGACAACTCCAGCTTCTTTGTTTTAAATAACTTTTTTTTTCTGAATATAAAACATTCACTCTAAAAACTTTGAAAAGTACAAAAAAAGTAAAAGAAGAAAATTAAATCGCCTATTAGCCAGATATATAATAACCACAGTTAACATGCTTCCTGCCATGTGTGCATGTGTGTGTGTGAACCATTTTACAAAACTGGAATCATACTGAATGTACTGTTTGCATTTTGCTTGTTTCATGAAACGTTACTCTGTGTATTTAAAAGCATCATCTCTAATGTCTCATGTGATGGGCCATCACTTACATAACTAATCCCCCGATTGGACATAATCCCTGAGAGAAACGATTTGTCCAAGAAATGACTTGCTCAGGGAGCCAGTGCTGGTACACAGCAACAGTGAAGCAATGCAGCTCCTGGGAGCCAGAGTTCTGGGTTCAAATCCCAGCTCTGCCCCTTATGAGCTGGGCGCCTTGGGGCAGACCAGGTAATCCCTTACAACCTCTCTTTCTGCTTCTTAGAATGGGGATCATAATGGCTGTCATGTAGATGTCTCCTGCCAACTCAACATCTGGGAGTGATGAGTGAGCCACACAGGCAGAGAGGCCCACAGGCACCATCAGTGATGGAGGCAGAAGTAGAACCCAGCCTCTGGCTCCAGCCCACACAGCCTCCCAGGAGCTGGGATGACGTTTCACGCATGGCCCTGTTCTCACCACTTTCGTCTCTCCATGCCCTTCAGCTCATGAGCAAAGTAACCACCTACAACCCACAAAGTGACAGCTATTCCCCAAATGGAGAGGAACAGTGAGGCCAGCCCTACATGTGAGAGTCCCACCGGGAGGCGAGAGCTGGGAGGGCAACCGGAGGCCTGCTCCTGTGCAGCCAAGGACAGAGCCAGGCTGTGGGCGCCGGGCTGCGGCAGGAGAAGCTGCATGCTACCGTGGAGCCCTAGCCCACTCTCCCAGCGCCCAGACCTGGCAGCTGCCCCAGCTCATGAGCACACAGACTTCAGAGCAGCCAGCATCAGGCTTCCACCAGGGTCTGCCTGGCACCCATGTCTGGACCCAACTGAGACCAAAGACCAGCGACCACTGTGGGAGTGCAGGCGCCCATAATACCCCACCACACGGAATGACAGGAGGTCCAACAGGCAGCCGCACTTCCTTCCACCTGCCCCCTCTCCCCAGCAGGAGCAAAGACATTTGGGGAGCAAAGTGCTCAAATGCATAAAAAGATGTCCTTCTCAACCCGACGCCCCTGACTTATCCTAGGAGAACTGAGGCATCAATCCCAGTGGGCTGACTGGGGTCCAATCAGCCACATAACACATTTTCTCCCCAACAAATTCCAACCTAAGGATTCTTTGCTCATCTGCTGAAATGATCACCCGTCTGCAATAGAATGACTCTTAAATAACTCCGACATCTTAGCCCCTCTAACACCAGAACATGGACTTCCTTCTACACAGGGGAGGGGTCGGTGTCTCAGACCTCCCTGATGCGCCCTGTAGGCATGTAGATCGAGGATGGGGTCACAGGCAAAGCACATTCTACACAGCCACACCTGTGCCCCACATATACACGTGTAAACCCAGGGGCCGCCCCGGGGCAGGGGAAGAGCGCAGTCAGTGGGAAACTTGGGTGGGACATCTCCAGGGCATCTGAGCATAGGGAGTGCCCAGGGCCACTGCTTTATGCCGTCTCTCTCCAAAGTGGACCCGGCAGACTGCCGCCAGAATCCTGCCATATTACTCATTTCTGTCCCCGCACTCAGCAAGCCAAACCCACCCATCAAGGCCTCCAGCGACCCCTGCTCCCATGGCTGCCATCTCCAGCCCAGGACACCAGGAGGTCCTCATGGTGGGACCGGGGAGGGGGCTGCTGCACTCTGAGCAGGAGACAGAATCAGAGCCCGAGTGTCCACACTGGCAGGGTTGAGTGGGGCCTCCTGATGCCACCTCCCACTCCCAGGTAACTGGCCTCAATGCAAACACTGAGCAAGCATAAAGGACACGCCATCCAGAGACACACTCAGCACTCTGAAATGATCTGGAGACCAAAGGCTTCCGGTGACCGGTGTACTGAGCTCTACAGTGCAGACTCCTCATACCACAGCCCAGGAGCTGAGGGAACAGAAGGTGGTATGTGTGTGGGCAGGAGGAGTCAGGGAGGTCTTGCTGGAGGACCAAGAATGATCCCTGGACTGAGAAGGTCGTGGACCCTTCGGAGGAGATGGGCAGATGCTTGGTGCAACGCCCCCAGCTCCCTGCCCAGAAGGAAGTACTACCCCTTCTTTTCTTTCTGATTAACACACTTTTAAGTTGAGAATAACTTTAGATTTACAGAAAAGCTGCAAGGATAGTAGAGGGGGTTTGCACGTGCACCGCACCGTTTCCCCCATTATTCACATCCGCCATCACTGTGGTACATTCTGTCACAACTAATGAACCAATACTGACATGTCATTATTAACTACAGCCCATATTTTATTCAGATTTCCCTAGTTTTCCGCTAATGTCCTCTTTTATGCTCTGGGATCCCATCCAGGACACCACATTACATTTAGTCATCATTTCTACTTAGGCTGCTCCAGACTGTTCCTCCTCCCTGACGTTTCTCAGACTTTCCTGGTTTTTGGTGACCTAAAAGGTTTCGAGGAATACTGGTTAGATATTTTGTAGACTGTCTTTCAATTTGGGTATGTCTGATGTTTTTCTCACGGTTAGACAGGGTTATGGGATTCGGGGAGGAGGACCACAGAGGTAAAGCACATCCCCACAACACCATGTCAAGGGCGCATGTTACCAACAGGGCTCATCACTGATGACACCAACCTTGATCACCTGTTGAGAGCGTCGGCCAGGTTCCTCCACCGTAAAGTGACTCTTTTCCCCTTTTTCCATGCCGTGCTCTTTAGATGAAAGTCACTATGCACAGCCCACACTTTAGGAGTGGGGCATTAAAATCCACTTCCTTGAGAGCAGAGTATCTACTTCAATTATTTGGAATTCTTCTGCACAGGAGATCTGTTCCTTCTCTTCCATTTATTTATTTATTCAATCACTTATTATCAGTATGGACTCATGGATATTTATTTTATACTCTGGGTTATAATTCAACGCTGCATTTTTAATCTTGTTGCTTAAGTTTTTGCTCCCAGCTTTGGCCGTTTGGGAGCACCTTCGCTTGGCTCCTGTGTCCCTTTAACATACTGATTGCTTTTCCTTCTGGGGTTTTTTTGGTTTTTTGAGTGCTACCTTACTTTCTGGAACTACAAGATGCTCATCTTGTACATTCCCTACCCCAGCCCTAGAGTCAGCCACCCTTCAAGGAGCTCTGAGGAGCACGGTGTATTATCCCTGTTCTCATGGTGAGAAAGGCAGGCCCAAAGTGGTGGAGGCGCGTGCCTACGGACAGCGACCACAGTCGGAGTTCAAGCCCCGCTCTGCTCGTGTGCCTTCCCTGGGCACTCTCTGCCTCTGAACCTGGTCAGAATGGGGGCAGCCCTGCTCGAAGGCAGGGGAATGGCCACAACGACCTCTCCTGCTCTTTCTCAGTCCCAGGCCCTGAGACCAGCCCTTCTGTCTCCCCAACCACGACCCTTCTAACAACAGGGCACATGGTGACTCTGCAGACCAGGCACTCCAACGCCCAGGTAGCTGAGACACACACTGCATGTTCTGAGCCTGAGATGCTCTTCTTTTTCCCCGTCTACCATCGCAGTAGGCCAGGGGGCAGTCATGCTGTGTTGTCACTGCCTGTACAAGCAAGAACCTCTTGTTATTCCTGGTGGCTTCACAAGACAACCGCAATCCCCCAACATTTCGGGCAATGAACTGTTTAGGGACCGAGGAAGGAATGTGGATCCTGGTTGTCTGAAAACGTCCATTGCCCCCTTCCGGTAAGATCAAGAAGGCACCTGCATCAAAGCTGCAGAAGGGGTGTCCGCAGCTTGGACAAAATCCCAGGGAGAAGAGGGGAGCCCTCCTGTAGCATCACCCATGCTCTTGATGGCACAGGGGAAAACACTGTGCAGAAAAGCACAGATTTTGACGGCTCTACGCTGCAAGTGACTTGGATGAGTGATGTTCTGAAGGTGAAGAAGTTATGGGAATACCTTAGTTCCTCATGTTGCCTTATCTATGTATGTACAGGAGTAACATACGGTAGAAATATAAGTCTAAATACAGCTAAAAGAGCTCTTCCAATAAGCACAAGTAAAAATGCTAAATGATAAGAAAACATCATATCAGAGTTTAATTGGTAGCATTTTTTCTCTTTCTTAAGTACATAAAATAATGGATCATCAGGGGTCTTAGACAATGAAATACGGTAAGGACGTGTTCACACATATGTGTGAACTCATCTGTGTGTGCACATCTGATTTGGCATGGTACACACAGGTGCATGCATCTATGCACACATATCTGTGTTACTCATATGTGTGTACATGTATATGCATGTGTATGAACACATGTACAGTGTATGTTCATGCATGCACACATGTGTGGATGTGTATCAGCAATATACTGCTGCCTGCAGCCTGGGATCCCTGCTCTCCCCAGGCCTCAGGGGCTGACCCATGCAGTAGCCAGAGCTGGGCCCTGGTTTCCCCGGGGTTAGGACACTGAGACCCCACCAGGATGCCACACTCACTCATATGCCACATTGGCAGGCCCTGCCTTTGACGTCACCAGTGAGATCCTAGAGGCTGAGGCTGCTCTCTGGGTGGTGGGAGGAGGGTGCTGAATCTCCTGATTCCTTGCTCAGTTGCCACAGGCTGAGCTGCTCCATCCCCTCCCTCAAGGTCATGATCATGGCCCAGTATTTCTTTTTTTTTTTTTTTAGATTTTATTTATTCATTTTTTTCCCCCCAAAGCCCCAGCAGATAGTTGTATGTCATAGGTTCACATCCTTCTAGTTGCTGTACGTGGGACTCGGCCTCACGCTGGACGGAGAAGTGGTGCCTTGGGGCGCGCCCGGGATCCGAACCCAGGCCGCCAGCATCAGAGCGCGCGCACTTAACCGCTAAGCCACAGAGCCGGCCCATGGCCCAGTATTTCAAAGGGCTGGTGTGGGCTACAGTCGGGCCCTTCACGCTGCCTCCTAACCAGGACACTTCTTCAAGGTGTGGCTGTCTCTGGGGCTCCCAGAGCCTGTCGGCTGGCCTGAGCAGTTCTCCTGGGACCCAGCCACTCGGCGCACCTCACGCCCAAGCTGTTTGTGCAGGGTGGTTCCAGACTGCACGGGGATGGACCTCCCAGTCCAACAAAGTCCCTTTCAGAGTCCCCTACAACACTCAGCATTTATCCCCAACGACCTATTTCCAAAATGCAGCAGCCTTTATGTCCCAGGCAGGCCTGCCTGTGTGAAGAGAGGCAGTGCGGAGGCCTGGAAAGACACGAGCTCTGCTGGGGGATCTCACCCCCGAGCCCGACTCGCAGCCTCTGAGTGTGGGGGCCTGAGGACGGAAGGCCAGGCAAACGTCAAGCATTTGGAACCGGGCCTGGTACATAGTACGTGCTCAATCAACGGCATCTGTTAATTAGTTTAAAACTTCTACTTCCCACTTTGGGAGCTGAGGAGCGGCCAGATAGATCATCCCAGAAACAGGATTTCAGGAGTCTGACCTCCAATCTGTCCAATATGTCGAGTGTGATGCTGGATACGAACGCACTTTGTGAACCGTAAAGCTGTCTTCACACATGAGGGTGCTCATTATTATTATGTCTCTCCTGCCAGGAGTCCCAGCTTGGTCCTTTTGTGTTGAGTGCTGCTCTCTGCCTGGTGGGCTTGCCTTCAAATGTAAACATCTGCATGTGGCAGCAGGGGTTCTCAGCCTGGCCACGAGGGGCACTTTGACGTTGATGATTCTCTGTTGTGGGGCATCCTGTGCATTGTAGGATGCTTAGCAGCATCTCTGGTCTCCTCCCACTATACACCAGTAGCACCCTACCCGCTCCAGCTGTGATAACCAAAAAATATCTCCAAACCTTCCCAATGTCCCCGGGGAGGGGGGTGAGGGATGACAAAATTGCCCCCCATTAAGAACCACTGCCTTAAAGTGAATCTTCACTTTTAGTTTTGGGGGTCTCACTTTAGGAGTGCCCTAAAAGCAGCGGAAAGTTTTTTGAGGAGAGACAAGAGAAGAGAAAGGACCAGAAAGAGAGGGAGGAGGAGGGTTTGTATCCTTGCAATGAACAGGAGGATGAGCTGCTTTGGAGGCTCACACAATCCCGAAAAGAAAAGGTCTGGCCAAGCAGCACCCTCTGTCCACATGAAAGCAGTTTCTGTGCTGTCCCGAACCAGTCTTGAGGATGAATATAAGGCCCCCCTCCCAGGCTGCAGCCGCCAAGGCCCTGGTCTGACAGTCACCCGCACCCAAACCTCCTGGGTCCAGAAGGGGAACTAAGCTTTTCCAAGCAGGCCATCTGAGGGACCTCAGTGCTCTGAAAGGGGCTCCGAGGCGGGTCAGAGCTGGCAGGACCCTTGCAGAGGCACCAGCCAGTGTCCCCCCAGCAACCATGCCCAACACCTTTGTAATGTCAGCCGGGCAGGGCAGGGTGAGGAGTGGTGTGGGCAGAGAGCCTACCACCCAGGTGAGTGGGCTGCCAAGAGGGGTCCGGCTGAAGACCAGCTGGGTGAGGACCAATGAAAGGGCCTCTTTGTCTCTTCTCACCCTCCCTCTGCTCTGGCTCTAGGCCCGAGCAGGATCCCACGTCCCCACATCCAAGGGCGTCCTCGCCCCAGAGATTCAGTGCATCACCCCCAGGCAAGGAGAGGGCCCCTGGCTGGCAGGCCCGGCCATAGCCAGGAGCCAAGGGCAAGAAACACACCCACGGTGAAGCTTCAGGATCCTGACTCTGCTAGGGAGACTCGTCTCAGGAGAGGTTCCTTCTGTAAAGGTGCAGCCTTCTTCCCACCTCCCAGGCCGGGAGCCTGGGGCCTTCCTTCTCCCTCCTCCCCAAGCTGCTTACCCCAAGTTCTGCTGCAGCAGCAGTGGGGGGAAAGTGCAGACTTTGAAATCAGACAGCTATGGGTTCGAATCTCAGCTCTGCCACTTATCACTGCAGATTCTGAGCGAGTCTCTTAGCTTCTCCGAGCCAAAGGAACGTGGCCTCATAAAGCGCAGTGAGGATTCCAGGAGCCCGTCTGTAAAGTGCTCAGCTCTGCGCCTGACATGTGGCAAGTACTGGAATGATACTGGGGTATCTGAGAGATTCCAGGTAGCTCGGAGGGTCCTGTTTCCTGGGTCTTCCCGCTGCCCCACCACAGCCTCGGCTGGCCTCTGGTGTCCATCCTCTCCTCCTCAAATCTGAATTATTATGGGACTGAGGCTTGTTTTTTGAAGCCAGACCAAGGCTTCTAGAACAGGAGGCTGTCTGTCGTACTAGGCATACACCAGGCACTCACTAAATGCTGAAAACTGCCCTGTGTGTTTCAAAGCCCTCAGATGGTTCTCTGGTCCTGAGATTTGAAGAAGCCTTAAGGAAAGTGACCAGGTACAGATGAGTAAACTGAGGCACAGAGAGGGACAAGTCCATCCAGGACCCACCAGCCTGTGAGGGAAGGGTGAGGAGGGAGGGAATCCCTGCCCACCATCTGGAGCTGCATGAATATTTATAGCACGTCCCCAAGTTAACAAAAAAGAACAAGGAAAGGCAGGATGCCCCTGACTCATTCTCCCAGCTACCCCTGGGAGCTGCAGTGACGAGGGCCTGATCAGATCATTTTGAGTGCTCCACTAACGGCTCTGCCCCCTCCTCCCTGGGTTAGCACAATGGGACCAACCAGATCTCCTCTCTCCGATCTCGCTAGGCCAGCCCCGGCCCCGGAAATCAGGATCAGAAATGGTCACAGGCAGGCAGGCACTCCGAGGGAAGAGCAAAGGGACACCTTTTTTACTGGCTTCATGAAACCCCTACGGGAATTAGCGCTTTCAAGCATCCTAGCCAAATAAAAGTTCCGACACAATAGACAGGATGAGCTGCTGGTCCCCTGGGAGGGAGAGCTGTCGGCCGCCCATCCGCTCACCTCCACGGGCCAGAACTCTGGCTGGCTATCCTCTGCACCCTGGGAAGTCAGAACCCCTCAGCGCCCAGCTTCCTTCTGTGGCAGTGGCAGGTTTGCAAGGCAACAGCTCCTCAGCGCAGCCCATCTCAGCCCCGTGAGCCTCTCTCCCCCAGAGGAGCAGGCCCCCATGGGAGGCTCTGCCTCAACGGCACCCCTCATGCATCCCCAGGCCCTTTCTGTTCACACATCCACAAGGGCAAGCCAGCCATGAGCAGAAGATCCAGCCTCAAACAGCCTTGTGGAACCTCTGAGAAGACATTTACTCTCCTCCTCACCTACTTTCTGGTAGGTTGTGAGGGGAAGGAAGGTGGAACCAAGACTATGGCACAGCAGGCCCCAAGGCAGCCCCTCATGGCACAGTCTTCGGTGAAGATGCTGAGGAGCTCCCTGGCCAAGGCTGAGTTATGGGTCAGAGGTCAAAAGAGCGGGAACAGGTCATCGGCTTACCTTCCTTCGACAGTAAAGTTCCAAGAACGTGGGGAGGGACATCAGGGACTGGGAGGAAACTGGGCACCACAATGTGAACCTCAAGAACTTAGCAGAACTTCCCACCCACTCCTCACCACCATCCACACGGTCTTGTACAGCTCCAGATCTGACGGATTTAACGAGACCCTTCTGAACTAATCACATCTCAGTCTGGACAAGCCTTTGGAGTACCCAGCTTCAAAAGTACACTCTGCTCTACGGAAAAAAATATCTCCTTGTATGATCCATCGAAAGACCTCTTCCAGTCTCCAAGGGAAGCCCCCAAATTCTGCTTGGGGAATAAGTTCCTGTCACCCCTCCCTATCCCCTTCCTAACTTCGCTGCCTTCAACCCTACACCTCGGAGGTGGGTTTCATCTTTTCCATGGCCCCAAAGAGCTGCCCTCCACCCCCCCAGGTCACTTGAGCTGGTCCTCTCAGAAGCTCTCTAGAGGGGCCCGGACTAGACCAGTTACTGGCTCTAGTGGGGGCCTTGCCAAGGGCACACAGTGGTCCACCCCAAGCTGGGACCTGAGGGACTGGCACAGGGTCGTGGACCCTCCAGGACACACACACACATGATCACTCATTTCCTCACTCCTGAGGTCCCACTCCTGGCCTGTGCAGGGATCCAGTCAGAACTGCAGAATTGGTATAAAGATTATTTTAAGCTGAAGACATTTGAGATTCAACAGATGCAGAAAGAAGCTTTCTCAGAAATTCCCTTATCTGATAAAGCAGCAATTTCTGGGAAGCGAGCTACCATAAATCCTCTCCCCAGGGAACTTTCATGGCCATAAAAAAAAGGCGGAAAGACCACTTGCACCTACATAAACAAATATCATCATAAATTTTCTTATTTCCCGTTTGATCTCCTAAAAAAGCCATTTGTCTTTCCTAAAGAAATCTATTTGTCCTTCTCATAAAGGCTTTCTCCCTCCTTTCTTTCTTTCCCCTATCAAACTAGGTATATAAGCCCCAAATTCTAACCACCTCTTTGAGTTATCCATCATTGAGCCTTTCCATGGATATGCACATTGAACACGTAAATAACCTCTGTTTTTTCTCTTGTTTATTTGTCTTTAGTTAGTTTAAATCACAGGTCCTCAGGAACAGAGCCTAAGAGGGTAGAGGAAAAGTTGTTTTTCTTCCCTGACACCTGGGTCACCAACCATGGATAGCACCACCTGGCATGAGGCTACAGAACTCTGTGCAGAGGCCATGGGAAGAAAGGAAGCTCTGAAGTCAACAGAGCAGAGCTCAGATCCCAGCCCCACGGCTGACCAGACGGGAGACCAGCAAGTTACAGACAGCTCTCTGCACCCCAGTTTCTGCGTAAGAACATCAGGATTATTGGGAGACTTGAGTAAATGAGGTCACGTTTATAAGGAGTCTGGCTCCCAGTGGTTGCTCAAAAACAATTCTGATTTCTACAGTGATGTCATTTGCAACTGTCTGTGGACACACAGCAGTGTACGTGCTCTGAGGGCAGGGACCACATTTTCCACTCCTTCTGAGCCCTCCTCTGTGGAAGTTATTCTTTTGTCTGTGTGCTTCACTGCCTGTTTTCCAGGAACAGATCCTGCTCCACCTCACCACACACGCAGCAGTGAGCTCCACCTGGGGGGCCTGAGCCAACCCTCCAGTCACAGCAATTAGTCCAGGAGGGCCACATGACCCAACCCAGGCCAATCCTCCCTAGGAGGGCAGGAAAGACCCTGTGCCTTTGGGTCCTAAGAGCAGGAAGTGTGGGAATCTGGGGTTGCCAGTGGCCCTGTTTCCCATCATGGGGAGAAAGCTTGACTCCTGTTGGTTTACATCTCACAGCACAGATAAGTAGTGGGGAGAGAGGGAAAGAGGGTCCTAATGGACCTGAGGCCCTAGTCCCTGTGGTCCCTGGAGCTGCCCTGTCCTGCAGCTTCCTTCCAATGGATCCCTTCTTTGGCTTAAGCTAGTGTGAGCTGGGTCTCTGTCATTGCAACCACAGAGCCCTGACTAACACCCACCCCCACCCTGCCCAATGCCTAGCAGCGAGGAGGGCCCGCTGAGGCAGCACAGCACCCGGCTCTGAACAAATGAATGAATGACAGCCGAGACTGGGGGTGAGGCCAGCTGGGGAGCGGGGCTCCAGGCAGTCTGCTCCACCCACCAGAACCTGCTCACCTGCTCACACTCAGTCCAACCAAGAGACATTTCAGGAGAAGCTGAGCAACGGAATCTCAGTGGAGACACCCAGACAGCAGAGTTTCTCTGCAAGACGCAAGAAGGAATGGAGCATATGGCTCAGGAAAGAGAGCTCTGTGGTCTTCCTCAGACTACCCACCCTCAACCACGCCCGACCGTAGGCCTTCTCTCCACACCCCACTCCCCAGCCAGAATCCAGACAGGGAGAGGCAGCGGCGAGGGCAGCTCTTGGGGAGTCGGGGGTCGGGGGGAGGTCCCACCACTTAGTTGCTTAGGAAGGTCACACAGCCAGAATCCAGGGTGTGTCCTGAGCAGGGCTGCCCCCCTCTAGGTCCAGGAGGGAGGATACAGCCGGTAAGTCAGATGTGCCACAGACTCCCTGTCATCCATGGAAAGCGCTCTCTACCTGGGACCCAGCCCAGGCCTCAAACTCAGAGAATAAAAACTTGTACTTCAATGGAAACTACCCATTGTCCACAGCAGGCCTTTCAGTGTTACCCGAATCTGATGCTACAGAAGCTCCTTTACAACCCAGAGCGAGAAAGATTACTGATAGCAATGCAAAACTCCTGCCTATAGACATGCAAATTCTGGTTTCCCTTCTACCCTGCGGAAAAAGCCAGTTTTGTCTCTACCTGCACGTTCATTTCAAAATTCCTGATCTATACATATTTCTGTTCTTTGGGCTCTCTTTTGAACAGGTTGTGACATCTGCCTGGTTCCCTCGTTGATTAGTGAGTAGGGCAAAATCTTTAAACACACACCCGTTTTCATTTCTGAACAAGTCATGATTTTACCTTTTTCTGAAAATTATCTTTTAGCAAACTGAAGGACTCTGGGGCTGTGAATAGGGCCTGGCTCACACTCCCGGGCTCTTCAGCCTCTGCTTTGGACCCAGGACCCAGTTCCCGGCTCGCAAGGGCTTCCTAAGGTCTCCCCCTTCCCCTTCCCCTCTCCATCTCCTCCTCCTGGTCTCCACCTGCTGGCTCCAGGGGCCAACCTAGCTCTCCCACTAATGGGATTAGTCCTCAGCTGTGTGGTCTTGGGTTGTCCAGTGATTTATAGAGTCTGGCTGGGTGGTCAAGTGCAAAGTGGTGTGTTCATATTCATAGTCATCCTCCCTTCCTCCCTCTCTCTTTCTCACACAGCCCCACATGGTAGCCTTTGCTCTGAGTTCCAAACCACAGACTACTTAAGGGATAGAAGAATTAGTATCCAAACAAAGAGGTGGCAAGGGGCAGACTTTCTGGCAGCCCCTTCCCTCCCTGGAGCTCCTGTAACTGGAGCTGACTTCTGCCCCTGCTCTTTTCTTAAGGCTGGATCTGCCGCCTTCCCCTTTTCCCACCTCAGCAGATACTGGCTCCCTGCTCCTCCCACAGACACCATCACTTCCATATTTATGGATCACCTACCAGGTGTCGGGCACTGTGCTGCGTGCTGTTGGGGTTCAAAAAAAGTAGAAGACAAAGTCCTCACCCTCGAGGACCTCACCTTCAGAGACTTAGACAAAGAAGCTCTTATCTGCACATACAAAGACAAACAATATGGCTATAAGAAGGACAGGACACAATACTTGACTACTCACTATGTGCCAGGCGTGCGCTAAATACTTTACACATATTTAACCTTCACAACAAACCCAAGAACAGATACTATTATGAAAATACGGAGGCTCTCAGGGGTTAAATATTGTAGCAAACACAACTGGGGTGTCTATCCAGCTCAGAACAATTTCTCCAGTGGCCATGTCTGTGTCCAGTCCCTCTCCTCCTTTACAAAAAATCTATCTCCTTCTCCATCACACAGTGATTGGTCCAAATGGTGGTCATGTGACCCAAAGTTAGACCAGTCAGAGTCCTGTTCCAGGAATTTTTGCCTGGGAACTGCAGGGGAATCTTCTTTTGCCTCTGGCCATGGAGCTATGGCGATAGGAGCCAGCTCCATGGTGCTAATGGCCAAGAATCTGTCCTGTAGAGAAGGTGGTCAGAGAGAATTAAGATGTCATAGAGAAAGAGAGGAACCTAAAAACAGAGTCCATGTAAGCCTCTAGTACCAATCACATTTACAACAAGATCCATCCTGTCCCTACCACAAGTTGGTTCATAAGCCAATAAGTTATCCTGTTTTTCTTAACCTAATTTGAGTTGGTTTTCCATCATTTGCAACCTACAGAGTCCTAAGCAATGCAAGTCCCTTGCTCAAGGTCACACAACTAATAAGGGCTGGCTACATGCCCTCTTAGCAGCCACCTCAGCTACTGTGTGGCCGCGATTTTGGACCCCAGACAGCACACGCAGCATCGTGCTATTTCATTATCTTACAAATGTTTCCAGGGGGATTGGCATGACTGTGGGGTTGACATTTCTGCTCATCAACTGTTCGGTTCCCAGAAAAGTGTTACCACTCACCTCATGGAAGTCATATCGTTATCATCACCAACCACTTACTGAGAGCTATGCTATGTTTGTGAGGTACCAGGCTCTGCACTGTACGCCCCATTTAACCCTCCCCAAAACCGTGCACGGTAAGTATGGTTAATGCTGTTTCAAAAGTGGAGAAAGGGACACTCGAGAAGGTCAGTAACTTGCCCCCAAGGTCAAAAGACAGGAAGGGGCAGAGCCAGACTGTGTGATTTCGAAGCCCGCGCTCCTAGCCAGGAAGTGCAGTATTGTGATCGGCTGCAGGTCCATCATAGCCTTCAAGAACCATCCATGTTACACTGAGTGCAACGTGATTCTATCCCAGCCCTGCCCACCTGCAGTCATCTTCTGGTCTTCAGGAGAATGCAGCTAGCCAGTTTCCTTACAGGTCAGGGGACCCTAATCCTAAGGCCAGTGGAGGCCCATGCAGGGGCGGGAACCTTGGCCTTCTAAAGAGGCCCCACTTGAATTCTTCGGGACCCACCATGTGTATATACCTTCCTTCTCAGCTCTTGTGTTCCGGAACAACGTTTATGATGAGCCGCCAAGCTAGGTCACCCGCAGGGACTCAGTGGTGAGGGCCCTGCCCTGTCATCTCCTGCTGACATGGCATTTGCCCATCCACTCCACTGCTTGCCTCCTCCTACTGGACTCCTCAGCGCCCCGGCATGCTGAGCTGGGCCTGGCCCCAACATGCCACTCCTCTACCCAGCTTCCTAGGCGAGGTCCTGGGGTTCTTCCCATCCTCCCCAGCATCTGGGGGCCTGCACGATTGCCACCGCAGGTCCCACTTGCAGCTAGACTTGTCCCCATCCTCCTGGAGCCACAGCTGCAGGCCCCTCTGACAAAGGCCTCTTGCCAGAAGAGCAACAGTGCAGGGCACACCGCCAACACTTTCCCCTCCTTCCTTTCTGGCCTCCCTCATCTCTGTCTCCTTAGCTCAGAGTGCCCACTTGTAGCCCACAGGCCAAATGTGTGTAGATATGTTTTGTTCAGCATTCACAGTGGTTTTTTATTTCAACATTTAAAAATTGGGAGTTTCACTTAGACACCTGGATTTAAATCTTCCATAATAAAAAGTTTTTTAAAAAAAACACTTAAAACATCAGCATTTCTGACTTTTGTAGAAGAACTGGCCTTTCTGTGAGAAGAGCCCTGCATCTCTGCATGAGAACCACCAGCAGTAGCTGGGTAGCAGCCACCCACTTGGGACAGGACATGGGCTCTCTGCTTCACCAGTCTCAAAGTTTGCCCATGACCCTCATTGTCCCTGCCTGTCTGGTCTCCTTGAACACACAAGGCGCACACTGGGCGCCTAGGATCACCCCTAGCAGACGGACAGCTCATTGGCCAGTCTCCCCAGCCTGGGATCAGACATTTTCTCCAGATGATGAGCCTCAGGGAAGTCCCTTCAACTCCAAGGCAAGCGAGGCCCCGGCCATGCCTGACCCAGGCTCTGACTGTGTCCAAGCCCAAAATCTACCATCCGCAGGCTCCAGCGTGCCAGGGGCCGGCGCTGATGGCCTGTGAGCACCTCAGCACAAGAACGTACAGCTGAGACCAGGCTGCCACCTGGGGTGGATATCAGGCCAGTTCAGGCCTGTTTCACCACAAAACCCGCTGTCCAGCTGGGCTAAGGAGCCAGCAGTGACTTCCTTGAGGCCACCCAGAAAACACCAGGCCCAACAGAAACCATCCATTCAGACCAATATCGGTGGCTCCCACCCAGCTTCCTGCCTAGGCCCCAGCCCCAGGACTCGGGGACACTCACAATGTTCATGAGGGTGAGGACGTAGTTCTGCACATGCTCCTTGCCGTGGAAGCGTACCACCGAGTCGTCCACTGCCAGCAGCACCTCAATGCTGTAGCTGCCCAGCTTGGCATGTCGCCGCTTCCGATCCCCGTCGCCCAGCTGGTCCCCCACCAGGCCCAGCAGGTTGGGAAGGTCGCCGACGCCAAAGGCTGGAACGAGGATGGGAAAAGATCGAGGTCAGACTCACGTGAGGGGCCGTCACCCTGATGCTGCCCACCAATAAGCCCCTACCCCTGTCGCGTGTGCCCCCCTTCCTGCCTCTGTAAGCGAATGCAGCAAGAGGGTTTGCTCCATACTGGATAATTTGTGGGCACAAACCCTTTTCCTGGCACAAGGGCATGGCTAAGTCTTTGAGGCAATAAGAGGAAAGTGATAACCGGCCTGGGTTCCAGTTCCCACTTGGTCCTGTCTCACTGTGTGTCCTAGCCCAAGCCCCTTCGCTTCTCTAGGCCTCCATCTCCCCTCCTGTGACATGGGGATAATAATCCTTGATCTCTTGCCCCGCAAGCTTGCTGTAAAAATCAAAGGTGGCAGTGGGTGGAAATGTAACCATGGGCCCTCTAGGACCAGTTCAACTGACCCCATCTTATCAACAGAGTAATTAAAAGTAGCTTTTCATAAACTGAGAAATGACCCCTTGTTTGGTTCAGGCCAGTTGAGACCACCAATCCCTCAACCTGGCCTGTGCAAATACCCAATAAATGACCCTTTTGACATCAAGGGGCTGAAAACTCCACCCTCAGATCATGGTGACACAGCCATTTTGTGAACATGTGTCCTATGAAGAGCCATGAAGCTCGACTATGCTTGTGCAGATCATCAATGACCTCACTTCTCCCACCTCCAGTCATCCATCTCCACACTTCAGACCGCCCTGCCCTTCATCCCATGAATTATGCCCCAAGCCCTGGATCGGGGAGACAGATCTGAGAGCATATGCCCCCGTCTCCTTGCAGATTGATTTCGCAAAATAAAGCTACATTTCTTGTCCCAAAAGCTGATGCCATGATAATTGGCTTTTTTTATGCAAATTGGGCAAAAGAACCCCAATTTTGTGTGGTAACAAATCTATGAGCACATTTGCAGAGATCCATGTTCTGCCTCTAAGCCTCTGTCGACACGGGTACTGCAGGAACTGAAATCCGAGGGCAGGGCAACAGAACCACGGGACTCAGTGCTACTGTTCCGTTTTATTTCCCTTTAGTTAGTGGCCCTATACTGCAAAAGGAAGGGAAGCACTAGACTGGAGGGTTGGAAACCTTTAAGTGTGTGGCCACTGGCCCATTGGAGAAACCAGAAGAGGGCGGCCAGCCCTCTGAGTGATGCATGGCCTGGCGAGCAGGGCGCAGCCGGTGTCCCCATCACTTGCCCTGAGGCCAGTGCCTCGCTCTGCAGGTCACACTGCACAAGAACCCAACAGTGAGTGCAGCTGCCCAGAGACAAATTCCTGGGAGGGAGGAGAGAAAAGCCCCAGGAGGGGAGGAGAAGGGGCAAGGGCTCTCCCCATGGAGTGGGGAGAAGAAATAACAGTCACTCCCAACAGGGGAGCAGGGCCCAAAGGTTCACACACTGCAAGTGAAATGTGAAACTTGACCCCTCACAGCTCCCCCTGCCAAGTCGAGGCTCAGAGCGGTTACCTGACTCATCCCAGGTCACACAGCAATATAAAGGCAAAAGCCCAGAATGTAAACCCGGGTCTCCCACTCTCCCATTACCACACCCTATCAGAGCCCACCCAGACTTCTCTCTCCACAAAAACAATGAGGGGAATTGGGGAGGGCCTGCTGACATCAGCCATAGACTCCTGGAGATGTTCCAACCACACCCTCCTCTATGTGTTTCTCATCCTTCAGGCCACAAATAGGTAACCCTCAATGTGGGGTGGGGTCGGGGGCAGCAGGCTTCTGGGAGGCTTTCAGTGAGCCCACCCAAGAAGCCCCAAGAGAATGTAAACTGGTGTAGCTGCTTTGAAAAACACTTTGGCAGTTCCCCTAAATATTAAACATAGTGTTACCATAGGACCCAGCAATTCCACTCCTAGTTATATACCCAAAAGAATTGAAAACATATGTTCACACAAAAACTTGTACATGAATGTTCACAGCAGCGTTATTCATAATAGCCAAAAAATGGAAACAACCCAAATATCCATCACAGATGAACAGATAAACAAAGTGTGTATCTCCATACACTGGAATATTACCCTGCCATGAAAAGGAGTGAAGTACTGACACATGCTGCAACGCGGATGAACCTTACACGCCAAGTAAAAGAAGCCAGTCACAAAAGGCCACATATTGATGATTATCTATATGAGATGTCTAGGACAGGCAAATCTATAGAGATAGAAGGTAGACTGGTGGTTGCCAGGGGGTTGGGCAGGGGAAAATGGGAGTGACTGCTAATTAATGGGTACAGGGCTTTTTATGGGAGTGATGGAAATGTTATGGAATTCAATAGTGGTGATGGTTGCACAACACTGTGAATATAGTAAAACAAAACAAAAAAACCCACTGAATTGTATACCCTAAAATGGTTCAAATGGTGGATTTTATCTCAAATTTTTTTTTAAAAAAAGAAGCAGCAGCCATAAGTCCCAGCCAGCAGGCTGCCCCTGAAGGGATGAGCTGCCCTGGTGACTGGCAACCCGAGCCCTCAGCTGAGGAGCCGGAACTCTGGCCACAGATGCACATGGCCCGTTGGCATCCAGTTCCCTTCTCAGGAGGGACTTGGAGGGTGGGAAGGGGGTTATGGGGAGTAAGACCACAGGCTGAGGGAGGAAAGGGCAGCGTTAGGAGCATGGGAGCGTCTAGGGCACAGCCTCCAAGGCCAAGGCAGGGTCCCTAGGGGAGTCCCTGAGGGGTTGGGGCAAGGGCCAGCTCATACCTGGAGATCCAGCCAGGGGAATTTCCACCTCCGGACTCTGAACAGTTTAGATTTCTCACAGAGGCCTTGAGGAAAGAATTGCTTAACTCTTTTTGGGGGACCATCAAGGGTGTGTGTAAGTATGAGCGTGTGTTTGTATGAGTGTGAGGGGATGTGAGTGAGTGGATACTGGGTGTATGTGACCAGGCAAGTGTAAGTGTATGAGGTGTATGACTGTATGTGGGTGTGTAAGTGGGTATTAGTGTGTAGATAAGTGTGAGTGTGTGTGAGGTATGTGATTGTGGGGGATGTGAGTGGTTGTTAGTGTATGTGAATGAGTGTGAGTGTGTGAGGTGTGTGATGACTGTGGGGGGTGTGGGTGGATGTCAGCATACGTGAATGAGTGAGTGTGAGGTGTGTGACTGTGTGGATGAGGTATGTGACTGTGGGGGTGTGAGTTAGCATATGTGAATGAGTGTGAGTGCGGGTTTGTGAGGTGTGTGTGTCAGTGGGTATTTGTGTAAATGAGTGTAAGTGTGTGAGATGTGTGACTGTGTGGGTATGTGAGTATATGTGAGCAGGCAAGTGTATGTAGGTGAGTGTGGGTGTAGGTATGTGAGATATGTGGCTGTGTGAGTGGGTATTAGTATGTGTGAATGAGTGTGAGTGTGTGACTGTGTGTGATTGAGGTGTTTGTGTGAGTGTGTGGGGATGTGTTGTATGTGAGTGGGTGAGTGTGTGTAGGTGAGTGTGCGTGGGTGCACGCATGCTCTCTTCAGGAAGCAGCAGCCTAGACCATACCCTGAGCGCCAAGGGGGAGAGTCCCCTCCACCCCTAACCTCATTGGTGCACGTCCGACCCCTCCACAGTGGAGCCGAGGTGGCAGGGAGCCCCTGCACAGGCCACAGCTCAGCTAGAAAATCCCTCTGAAGGGTCCTCTGATGCCGCCTCTCCTTCCTCGAGGAAAGCTAGACACATCCCAGTGGGCAGCAGAGCTCACGTGAGGGACAGGAAGATCATTAAGACTTGGAATCTGTCCTCCAGGACCCCCAGCCTGTTTGGGAGAAGGAGACAGTCCCCGGAGAAATCCAGGGGGCTGAGGGGTCCAGGAGAGGGGACATCTGAGCTGGGCTGACAGCCGGGCAGGACAGGGATGGACAGAGAGCGGGGAAGGTGCTCAGGCTGAGGGAGACCTCGCAGAAGCCGGCTTACTGGCAGCTGGGCAGGCTCTGACCGGCTGGCCAGGCTCTGAGGCCCTTCTGTGTGGGGAGAAGCACACCCAAAGATGTGAGGTGAAACCCTTCGTCCCAATGAAGAATGCTACGTGGAGACAGGCACACCCAGAAACGCTTCTCCACACCCTGGGCTCAGACCCGCTGCTGGCCTTAAAATAACAGAGTGAGTGAGAGTCATAGGTTTCTTTCTAAGGAGGGACACAGATGGCCAGGGCGCGGCATCACCCACAGGCCCACAGGAGCTCCAGCGGACAGCCTGACAGCAGGGAGTCACGCAGCCTTCCTGGCCTCAAGTCCAGCTCCACCAGCTCCGCGTTTGAGGTCAGCTACCCCTCAGGTGGGTGCTGGTTCCCACTGCAGTCACCACTGTGCTGCTGAAATCCAGCCCAGCCCTCGAGGCCCGCCCGGCCCAGCCCCCACCCCACCCCAGGCCTGCAGAGCCACCCAGCACTCAGCTGGCTCCTGGTGCCACGGCTTCTCTTACAGCAACACCGGGAGAGCAGCTGGGGCTTCAAAAGAGGCATTGTGTGGAGGACAACTGGCTTCCAGGCATTCCTTCACGCAATGCCCAGCCCCACCAGGGCCCTGATGGGAGGGTGTGGTCCGCTCAGGGCCAGATTCCACCCAGGCCTTCTCCTGTCCTCTTGGCCAAAGGGGCTTCGTGACAAAGCTAAGTTGAACTATGAAGTTGGCCCCGGGCCCAGGACCAGCACACGTCACAGCCACTGCCTCACTGGCTCAGCCACAGGTCCTGAGTACCGCTGGTGTGCAGGCACCTGTGCTGGTCACCGCGGTGCAGGACGCCCTGCTCTCAGGGGCTGTCACCCTAACCTGGCAATAGTCACCCTAGTAACAAGACTGCAGCAAGAACAATCACTCGGCAAGTACCTACTACGTGCCCAGCTCCACGCTGGGATTTTTATGTACACCACAACTAATGCACACAACCTTAGAGGTGGACAATGATCGCCTCCACTTTACAGATTAGAAAACGAGGCTCAGAGATGTTAAGTAACTTGCTTAGGGTCACACAGTAGACAGTGTTGGAGGCAGGATTTAAAAATCGCCTGTTGGACACAAAACTGACCCTGACGCCCTGACACTAGGCAGTCCCCTACAAGTGCCCTAAGAACTTCCTTCCCGTGGCTCCCAGGGGTTGAGCTGATTTTTATGGGGAAGAGCTAACTGCAGCCATTCCACCTTCTGCCTTGGCAGAGAAACAGCCTTGCAAAGCAATGCTGAGCCCCGCAGAGACCTCTGGAGTCCTAAGGACCACAGTTCAGGGGGCTCAAGTAGCTCCTGTGGTCCCCAACTCTGGCCAGCTATAGTAGCCCCTAAACCCACTGGGGCTTCTCTACTGGTGCAGTAGGTAGACCTGGTCCCATTTTACAGAAGGGAAGACTGAGGCCGGGAGATGAGAGGGTGAGGTCAGAAGTGACCTAAAAACACCCCAGAGGTGTGGACACAAGTAAAGCTTGGGGACCTGCCCAGTGCCTACCTTCATTGTGAAGGTCCCCGCCAGGCTCTGCCCACTCCCGCTGGATGACTTCCCGGCGGTACACCACGTGCGTCCTCCCGCGGGCCTCCTTCTCCTGCTGCCCCCACTCCAGGGGCTCTATGAAGTAGTCGGTGCTGTCAGTGCGGATGAGGCCCGCCTGACCAGGGGCGCAGCGGGCAGGAGAAAGAGGAGAGAGAAGAGGCGTGAATACACAGCACAGAACAGGTGAGCATCTGTGAATGCAAACGTGTGACCACAGGGCTGCAGCCTCTTCCCCGTGGACCTGGGGAGCCCTGGGACCCCAGCAGGGAGGTGGGAGGGGTGGCAGGAAACTGAGCAAGGGGCCCATGCTCATTTCCAGCAAAGCAGCCCCACTTGACTGTGTTGTACACTCATGGGGTTCCACATAACATTTCATTTAAACAAAGGGTCCCAGTGCTTAAAAGCGGGGAGGGGGAGGCAGGACAGCCACTGCCGTAAAGGATACGCGCGCGCATTCACACACACCAGGACACCGCATTCCACCCTGAAGCGCTATCACTCAGATTTGCCTTTACCTACCCGCAGACAGGAGGGGAAATCCTATGGGCAAAGGTGAATCATCCCTCAGGCGGGTGCCGGTTCCCTACTCCAGGACAAAGTGTTATTATTCCAGATTTCAAGCATGCGTGCACGCACGCCAGGGAGGGCAGCTGATGTGCGCTGACGATAAACGAGCCAGGAGAGCGCACAGGAGCGCACAGGCGCGCACACTCTGTTTTTAATCTAATTTTTTGCCTGCATCAAAATATTCCCTTAAAAAAATCAGGTGTTCGGGTCGGCCCTGTGGCTTGGTGGTTAAGTGCGCGCGCTGCGATGCTGGCGGCCCGGGTTCGGATCCCGGGTGCGCATCGAGGCGCCACTTCTCTGTCCATCCTGAGGCCGAGTCCCACATACAGCAACTAGAAGGGTGTGCAGCTATGACATACAACTATCTACTGTGGCTTTGGGGGCAAAAAAAAAAAAAAGTCGAAAAAAAAAAAAAAAAATCAGGTGTTGGCCTTGGAAATAAAAACATAAAAATATAACCTTGGCCAAACCCAGCAAATGCGTTATTAGCCCCCAGTGAAGGCAATAATCACAGGGGCCAAGGAAACATAGAACCAGATGTGTGTGAATACACCAGCGGCTGCTCAGGCCCCCAGCCCCCAACACACATCAGCTCTGTAAAGTCAGACCAGCCCACCCACCACAGTGCCTGGAAAATAGTAGGCAATCCTTAATAAATATGTATTTATGAATTCCTTCACTCATTCAACAAATATCTATTGAATCCTTCCTGCACACCAGCACTGCTCTAGAGACGGGAATGCAGCTGCAGACACAAGGCAGAGACTGAAGAAAGCGTTTTTATAAATCTAGTGGTACTTCTCCGTTTGAACAGGAGCCGCCTCTTTTTAAAGCAGCCACTACTTTATACAACTAAATGCCACCAATTTTCCCACCTCAGCCTATGTGGAGGTGGCTTCTTCACGAATCCCCTTCCAACACCGACTGAGCACACACCATTGGAACCTCCCAGCAGCAGCCAATCTCTTTCTCATCCCTTCCATTTAAATCTGTTGATCAAACTGCAAACACCATTTGGGATCAAAGTCAAGGTGGCTGCCTTCTGCGCCTCATAAACAGACTCAATCAGGAGGCCAAAAAATGCTCTAGGGAAAAACAGCAGCATTACTGGAATAAGTATGGGGCTTCCCAAGGTAACCATTTTATCAGGGGATACTCAACTATCTGCAAAAGTTCTGGTCTGCTTATTAAAATGTCAATGTCACATCTTGTATTGAGCGCACATCCTTTCATTCAAAGCACTTCCCCCTTTTTACTTTTGCACCTACTATGTGTCCAGGGCAGGGAGAACCAGACAAATAAGGCCCAGCCTTTGGCTGTGAGCTGCTCATCACCTGGAGGAAGGGCCCACAGAGGAGGAGAGGGAGGCCAAATGTTGTGCTAGGTGCTATGGCAGATATGCCTGAAGGATAGGTACCCACCAGGCTCCCGGTTGCAAGGGGCAGAAATTCAACTTGAACCCTCTCAGCCCAAAGGGGAGCGTATTGGCCCCATGAGAAACGATGGCAGGGGCAGGCACGGGAAGTGAGGGACTCCATGCCCTCAGCTCCCTCTCCACCCGTCCTCTCCACACCCTCTGTCAGCTGCATTCTCCCAGCACGGCTATGCAGCCCGTTCTTGCAGGCACATCTCCGCTCTGCCACCAGAGACAAGGAGAAGGTTCTTTCATAGTCCCATCTGCAACAGCCCAAGGGAGGACTGTGTTGGTCCAGCCTGAGTCACATGGTCACCCTGGGACTGGCAGTCCCTGCTAGACCCCCAGGCCAGCAGAGGGTGATGACTGCACTGGAAGGAAGAAACTGTTAAGGTGGCAAAAGAAACCCACCTGGGCTGGAAAGGACACACCAGGCAGGGGGCCCGAGCAAGGGCACGGAAGCATGGAGGGCAGGGTGGGGACTGGGAGGCATTCAGGCTCATGCGCAGAGGCTGAGCCCAAACCTGACAACCAGTGAGGGCCAAATCGAAGGGCCTCTGCCACTGCCCCCAAAGGAAACCTGTCTTCCAGGGTACACAAGGGCTGTAGGACAGGAGGGCCCAGGGCACACCCCCAAAGCTACTGCAGCTCGGCTGCCACGAGAGCTTGTGAGAACCAAGCCCCACACGCACCCCAACCCATTCCATCCCTCTTTCCATACCCCCGTCTGATACCCAGGGGGACTGTTCCCACCCCAACTCGCCCTATTCAAGCCCCTCTGGATCAAGCAAAGCAAGACACCCTTACAGCACAACTCAGAAGGGCTGTGCTTCATCCAGGCTAAAGTTGTACAAACCCAGGCTCACGGAGGGCTGTAGCCATGCTGGCCCTGCCCATCACACCTCTGGAAGCAACCCGGCAGAGGAGAATTCTCCAGACCAGGGGGCAGAAGACTCAGCCACCCCACACACTGAACCATGGCCCTCCTCTGTTCTGAGACTTGGTTAACCAACTGTACAAGGAGGATTCTTCAAAAGCTGGCATTCCCTACCTCATTGTGGCCGCCAGATCTCAGTGCTTCATATAAGGAATGCAGGTTCTGGAATGATCCACATGGCCCAGGGCTGGGCTGCAAGGCACTGCCTTCCAGCCCACCCCTCCCTGTCCACAATCATGGACCACACAGACCTTTCAGGATCACCGTGCCTGCCCCAGTCTGAGGCTTCAGTACCTGGACAACATCCCCAGTTAGGGGACCTCTAACTTTTACTTGGATGCCTCTAGGGACAGAGAGCTCCCTCCCTCAAGATGTAACCTATCCTGCATAGGGACATTCAGAATGTTTTACTGAGCTGAAACACACTTCCCTACCTCCCACCCTTTATAAACAGTCTTATTATCACTGATTTTAATAACAGTATCTACCACATGTATTTATATGTCTTATTTCATCCTTACAATGACCCTATGAGGTAGGCACAAATATTAGACCCATTTCACGGATGAGGGAACAGAGGCTCAGAATGGTTAAGTAACTTGCCCAAAGGCACCTAGCAAGTAAGTGACAGCACTAGAACAAGAGCCCAGCTCTGTGTGGCTCCTAACCACTAGGCTATATTACCACAGGTCACCCCTAGGCCCTGCTTCTGCCCTTGGGGGGTCACTTGAATGAGGAAACTTTCCTTTCATAGTCCCATCTGCAAATCCCTGGGCCTCTGGTCTTACAGAGCAAGCAGGATGTTCACTTCTCACCTCTGGGCACAACACCCCCATGGAAGCCAGTCCACCTCCCACCATGCACGTGAGAACAGAGGAGACACTTCAGCACACAGCCCTAAAAGGAGTAGACTCCCCAGGTGACCCTCCACCCGGCCTGGAAGGCTCCCACACACCACCCTCATCACACCATCCTCATCACACCCCAGCTCCTCTCTACCAGAAGCGGAAGCTCCAGGATTCCTGGGTCTGGTCCAGTGCCCCCGCTCACAGGCCTCTCCCCAGGGAAGAGTTCAAAAATCCCCATTTCCCCAGCCCAGTTAAATTTAGGGCAAAGACCCACGCCCTGTAATATGCAACCTGCAACGTAAGTTTCAAACCTCTTTGTGACAGTGGACTCCACCAGCCCCCTCAGAGAACAAACGCAGAACTTCCCCAGGGATTTTCCTCATCCATTTTGTGCGTACATCCAGCCTTGATAGGCAGTTCTTGTCCAGGCCCGGGTGCCCCCTCGGCCCGAGACCCTCCTCCTAGAGAAGAAATGGGAAGGCAGGCCGGGCCACTCCCTCCCCCACGGCCCTCAGTTTCCCCATCCACACCAGAAGACATCTGGCTGACGATCCCCTCCAGCTCTGCCCTGGCCAGGAAACCAGGCACCAGGCAGGGCAGACAGACTGGCAACGGGAACCCTCTGGCTCTGCCTCCTCGCCAAATTACTCCCATCTCTCAGTTGAGGAGATGTTTACGGAAAGTGGTGGCTAATTTTAAAGCACTATAATCAAATCAAATTTCTGTATAAGAAAGCAAGAAAAGGGGGCGAAATAAGTGGTAGCCTGGAAAAGACATGTCAGCCATGTCTTTTTTCACCCTCACCTTATTCTTTTGGAAACAATAAATAAGCAGGAAATATATACTAGAAAGGTTCTTCATGCAAGAAAAACAATAACAATAGCTGATCACATCCAGTTGAGCCACACACTATACAGGCCCCTAGGCGATTTCTCCAAGTGGAAACTCGCCCATCCAGCCTGGCCGCCCTCAGCAGAGTCTGGATTCTGTTCTACGGCTGCTTCCGAGGGGCCTTTCCCGAGAGCTGAGTGGCTGATGGGGAGGAGCTGTTTGACTTTTCCAATATGGCTGTGACACTGTTTTGGTTGCAAAGGCGACACTTCTGCTGCATCTTCATCCGGAGGCCTCCAGGCCACACTGACTGAGGTTTTCCAGTCCTGCTTCCCCTCAGGGGAAGCCCCCAAGTCCAGAGTGTAACTTCAGGGCACCTGAAGGAGACAGGGTTGCACGGCAACAGGGGAGGTGGGTGCTGGCTTAGAAATCAGCTTGTGTCCTGCCATGGGTCATAACTGAGCAAGTTCAGTTGGTCACCGGCAGCTGTCTATCATCAGCCTGAGGTCCCAAATATTGCAGCAGATAACTGAAGCCATATTATTTTAGTATTTTAATGTGTGCATGTATATGTATAAATGTGTTTTTTCTAAAATTGCATGTATTTGCATGTAAATTGGCAGGTGAGGGTACAATGAGCCAACAAACAGATCCCCAGGGAGGCCATACGAAGAGATCTCCAAGTACTAGAACACGTGTCCTTGGACGGCGCTGAAGTTTAGGCTTGGACCAGGGCAGGGCTCCATCTGTGCTGAGGCAGGTGCTGAGACAAGCAGCAAGGACCCAGCCCACGGCCCAGGCAGGGGCAAGTGGCTTAGCTCTGAGAAGACAGCTGCAGGCCCTCTGGGAAAGCGGGATCCTGAGCCCCCTTGCTACGTCGTCAGATTCACCAACCTTCGTCGAATGCCCAGAAGGAGGGCCCATTTCAAGAGGGCAGCTCCCACTGAGCCAGCTCAGGGGTAGGCCAAGTCTCCTCTTCCTCTCCTTCCAAGGCCAGCCTTTGTGGGGCACCCCCAGAGGAAAAAAAAGCAGAGAAGGCCCCCTCCAACCCAACCATCGTGCCACCTCCCAAGGAGAGTGCAATCTCGGGCCCGACCTGTCCTGGAAATTCCATTTGGAGGGTTTTACTGCCAGCTGTGGTGTCTCAGGTTCTTGGGCTTCCAGCAAATTCAGCTTGAAACTGTTCCACTGTAGGAAACGAAAGAAAACCCAGCAAGTGGAGGCTGGGGCGATGCGCACAACAGGGAGTGGCATGAGAGTCAGAAATGGCTTCCACCAGGTCCACCCTCAGCCCAGCAACCCACTTCTATCCTCAGCCACGGCCAGCCACACCCCCTCTGTAGACCACATCGCCTGCTACAACCTCAGAAGACTCGGCCGTGGGCTTCTCCTTCCCTTCCCCTACCGTCCTGCTCACCTAACTTGCACACTGGCTCCGGCCATTACCAAATGTCAAGACCTCCAACACGTGACCCCACTGCTTTATCATTGTCAGTCCCCTCACCAAGTCCTCACTTCCCTTCTCACCACCTGGGACTCCTTGGTCTAGACACATAGTAATTCTCCTGCAAACACCCATAATTCTCTCCCCCGCTTTCCCTCTATCCTACTCTCCCAGAGAAGCCTCTGCCCTGGTTCAACCCAACCAGCCACCCACTCCACGTCTGCACACTGATGGAGAAAATGCACATGGTACCCACTGCTCTCACTTGAAATCAGTGGCCAGCACTCTCACATGAGCAGGATGCTGGCTGGGGACTCTGCGGCACCTCCCTGTTGCGTCTGCATGCCAGTTCTCCCAGGGGCTTCCACTTCCAGCACTGCCCCCAACCTCACTCTCTTCTGTTTTTCGGGAGAAAACAGACACCATGAGGCAGGCTCTCCCCTATGCTCCCATCACTTTGAACTCCCACACCTGTGCCCTTCCTTTCCTCCCGCTGCAGCCTGCGCTCAGGATCACCTCCCCCTCCCCTCCTCAAAGACTTAGCTCTTAGTCTCCCTCTTTCCAGCATCAGCACACTCTCCCTCTCTGGGATCACTCTCCTTGTCACACACGTGCACTCAAGGACCTCCCATCTGTGAAACGCCCTCCCTCCCAGCCCTGTCCAGCTATTCCAGGTCTCTGCTTCCCTCCACAGTAGAAAGTTATCTACACTCAGCCTCCACCTCCATGCCTCATGCCTCTCCTCTACCCTCCCAAAGGGGCTTCTAGAGCCACCACCACTCCCCAGAAACTCGTCAGGGTCACCCAAGACCTCATGTGGCCAGAGCCAGCAATCACTCCTTTGTCCTGGTCTCACTCAGCTCCTCCAGCCAAACACATGCTCCTTGGGGATTTCCCCTGGTCTCACGGCTTTCAATACCATGTATTTGCAGATAACTCCCAACTACATCCCCAGCCCTGACCTCTCCCAGAATTCCCTGCAGGACTGTCCAACAGCCTCCTTGAGAGAGACC
The DNA here is from genome assembly GCF_057802395.1 of Ceratotherium simum simum. NCBI lineage: Eukaryota > Metazoa > Chordata > Mammalia > Perissodactyla > Rhinocerotidae > Ceratotherium > Ceratotherium simum. Next base: position 30,734,015 of record NC_141905.1, read on the forward strand.
CTGGGCCTCTGCTGGGCACCTCAAACTCTAGAGCAGACTGACCCCTCCCCTTGCCTACCCCATCTCAGCAAATGGCACCATCTTCTTCCCAGTTGCTCAAGCCAATAATCAAGGGAGGGTGGGCCCAGGGATTGGGTTTTTTTCAAATCCTTCCCCCTGTCCCTGCCCACCGTGTTTCTGGTGAAGTCAGTTCAACTGGAAGCCACACCCACATAACCTGAGGGGACAAGACCCTCTAATGGGTCATCTTGGGCCATTGTCTCTGATTCATGACAAGTGTGAGGGGGCCAGCCCCACCCCACACATCCCCCATCCTGGGACCACCACTCCTGCCAGGACTCTTCAAGGTGGCCCAGATTCCTTGCTCCCTCAATTATGTCTTTGATGTCAATCATGTCTTCCTCCCTCCCTTATGTCTTTATGAAGCATCTACTGCGCGCTAGGCTCGATGGGGGTGGGGGTGTGCAAAAAGACATGCGAGACCAGCCTCTGCTCTCCTGATAAGGGACTAGTATCTAGAATATATAAAGACCTCTTACAACTCAATAATAAAAAGACAAACAAGCCAATTTAAGAATTGGAAAAGGATCTGAGTAAACATTTCTCCAAGGAAGATGTACACGTGGCCAATAAGCACATGAAAAGATGCTCAACATCACTCATCATTAAGGAAATGCAAACCAAAACCACAGTGAGATACCCCTTCACACCCACTAGGATGGCTAGAATCAAAAAGTCCGATAATAACAAGGATGACAAGGATGTGGAGAAATTGGAACCCTCATACACTGCTGGTGTGGATATAAAATGGTGTAGGTACTTGGGAAAACAGTCTGGCAGTTCCTCAAAATATTAAACAGAGTTACCATATGACCCTGCAATTCTACTCTTTGGTATATATTCAAGAGAAATGAAAACATATGTCCACACGAGAATTTTTACATAAATGTTCACTGCAGCACTACTCACAACAGCCAAAAAGTAGAAACAATCCAAATGCCCATCAACAGATGAATGGATAAACAAAATGTGGTATAACCATACAATGGAATATGATTCAGCCATAAAAAGGAATGAAGTACTGACACATGCTACAACATGGATGAATCTTGAAAACATTATGCTAAGTGAAAGTAGTCAGTCACAAAAGACCACATATTCTATGATCCATTTATAAGCAAGTCCAGAATAGGGAAATCTATAGACTACAGACAGAAACTAGATTAGTGGTAGCCAGGGGCTGGGGTGATGGATTAGGAGGGTGATAGCTAAAGGATACAGGGCTTCTTTTCGAGATAGTGAAAATGTTCTAAGACTGAACGTGGTGATAATTACACCACTCTGTGTAAATGATAAAAATTCATTGAATTGTACACTTTAAATGGACCAATTGCATGGTATGTGAATTATATCTCAACAAAGCTGTTAAAAAAAAAGATGATGCACATGCAGGGAGATGAGAGGCATGTATGGAGATGACACACGCATGGAAACCAGAGACACAGGTGCACCGAGATGACACGCACACAGGGATGACACACACACACGGAGATGATACACACACATACAGAGACAACACAGGTGCAGGCAGGCAACAAACACACACACACACAGAGACGACACACACGCAGGAGGCACACAGGCTGCCCACTACCACGGAAGCGTGAGTCAGCATGGCCGGTATGAAAGCCTGCAGACACTGAGATTCCATCTAATTCAAACCTAATGTGGAAGCCCCGAGCCATAGGAGCTCTGCTGGAGGCTGGGCTGCCAAGACCTGGGCCCAAGCCAAGGAAAGTCTGAAAGCTAATTCCTCCCGAGCTGCAGCCTTGGGGACAGACAGGAGGAAGGAGCCCTTGGAGGATGGAGCCCAGAACTGCCAGGCTTGTCCTCAGCAGGCACACCCGCCATGCAAGCCCCAGATGGGCAGCATGAGAACTCCCCAAACAGGCCAAAGACCCAGGAGTAGCACCAGCAGTGGAGAGCCTCCACCAGCTGGAGAGATTATCTGGGATGACCACTGGGCCCCATGTCCCAGGGTCACAACCTCTGCAGGCCCCACACCCTGGGAGGTACTGAGTGAAAAGTTCCTGAGGTCTTGCTAGGCCCAGTCCATTTGTAGCAGGAATCCTTCTCAGAGGAGAAGCAGTGTGGTGTGTGTGGTGGGTAAATGCAGAGACCCCTGAGCCAGCATCCCTGGGTCCTGCCACTCTCAAACCACGTAAGCTTGGCAAGTTACTGAACATCCCCGTGCTTCAGGATTGTAGTAGCACTATCTTGTGGAGTTGCTCTGAGAAATATACAGAGAACCTAGGATGGTCCAAGCTTGCAGCAAGGACTATGTAAGCGTTCACGTTTGCTGCCATGATTATCATGACCGTCATTCAAAGTGTGCCTGGGAGTCTCAGGGGCTCACGAAGGGAGCCTGTGAGTTCAGTGCTGGGAGCAGCATTCTGGAACCACAGGACAGTTTGTCTCTAACTCCTGGCTCTGCTGTGATCCCTGCTCTGATCCCCTGCCTGTAAACAGGAAGAAATCCCTAAGAAAAAAATACCAGTGGCTGAGCATCCTTAAGGAGAAAAGTCCCTACCAAGAGAACAACTGGTTCAGGGTAATTTTAAAGGTGAGAAAGAATATGTGCTCACAAAACATTGGTGGCAATGCACCCAGCTGTTAGAGAGTTGTTTGTGGGTGGTGAAATTGTAGGCAATTCCTTCTTGTTAAACTTTTAGATATTTTCTAACTTTCCTGATTTCCCTATCTGAAAAAGAAAGCTAATTCTGCACAGAATGTCTGCCTACTACAATGAGCAAGTAATAATCACATAACAATTATTTTTAAACAAAGTTTAAAAAAAGGAAACAAACCCAATGTAACCCTACTTTTCTGTCACCCAGCTTCCCTGCAAAGTGGCGTAGAGGCCACCTTTGGCAGTGAAACACCTGGGGCCCCAGTTCAGCCCAGGCCCTTCCCAGCTGGGTGACAGAGGCCCTCCAAGCCTCAGTTTCTGCATCTGAAGCCAAAGGGCTGCTGGGAGGATGGGACGAGGTAATGAAGGGGAAAATCCCCTCCTGAGCCCAGCCCACAGCAGGGGTGGCCTTTTCTTCTCCCACCTTCTTTGGCCTGGCTCTTCTGGTCCCCCCAACTTGACCTCAACTTTTCCACCAAACACACAGTAGACTTTTCCAGGAAGCTACAGCAGTGGGTCTCACCCCCAGATGCCCGATAGAATCATCTGGGGGAATTGGCAGAACTACTGACGCCCAGGCCACACCCCAGACCAATGAATCAAATCTCAGTGGGTGGAGCCCGGGCAGCAGGATTTCCTTAAAGATGCCCAGGTGAGTCTAATGTGCAGCCAGGGCTGGGAACCACGGATCTAAGCTCTGGAAGCTTCCAGACTATGGAATGGTACTCAATGGAACGTTCAAGTGATCACCCACGTTTCACAAACAGAGTGGTAGCAGTGTGGGGAGTGTGACCAGCATTAGTTTGTCATAATGCAGGAAATGGGCAAGAAGGACAGAGAGGGAACAGGAGGACAATGACTAGCTGCCCTGACTAAGGTGGGCAAGGGATGGGGCCTGGAGAGGCCAGCTACTGCACGCCTCTTATGTCACGAGCATCTCCCTGGGCTGAGCATGACCAGGGATCACCTGGACCACATGTGGTTTGTGCCACAGGTGCTGTCTCAGAACCTAACCACCTCCTCCCCTCAAGGTGCAACTCCACTGTGAGTGAGGAAGAATTTGCCAAAATTGCCCTGAGCTGGCAGGTCTGGGAGGTAGTGGGTGAGGGGGGCTGTGATCTGCTGGGCGGACAGTGGCAAGTCAGTGATGTCACGGCCACCCCAGCTGGGGAGCCCACAGCACAGACAGTGAGGACAATTAGTAGCAGTACCTTTGTGATGATGATGAAGATGAAGGTGATGAATGATTCTGGCCTCTGGCCTCCGGGTCCTGGCCCAGGGGCAGGGCAGGGCCTCACACCGGCAGGTGCTCAGAGACACCCCTTCTGCTGCAAACCCTGACCCTGGAGCCCAGCCAGAGACAAGGGCAGACCTTGCCAGGCTGGCAGCCACCCCAGTTTCCATTCCCTGTGCGCAGGAGCCACGTGGCTCCAAGGCCTCCTCCTCTGTCACCACCACGGCCCACCAAGCTTGGGCCAGGAGCTCCGCCTGGCCCCCTGCTTGGCGCTGAGTCCTGGCAGCAGTGGTGGCTTTGGGACAAGGAGACAGGAAGCAGCCCTCAAATGCCAAGAGGCAGTGTGGCTGCCAGGCCCTGAGCTGAGGAGCAGCTCCCCGCATCAAGGCCCCGTAGTCCGAAGGCTACGGCTCAGAAGCAAGCCAGCTGACAGTGGCGCAGCTCCAGGGAAAAGATGTGGCCAGCCCCTCCCGCAGCTGAGGGCCAGCCCCCAGCAGGTCACCTGCCCCAGCCAGGCCTCCCCTCTGATCCATCCCTACATCTGGCCCAGAGAGGTGCTGACTTGGTTTTAAATGAGATCATGCGTGTAAAATGTTTACCATGGAGTCTGACACACAGCAGATCTGCAATAAATGAGGGACGTGGTGGTGGCAGGAGAAAGGCTCCCTGCAGAGGGCAGGTAAGCACGTGAGAATGGAAAGGAGTGGGCCTGGCCGCCTGAGTTCCCATGCCAGGCCCGGCTCTAACCCCACAAGCGACCCCTGACAACACATACCCCTCCCGGCGTCACTGCCCCTCTCTGCACAGTGGGGAGGAGTGGACAGAGCCATACTAGCTGGAAAGCACCATCAAATGAGGCATGTTACCGTCCTCAATCCTGACCAGGGCCGGGCACCACTAGCATGTTTTCCAGATTTCTCAGAACTCGGACACTTCACCAAAGCTTGTCCGTGTGAAGCCCCCTCAGTTACTAGCAACACGAATGCCCACATCCCAGCCCCTCAGGCCGCTCACCAGGTTCTCGACTCACTTCACATGTTCATGTACCTCTCCGCAATTTCACGCCTCCTGAACCTCTGTCTGCAGTACTATTCATCCAGTCATGCATCAGATAATTGCTGAGCAGGCCCTGGTCTAGGTGCTGAAGACACAGCCACAAGTTCCTTCTCACCTGGAACTAACATTCTACCAAGGGGTGAGACAGGCAGTCAGTAGGTTAAAATACGGCATACCAAATGGAAACAGCTACGGAGAAAAATTAAGCAGAGGAGAGAATTGGGGGTTGAAATTGTAAATAAGGGAGTCAGGGAAGATGTCATTAAGAAGGTGACAATTGAGCAAAAACCTGAAGGAAATGAGGGGCAGGCGCTGGCGGTACCTGGGGAGGGGTGTCCCCCCAAGGAGCACAGAGGGACCACCACGGAGGGAGGGGCGGAGGAGGTCACAGGCACACGGGAGGAGGGACCGGAGGGCCTGCTTGGCTTCTCCTGGAGGCGGATCATGGGAAGGCTTAGATCTAACCAAGTGCTCTGGCTGTTGTTGGTGAGCAGACATCAGGGAGCATGGATGGAAGTGGAGATCAGCTAGGGAGGCCATTACTACCACCCAGGAGAGAGGACGGTGGCTCCGACCACCCCACCACGTGTTATGCTTCTCAAGCCCTGTCTGTTTCCCTTTTGGAATTATTAGCAACAAAAATCCCCCCATGGCAGCCACACGGGGCCTGTTCCGTACCTGGCACCACACGTGTTCACGTGGGCCTTCATGCCTCTGTCCCTGCTGTGAGCTCTGCCATCAACGCCCTGCCAGCCCAGCTCAGATGCCACCCCACCATCACTCTCTCCTCCAGGCCCCCAGTGGCTCCCGGTGCTGCTCTATCCCCATCCAGATCTGTCTGTCTGCCCCTCTTCTAGACGTGAGCTTAGGGAGGACAAGTAGTGACCCAGGCCACAGGACCAACTTCGGAACAAAACCACCTTAAATAAACAGTTTTGGGGCCAAGCCCACAAAACGAGCTCCCCTGGGCATATCACCCTTAATGAGAGAGCTGCTCTCCCACAAAATGTGGCTGTGGCTTAGGGGACCGTGAATGATGAGGTGATGAAGTATCAAGCACTCAAGGCACCCAGGCCAGCAGCCTGCCAGGCTATGAACACAAGGCCTCTGTGGGCGGGAGGGGCTGATGCCGATTGTGGGCTCTGCCAGCCTCAAGGGGCAGAAATGAACCTCTGCTCTGGGGCGGGGCTGGCCTGGGGGGCATGGGCGTTTTCTGGACAGATCAAAGGTATAAATATTTGGTCTGCTTAAAAGCAAAGGCTGGGGCCGGCCCGGTGGTGCAAGCGGTTAAGTGCATGCGCTCTGCTGCGGCGGCCCGGGGTTCACCAGTTCAGATCCCGGGCACGTACCAACGCACCACTTGGAAAGCCATGCTGTGGCGGCGTCCCATATAAAGTGGAGGAAGATGGGCACAGATGTTAGCCCAGGGCCAATCTTCCTCAGCAAAAAGAGGATTGGCGGATGTTAGCTCAGGGCTAATCTTCCTCACACACAAAAAATAATAATAAAAAAGATAAAAGCAAAGGCTGACAAAGGGCTTCAAGTAACCCCTAGGGAACGGAGTTTGCATTCAGACCGACCATGTCCTGACAAATGCTCTCACCTTCAGACGTTTCTCTAAAGGGGCCTGTTCCTCTGCCCCCTCAACCATTATGGAAAGCAGAAGAAAAGAAGACTGCAGGGTTTTTGATGTTCCATAACACGTAATGTGTGCATAACCACAGCCCCCTGCCTTCCAATATTTTCAAAATGGATAAAACAGCAGCAATGGTGACTTGGGGCCGAGAAACACCAGAAGGTTCTGTTTGAGCTTCAAATCCCACTAACTGGGTGGTTGATATTTGTTCTTTCTTAGTTGGCCTCCCAGCTTTCGGGAGGACACTGACATGCAGAGGTTGAGCAGCCACCCTCGCAATGGGAGCCTCGTCAACACCTCCACTCAGGACCCAGGCCCAAGGACTCCCAGGACGCCCCCAGAGGGCAACTGCTGGACCAATCGCTTCTGCATTCACGCTCTGAAGCCGTTGCCACGCCACCGCCTCACTGGCCAGCATGGGGTTCATGACCTCGAGTCACTGCTGACATTTACTCAGTCCTTTCCACTGACTCAGGAGAGGTCGGGGGGGATCCCAGGGGGAGCACTGGACTCAGAGTCAGGCGCCCAGACCCCACGGCCCTGAGAGTCGCCGCATGACCCTGGGTGAGTCTCTTCCCTCCCTCAAGCCTCGGCTTCCTCGTCTGGAAGGTGAAGAGGGGACCAAGAGGCCCCCAAAGCCCCTTCCAGCCACAGCTGACCACACTCAGGCCAAAGTCAGGATGAACTGCGGAAGTGACGCTGAGCGGAGATGCACCACCAGAGGCTGCCGTAACACGGGGACCATCTGTGCTAACAGGGAACTCCTTGGTGCTTACCGAGGACGAGGCGGCCTGCAGAAATTACTATTATTGTTGTTGTTGTTGTTTCTAAGGCTTTGAAGGCAGGGCAAGGCCCACATGCTGAAAATGGAAGGCCAGGCCTGGCGGATGGTTTGGGAACCTCCCCCTGCAGGGTCCAGGGAATGCGGAAATTCCCGGGTCCTCACCGAGGGCCCGCCCCTGGGCCTCTAGCACACTGAGGCTGGGGGGAGGGCAAGCGCAGCCCCCAGCACACTCACCAGCCTGCAGGGCGGCCCACAGGCCGCCATCCCTCCCGCTGGCCTGAAGATGCGGGGAAGAATAATTGCAGCCTCCCTTGCTGGAAGGGGGGCCGGCTCTGCTCGGGAGGAGGGCCACTGAGGTGACGTCTGGCTTTCATTCCATATCATAAATACGTTATTAATCCAGAGCAGACAGCGAGGCACAGCCGTGGGGAGATGAGGGAGGCGAAGCTCTGCAAGATCAACCGCCTTGAGGACCGGAAAACCCCAGGGCCCAGACCCCGGGCGTCCACTCAGACAGAGGCCCCGACGGGATGGGGCCCTCCGGGAAACAAGAAGAGCTCCGAAATGGGCGACCAGCAGTCTGGGGACGAACCTACTGCGGATCCTGCCTCACTTTCTGTGTTTATTGTGATCAACAATAATCATAAAAGCCACCATTTATTACTCTAGGCCCTGCAGCAGCACTTAAGTGCTTGATTTCTAACCAATAAAACTACGAGGTAGTGATACCCACTTTAGAGATGTGGAAACTGAGGCTCAGAGAGGGCAAGCAACTCGACCAGGGTCAGTACAGAAAAACAATGCAAAGATGGCGGCAACAATCCCTCCTGTCCGCTCGCCTCTGTGCGATGAGACTTCACTGCCCCTCCCCTCAGGAGGTGAAGTCCATCTCCCCAGTCCTGGAAAATCCAGTCTGGCCTTGGGTTCGCTTGGACCAACAGCACAGAAGCTATATTACACAATTCCAAAGCTAGGCCTTAAGAGGTCTTACAGCCTCTGCCTTCGCCCTCCTGGAGTGCAACCCTGAGACTTCCTTGAAAGAAGCTGGTCTTGCCTCCTGGAGGATGAGAGGCCACAGAGAGGAGAACTGAGGCTGCCCAGCCAACAGCCAGGACCAACGCCAGACGTGTGAAGGAAGCCAGCTTGGCCCTTCCAGCCCAGCCCACCTCCAGCCGCAGGCAGCGGCATGAGGGCCCAGGAGCCACCAGCGGAGGAACCGCCCAGCCACCCTACGGAAATGTGAGGAAGAATCCTTTGTTGTTGTTTTGAGTTCCCCAGTTTTAGCTGGTTTGTTACGCAGCAGTGGATAACTGCTCCAGTCCCTCCGTTTCCCCACTGCCTGCCTCCCCAGGAAGACCTGTGCTGCCCGCCTCCTGGGACTCGGCTGAGAGCAAGGCCCCCACGCTGACCACTGCCCTCGCCTTCGGCCCCCAGGACCTCACCCCCCCACAAGCAGGAAGTGGCCACAGGTGACGCACTCTGCAAAGAATAAGAAGAGCTGCAGGCCACTGTCCACCTGAGGACCCACCGTCACCCTGTGGGCTGGGTCATGAGATGTTCCCTCTCTCTCTAAGGAGACAGCTTCTGGTTTTCATTTTACAGACACAAATTCTACAAGGCGGGCCCAGGGTTTCTCAGGGAACTCGGTTATGTCAACAGCAAACGTGATGAACCAAGTCGCACCCTCAGGGAGGATGCGAGCTCTAGAGACACAAACTCACTGGTGAGGGGATGCCCAGGGCAGGGAGGCAAACAGGTTTCACCTCGCACACCCACTCAGGCCTCCGGGGCATAGCTGCATGGAGCACACACTGGGGGACACTCAGGGACAGTGTGCCCAGCTGACCTGCAACATCTGCCAGGGTGCTGCAGGGCCAATGGTGGTATGTGTGCCACACGTGTCATCGCTGGCCTGGGGCAGGTGACAGTCAGCCACAGGGAGAGCGACAGGCATGCTGCCCCTCCTCGTCTAACTGGGGTCAGAAGACGCAAACGTGAGCTCCAGGCCACCTCTGAGAGCCAGCCCCACCCCCGCTCTCTCCCTCGGTCAGCTCACCCAGCATCCAGGAGAGCCTGCCCTGTGCAGGGGTCATGGGACACACAGGTGACCAAACTCAGACCTGCCCTTTGGGAACCCGGTGGGAATGTTCCAGGCGAGAATGCAAACTGGAATGAGGAGCAAGTTGCAGCCTGAGAAAAACAGGCCTGGGTGAGGTGGTGACGGAGATGAGCTCTGCCTGCCTGGCTGAAGGCCCAGAGCCCCCTCTGGGGGGGTCAAGCAGGCAAATGGGGTGCTCTTGGCCTCCTCTTCTTCTCCACCACCACCTCCTCAGACCCACCAGACACAACCTACAAATCCACACCGTTTAATAGCAACGGCTGAGGCGTATCGAGGACTATGCTAATAAGCCCTGGTGCACAAGACAGCTCAATGAAGTGACTATACTACAATCCCCACCTTATGGATGAGGAAATGGAGGCACAGAGAGGTTCGGTAATTGCCCAAGGCCACATAGTATGTAAAAGGCAGAGCTGGGATTTCAGCCCAGGCGGTCTTGTTCCCTGGGTCATGCTCTCATCCCCTGCACACACTGCCTCACCGGCAATCCGCGGCCTCCAGCTAACAACCCTGCTATGTTTGGTCCATACATGTCTTAAAAAATAGAACACTTTGCTTAAAAATCCATATTTCTGATTTCTCCTTAAAATACTCAAAGATCTTGATACACCAGATGGGCTGCCTTTAGACAGGGCATGACCTCTCCAGAAAGCCACAATGGCATCTCCCCCAACTAGACCCTGGCCCTCTTCTCTGTCTCGTGTTACTCCCTGCTCCTGGAGGCAGCTGAAATCGCGGCCTCCTGGGTACCAAGAGCCCAGTACTGTGCTCAGCACTCAGACAAATGCAAATATTTAAGACACAGTCTCTGATTTCTGGGAACGGTGGCTGAGATAGGGGATGCACCAAGCAGAGGGAAGGGGAAGGCACCGTGGGAGGTGTGAACAGCACGAGCAAAAGCAAGGAGGCTGCAAAGTGATGCGAGAACACATCAGTCTGGCTGGGGCAAGGGCTGGAGTCTGCAGAGAGGAGCTGCCATGGAAGCCAGAGAGCAGGCAGAGCAAGGAGGGGAGGCCTGCAGCAGCGTGGGGCCAGACACCCCTGCCCCTCCCAGGGCTGTCGGCACAGATGGGTGAGGCAGGCGGCCCGCAGGCAAGGGTGTATGGGGACCGGCCAGCTGGGTGGTGGGGTGAGGGCACCGCTGGAACTCCAGGCCTCAGGCTCCACATCCCTAGGGCAGGGGTGGGCAGCGGGGCAGGGCCGGGGCTTCCCAAGGAGCTGCCAGGACAGGCCACTCACTCCCCAGCCAGCAAGGAGCAGCCCCCAAGGTGAGGACAGGTGTTGGTACAAGGACACCAATGAGCCACAGGCACACCTGCTGAACCGGCCCTATACCAGCATGCCGCTGTGAAGATTAGTATCTTCCCCAAACACTAATGTGGCTCCTGCTTACAAACCTCCCATGGCTCCCGATGGCCACAGGGGCAAGTCTAAGCTCCGTGGTGAGGCAGAGATTTTCCAGACTACATTTTCACCACCCCCCTTCTCCCATGGAGAGCTGGGATCACTTGCCATTTCTTGAATCCCACGAAGACACAGGATTTCCTTCCCTGCAGAATGCCTACAATCCCTACCTCTTGGCTTTAAAAACTCCTATTGATGCTTTAAAACCCAGCCCAAATGGCCCCTTCCCTGAGCACCTCTCCCTCTCAGTCTCACCTCCAGGCCACCCACTGAGTGCATTATGCTTCCCTGCATTCCCACAAAACACTGAAGTTTAGTCTTCTGGAGGACGGGGAGAGATGGGTGAGTTTCATCCCTGCATTCCTAGGACCTGGTCAAGGGCCTGGCCCTGGGCAGGGGCCCACAGATGATTAATGGGATCCTCCACTTGGCACCTCTCGGGATCCCCCTGTCCTGGAAGGCATCCGGGGTTATTACAGCCCACTCGTAATATACTCCCAAGCACTGAGCGAGCACCATCCAGCTCATTCTGCAGAGAAAGCTGTCGCAGCAGAAGGGAGACAGGTTCCCCAACCCGGGAGCCAGAGGTGGCCTCACACTCGCATCAGAGAACACTGATAATCTACGTACTGTTGCAATACCAGGGACTCTAACGCTATTTACGGTATTTTTCACTATTAACAATAATTACTGCAGTAATTACTGTAAAAAAGTAATAAATATTACTATTAAAAATCACTAAAATAATCTCCATTTTTTAAGGCCCCACTATTTCCTAGACTCTTCACCTTTTTACATTATCTTATTTAAACCTCTGAACAACCCTATAGATGGTCACTCTTCTTCCTTTCTTACAGATGAGGAATCTAAGCACAGAGAGATGCAAAAACTTATTCAAGGTCACACAGCTGGTCTGTCTCAGAGCAGAGACCCCATACTTTCTGCCACCCTAGACTGTCTCCTCATAATTACTACTAACAACGTCTGTCGTGGGCCTTTCTATGGGCCAGGCACTTTTTGTAACAATTTTATCAAGATATAATTCACCTACCATACAATTCATTCATTTAAAGTGTAGGATTTAATGGGTTTTAGTATATGCACAGAGTTGTACAGCCACCACCACAATCAATTTTAGAACATTTAATCACCCCACAAAGAAACCCTGGTCCTTGTTACCATCCACCACGACCCCCACCCCCACCCTCTCTTTGTAATCCCATTTTAAAGCTAAAAGGACGGAGGCTCAGAGAGCTTCCGTGACGTGCACAGCATTAGGGGGAAGCAGCAGGCCCGGGCCTCAGCCTCCCCGCCCTCTCCCCACGCCGCCTGCCAGAGGTCTACTCTGTAACCCATTAAAAATTCACAATCTACAGAAGGTGGAAAACGGAACCAGATGTGACGAATCTTACACGTGCAGCTGTTTCTGCGCCAGGCCTGTGACTCACAGAGGCACTGAAGGCAAAGCGGGGGTGCACAGCGCAGCCAAGTCCCCATCACCCCAGTGTAGGGGAGCGAGGCCCAGGACCCGGGAACGCAGAGAAGGCAGCCAGGGAAGCAGCCTTTTAGGAGGCTGCCAGTCCAGGTTCTAGATGGTACATGGGGTCCCCACTCTGCTGACCCCATTCTGGCACCCCACAACGCCTCCAGGACCCACAAAGAACTGGCCCCCAACCCAGGCCTTCATGTTCCTCCCAGGAATTCAGAGCCACCATTGCTAGCGGAGGGTCTGTTCTGCACCTGGCCCCCAACCAGGGGTCCTGAGAAGACCCAGGCCCTCCCTGCCCGCAGGCCCTCAGAGGATGAGGATCCCAGGAACGTGGGGAGGACCACTGCATGGATCGGCCAGTCTCTCTAAGGGGGGCTCTGAAGAGTGGTCTATCAAGTTGCTGCGGCTGCCCAGGCATATTCCCAGTCTGAGACCCTAGGGTCTGAGAGCTGCCCCCAACCCCAGAGGACACTCTGCAGGTAAGACTGGGCCTCCCCACACCCCTTATCTTTTTCCCCTAGACACCCTCAAGCCTGCCTGGGTCAATCGCTCTCTGCTAGCCAGGGGCCCAGCACTTTCTTTCACGTTTATAATGTTTGAACAGTCTTGAGCCAGTGCCACCTCCTCCAGGGAGCCTTCCTAGGTGCCCTAACCAAAATAAATTGGGCCTTCCACTACTGTCTCACACAGAATTGTAATTTTCCTGCTTTTATGTCTGGGTCCCCATTACCCTACAAACTCATCCAGGGCAGGGGTCCTGGCTTCCTCATTCCTGGGTCCCTCCTGAGCCCCTCCTCTGGCTAGCACACACCACACCCTCCAGAAGAGCAAGTGGGAAGTGAGACAACGTGTCCATTCCTCAGTTTTAGTCATGACTTAACCTCAGTGCCCAGACCCTCCCCATGTCTGTCCCAGGTGCCCATGGGTGAGTGACTCCATGGGATAGCAGGAGAAGTGGAAGGGGGTGATGGCCATGACTCCCACTGCAGGTTCCAGTTGGAAGTGAGGATCGACCCACCAGTCTAGACACGGTGCTTCTCACCACAGCAGCTAAGATCCAAACGGCTGCGAGTCTGTCTGCACAGAGGGGGTTTGTTCAGACTGTCTTACGACTGGAAGGTTTGCTCAGCCACAAGGGCCGAGCTCAGAACTGGTGTCTTTCCTCTCTGCACCTGCAGCCCAGCCCAGGCTTGGCATGGAGCAGGCCCAGGACCAGCCAGGGATGGAGGAGTCAACTACAGGTTTACAGGACCTGGCTTCAAACTCCTCCAGCAAAGCCCGTCACAAAGCACCAATGCCAGAGCTGGGAGGGGCTTGGAGCTCATCCACTCCAGCCTCCAAGATGCACCCAGGAGGAAAGTAAGGCCCAGAGAAGGAGGGCAGCTGGCCCAGGGTCACAGAGCCATGTCTCCCAACTCCCAGCCCAGACTCTTTCCAGATAACAGGCTGCTGCACCCCTACCCTGGGCCCCCTCTCCTATCCTGCCCTTCCTTCAAGGTCAGACCAAGGCCTGCCTGCCCAGTGCATCTTCTGGGATCCCCTCCCGGCCCCATCCAGCATGGTGCTCCCTCATTTGCTTGCTCAAGCTCTTCCGTCTGCCCAGAACGCCCTCCCTAGCCTCTGGCCCCAGCAAACTTCTACTCATCCTTCAAGGCCCACTTCAAATATCGCCTTCTCTAACACCAAAGATAATAATCACTCCCATTTACTGAGTACCCATCCCCAAAGTGTTCTGGAAAACAGACAAGTTAATGTTGAAACTACTTGTGGGGCCCTCCCTGCTTGGCATCCAAGTTCCTCAAGGGCAGGGACCTCTCTGCAAAGCAGGGTAATAACATTCATTATCTGTGTACATACCTCTTATGACTGAAGGGCTCGCAAACTGTAAAGTTCTGTGCCAATAGAAGCTATCTGTGTTATCTTCATATCTCCCCCCAGGACTCAGTTTCCTCATCTACACAATGAGTGGAGTTAATGAATACACGCAACAGTACACATGCTGTGCCTGGGCCTTGGGCAGGACTCGTTACTGCTACTGTTATTATTTGCGTCACTTTCATTTTCTTACATCTCCCTATGGACCCTGTCCATGGCCAGTGCTCTGTACACATCTTTTGGGAATGAATGACTTCCGCACTTGAGATGCTGAAGAAGACGGGGTTGAATCCGGAAACCACACAAAGATGCAGAGTTAAATCTTATCATCAGAAATGCTGCACTGTGGCCTTTGAGCCCCAAGGTGGCTCAGCCAGGTCACTGTGAACAGCCCCTACTCGCTCTCATGGGACACAGGGCAGTTTTCTGGAGTGGCTGGAAACGAAGAAATCCCTGCCCTGGGAAGGCCTCTGTGCTAGGCTGTGACCCCCGTCAGGGACCTGGATGGCGAGACCTCTGGGAGCTGGACTTAGGGACTGGCCTCTGGACACAGAGCAGCGGCCTGGTGGTAAGCAAGGGCCCAACCCAAGGCTCAGCCCTGAGGTGAGGGCGGGGTCGGGGGGACCCGTGTGAGCCATGCCCGGAGCCTCAGTTCCACTGCAGAACCGGCTGCCAGCAGTCCATCCGTGGACGGCCTCTAAGACCTGATCTAGCTTCTGCAAACATCACACAGAATTGATTTCCGTCTGCCAGGGAGCATCAAGTGCAGCCCCTCTTTGGACAAAGGAGAAGGATAAAGCCCAGAGATGGGGACTGAGTTGCACAGGTCACACAGCTTATGAGAACATTCACTCAGAGGCCACCAAAAGTCGGCAACACCGGCTGAGCCAGGCCTGCCCAGGCCACCGAGCAGCCTCCCACCCCAGCAACCAGAGTGCAGCTCGTCATCATGTACACTGCACCGTGTGGTCACGTGACCTTGCTGCAGGGGGTGCTGGGCCAGGGTCCTTCATGACCCTGGTCCCTGCAGCATCTAGCAGTTCAGTGACCACTTGTCAACAGGCTGCTGAGCTGGTTCAATGACAAGGAGGTTCTCAGGGTGCAAAGTGAGCAGACAGTCACCTATTAATGGTGATGCTCATCCACTTGCACCTTCATTTGGGCCCCCAGCGTCCATTTACGGAGGTAGTGAAAGAAGTGGGACCCAGCTCTGTCACTGAACAGCTCACAGTCTACGTGGCTGATGACTTTAGGAGGTCACCGTGTAATCAGCCAAGCCACCGGTTTGCACCAGCACTGTGCACAGACGCTGCATCCCTGGGTGATTCCTTACGTCACTTTGGATTTTCAAACCAAAACTTGTGGCCACAGCAGAGCGCGAGTCAGCAGGCTGAGAGAGGCTCCCGCTACACGGAACCGCTGAGTCAGGGCGGGCTGGCAGCCCAGGCTCGCCAGCATCAGAACACAGTCTCAGCCTTCTCCAGTGGTCCTTACGACCTGGGTTTCTCAAAGTGGGCTCCACAGAACCCTTGCATTCCAGGTGATTCCAGCGCATGCTCAACTCTGAGAACCAACCACTGCCTAGAGCACGCCTCTCAAGGGGGGCCCTATCGCCTCCAATGGGGCAAAAATTGGTTCTTTGGAAGGCAAAAAATGTCCTCTTTTTATATATAAAGCACAGATATACATAGAGTTTATAAAAAGATATTCAGTATATCTGTGGTACGAAAATTTCATGAGAGGGCAATTAGGAAAAAATGTCTAAAAAGGCTTCTCAAGAAGGTGATAATGAAAGAAAGATTGAGAAACACCAGCCTAGAGAAAGGCAGCCATGACATTCAGAAGGAAGACACCTCCTAAGGAGAGGAAGACAGTGAGAAGTGCTCCCAGCCCTGCCAGGGAGGAAAGACCCCTCCTCTACCATCCCCCTCTGACTCACCTCTCTCTTAAATCTGAAGGGCAGAGGGGCAGGCGGGTCCTTTCCTGGGACACATCAGCTCATACCTGGCGGGTAAAGTAGAGACCACGGACAAGCGCCCACTGGGGCCCTGGGGGCTGCCACGCAGGCTCACGGGGGCCTAACACACGGAGGACGGAGCAGTGAGAGGAAGGAGATACAGCACGAGTGGAGCACGAGAAAGAGGGAAGCCACTCATGGCTTTCTGGTTTGTGACATGGAGCCAACTAGCAGGGGCGTTCCCTCACCTGGGAGGAGGCGGCAGGTCCTAAGAAAGAGAACTCACAGAGCAGAGCACTGGGAAAGAGCAGGCTGGCTTCAGACCGGAGACAGTGGGGGACGAGGAAGGACAGAGCAGTGAGAATAATGACAGCAGCTAACACAACAGAGCCTTGATCACCTGCTAGGCAGGTGCCGACCACCAACCACGCTGCCCAGGGAGGCAGGCCATATTTTCATCACCAGCACGTCAGCTCCATGAGGGCAGGGACCGTGTCTCTCTCGGGCACTGCCATGTCCAGGGCCTGAACAGTGCTGGGGACACGGGACAGGCACAGTAAATGTGTGCAGCATGACTAAATCCTCACTTCACGCATGAGGCAAAGAACCACAAGCAGGGCAGGTACCGTACCCCACGCCTCACAGCTGGTGAGTGGCACAGCCAGGATTCAACCCAGCAGAGCCCACCCTCCTCACCCCTGCATGTGTCTGGGCTCACAGGTCCCTGACAGGTAAGTTGTGGTCCTGGTGCATCAGCAGACGGTGAGGAGCTGAACAGGATGAGGTACCATCCTAACTCCGCCGCTTCACACCTGGCAGAGTGGGAACTTGGGAGCCAGCAGGGCACACGGGGTTCTCTCTGGAAGGCAGGGCAGCCCCCAACTTGGCCCAGACTGCACACGGTGCCACAGGAACCCCAAACACAGGGGAGCCAAGAAGAAAACGTCAGCCTCACTCAGATGGCCGGGGACTGGGGCGGGGGACGGGGGGAGGGATGTAGCTCGATGAAAGGCGTGTCCCTTACCAATCCGTCGCAGTTGCTGATGGCGACAGCTGCCCCCGGCATGCCCGTGACACCCCCGGTATAGACACATCCCCGCCGCAAGGGCTGCCGGAACAGCTCCTGGTAATCCTCCTGCCACTCCACCGAGGCTCCGGGCACCACCAGCCGCTGGTTGGGTCGCAGGCGCAAATGCAGTTTCTCCCCAAAAATAGTGACGTTGAAATAGAGGGAGTGGCGCCCCGCCCAGCCAGGATGCAGGGTCGCTCCTCTGGGGCGCAGGGGGCTTCGGGCCACCCGGAAGTGGCTGGTGTGTGACAGTGGTGCGAGTGGCCTGTCCACTACCGCACTCCCTGCGGCGGCTGCTGCTGGCCCAGACACCACGTGGGAGAGGAAGCGTCCCCGAAAATCTGTGCTGCAGGGCACTGTCACATCATAGTCACGGAGCTTTCCAGAGAGGCGCAGCTCTGTTGGAGGTGAACCAAGAGTTACTTCAGTGCAGTCTGCAGGGGGAAGGGGAGGCCAGAAATCCCAAGAGAGCAGGGAGGGATCTGCAACCTGAGCAGCACCTTGGAGGAACCCCTTAGCCCAAGCTCATCCATTTCCCACCCAGCACTTCCTGAGCCCCTGGATCTCTGCACTTGGATAAACGGTGTTCAAGTACTTTGTGGACATAAATCGCTCCCTGTAGTCCCCAGGTCCTTGTTAAACTTAGCAGAGGAAAACAAATGATGCCAACAGTCCTGTCACTCTAGCAACAAGCCTTCCAACCTTGGGCGCAGTGGAGGAAAGGACCGAAATTCTCCGAAAGCCCCCAGGGCAAAGAGAAGGAAGACCAGATCTGCCCAGACTCCCCCAGTGCGCTGAAGTCACCAGCCCAGCCTGGGGCAGGGCCCTGCTCGCCAAGTTCTGGGAACACAGCTGGCAAAACAAACACACCTAGAAACCCAGGGGATCCTGGGCAAGTGTCACGGAGAAAGGAGGAGCTGGAGAGAGAAGGGAGGGGATACAGCTTCTATGGTTTTCAAAGTTTAGAAAAAAACTTTTTTAAGCAGCAAAGTGGCTGTGGAGATTTCTACATGGCCCGGCCCCAAGCCGAGTAAATATAGATCTTCAAAAATAAAAGGAGGCACACAGGGTGACCTGCCCACTCGGACAGAATTAAGCGTGAGGTCGCGGCCCCAGGCTCCAGGCTGCATGCCAGTGGCCCCGTCCTCACACAGCTCTCCCTGAGCCCAGCCAGGCCAGCAGGAATGACAGCTCCCTGGCTTCCAGGCCTGGGGATTCACGGCTACACTTTGGGAGGAATTTTCATTTCCACATGGCTCTATCTCTTGTCTCCCCAACCCCCTTCGCAGCCCTGATAAAATCTGGAAAATGTGTCCTGAAAATCCCCCACACCCAAGGCAGTTATGGGTGGGAGAGGACTAACTCTCCTCTGGTTTTACCCATTACAGCAGAAGACCCCCAAGACTTCAGCTGGAGGGATCCTGCTTTGGTACATGAACAGAGCTCACAGACTAGCATTTCCATATGCCTGGAAATGACCAGAGCCCCCTCCCCACGCTCAGAGCCACCAGGAAGGCACCCCACACTGCAAGGTGAGGGTGGAGTGTCTCTGGTCTGCACGTGAGGGTGTCTGCACAGAGCGCGAGAATGCTGGGGGAGAGAGACGTAAGTGTGTTTCTGGGTAGAAGTGTGAGTGAGTGCCTGGTGTTCGCTGGGGTGTGCGGCAACCACCTGCCAGCCTGATTCTGTGCCTGTGACAGTCAGAAATACACATGTACAAATACATACGTGCACACACGCGTACAAGTTGGAGACAGACAAGATGCTGAAAAAGACAAAGAAGAGAGAGAGACAGAGAGAGAGAGAGAAACAGAGACAGAGACAGACACACAACCCCTAAGAAGAGGCTCCGTACCCCCAAAGCCTCTCCTGGGATCTCTCTACATCTCGTGGCAGAGAGAGAAATCGCGGGACAGCGTCGGTGGCACAAGGGAAAGAAAAGAGCGCTCAGCCCCAGGGCGCGCACTGCCTCCCACCCGCTCGAAAGCTGCTGGGTTCCTCGGGCACCCTCGGGCCCCACGCGCCCGACCTGCACGCACCTGGGGTCCGGCTGCCCGCGGCGGCACAGAGCGCACAGTGCAGGGACAGCAGGCAGGACAGCAGCGCGCGTAGCGGAGCCATGTGGCCGCGCGGGGACGCGGGCCAGGCAGGCGCCCGAGCCCCGAGCTCCGGGCTGCGGGCTAAGCTGGGGCGCGCTCGGGGCTGCCCGAGGGCCGGCCTCCGCCTTCTCCGCCGACGCCTCCTCCCGCCTCGCGGCCTCCTGCCCGCCCGCTCCCGGCCCCCCGGGAGGCCGGGGCTCGGAGCGCCCGAGGCTGCTGGCGGGAGAGCGGAGCGGCCAACGCGCCAGCGCCGCCGGTGCCAACTGCCGGCCACTCAGTCCGCGCGCGCCGTGACGCTCCGGGACGCGGCGGGAACCCGGCGAGGGGGCGGCGGGGCGGGCCGGGGGTGGGCACTCTGGCGGGGCGGGGCGGGGTCGGGGCGGGGGGCGCCGCGCGCCCGGGGGCGGGGCGCGGGGCTGGGGAGCGCAGCGCGTGCGGCCGGGTCGGGTAGGAAGTGCCACGCGGAGCTAGAGCTGGGGCTCTAGGCGCCCTGGGCGCGTGTGCCCTCAGCCGCATCGGCTCCTTTGGAGTGATGGCCCGTAGCCGCCTTCTTTGGGTGCCTCCGCTCCCCTTGCTCAACCGTAGGGCTGGCTCTCCAGAGCCTCTGGGCGGAAGAGATGTCCGACTGCATTTGGGTGGGGAAGCTAGGAGCACCGTCCCCCACCCCCCAAGAGAGAGTGTCTCCTTCCTTCTCTCGTAATGGTCTTGATGCCCCCACTAACCTTCGACCCCTTGGATGTACCCATTTTGCAGACTGCAGCTCCCTGGGCCCCCAAGTGCAGTGACTGGCCTAGTCAAGAGTGGGGCTGAGCGAGCGAGGGGACAGCCCTGATTGAAATCCTAGCTGTGAGCCTCGGTTTCCTCATCTGTGAAATGGGTGCTAACGGTAGTACTTAGTAGGTGTTGGATAAATGATAACTGTCCTCTACTTCCAGTCCTGGCACCAACAGCACCTGCTACACAGCCCACAGTGGGAAAACCCAGTCTGAGAGGTGAGAGTGGATGCTGGTTCTGCAGTGTTGCTGAGACAGGTTCAGGAGTCCGGGCAAGCAGCCCAGCTCCTGCTTTACTCTATAAATGTGCTCCTAACAATTTGCAAGTGAACCGCATTTCAAGCAATCCAGAGGTGAGAACTGAAGAAAGGAGATTTTTTTTTTCTCCACTGTGAAATAAAGAATCTTTGTGTCAAGTGTATAAAGACCCTTAATCTTTCTGCTTTTGAGTTCAAACATTTTGTTGTGGGGCTTTCTTACAAGGAGGCCAAGTTGTGGATGGAAATTCTCTGACCAGACTTCTCTGGGGAATCCCTGGGTCCCCTGAGAGAGGACTTGGGATCCTGCCCTGTTCTCCCCATGTGAGGTCTCCCATTCTGCACCCTTGCTGGGCTCTGCATGTGTTTCTACCCTGTGGGCGGAGAGCTGGAATCTTCATCCTCATGGCCCCAGGACCTGGCTCAGGGCCTCCTGAGAGGCAGTGCTGGTGGAATGAACGAAATGACATCGAGGTTCTGAAGGGCCAGTGCATTTATGAAGCAGGTTCAGAGAGCTGACGTGATACGTCCCAGGCCACACAGCTCATTCGCAGCAGAGCCAGGATCAGAACCCAGAGCTGGTGCTGAGTGGGAGAGAGAGACAAGGTTAGGAGTCAGGAGACAGTTCTAGGCTGGACTTTGCCAAGCACAGGCCATGTGACAAGGGCAAGTCACTTCCCCCTTTGGGCTGTCGTACCTCATCTGTCAAAGGGGACTCATGAGGACCACAGGAGTCACGGACATAAACCCTAGATTCTTGCGGAGATGCATAGTGTATTCCATTCCAAGCAACATCAGAGCATCCAGTTATTTGGAAACGACACCACCAAACTGATCTGTGTTAAGTTCAAGAAGAATAGAGTTGTCTTTCTCCTCTTTCTGGTCCTTTAAGATCTGTGAAGTCAAGAGCCAGACTGTGGTTTTGCGTGTGAGGGCTGATGGAGCAGGAATGTGAGGGGTATGTGTGTGTCCATGGCAACTTGGAGGAGAGGCTGTGAGATGGCCAGGCCGGAACTGTCTCCATTCCGGCCCTCCACAAACCCGCTGAATTAGCTCAGGATAAAATGATTCTCAGGGTCTCAGTTTTCCCAGTTGCAGAGTGGGGGCCCTGCGGGGACAGAAGGGACAAGTCATGGCATGTGATTGCTAATTTTCTCCCTGCTGCAGGGCTCTGGCAAAGAAGCTTGCCTAGAAAACACAGGGGCCCTGGACTCCACCCCATCCTTCCTGCCTTAGACTTGGTAAGTCAAGAGGGACCCATGCTGGGACCCCGCAGCCTGACTCATGAGCAGTGGGCTGAGGCCTTCCCTGGAGCCAGTCTTGGCCAGCAGAGAGCAGAGCCTCACCCTGGTTCTCTAACCCCCGCCTTTCCCTGGGGCTACAATGGTTGCTTTTGTTGGCAAGTATTGTGCGTCCAAGCTCTTTTCTACTGAGGAAGCCTTTGTTAGGAAGAGCGGACATGGGAGCATAGCTAAGAGTCTGGGCCAGAAGGTGGGGGAAATGGCTGGGTGGCTGGCCCTGTTTCTGGGGATGAACAGGGCCAAAGCAAAGAAACCTACAGGCATCAGCTGGGACCCTCCTAGGAAGGCACGTTCTGGGTTCCCAGTCTCTCGCCTTGGGATTCTGCACAGGGGAGAACAGCTTGGGTGTTTCTCTTGCTGACAGTCCTCCAGCACTTATCTAGCACTCTCTCGGTCCAAGGCCCTGGCAGGGCAGGGGGAGATGCAAACAGCTTGCACTGCACACCATCAGCAACCAGTTGGGAGACATGACAGGTGCACAAGGAAGCCTGAAAACTAGGTAAGACAGGGATAGAGACACGTGCTCTGGATGAAGGATCAGGGCCCCCAGTGAGGGCTATGGGGATTCAGAGGCAGAGGAGCTCAGGGGAATGTTCCACGGAAGACATAGGTCCGAGCTGAGCCTTCCACAGGAGAGGTGGAGAGGAGCAAGTGCTCCTGGTGGGGGCTGGCTTGAGCACAGGTATGGAGGGGGCCCAGCCTGCCTTGAGTGAGCGCCCCCTGGGAAGGAAGGTAGTCCCAGCCTCCGCCCTTCTCCTTGGAGCATAGACAAAACCAGAGTTGGAGCTAGAGGTGCTCTGAGACAGTCTTCAGTCTAGTACCCCACGCCATTTTACAAGTTAGGTAAACTGAGGTCTAGAGAGGGAAAGAACTTGCCTCTGGTCTCACAGCTAGCTTAGAATAGGGCCAGACCCCCTGGTTTCAAAACCCACTCGCTCAGCGGCAGAAGCGCAGCCTCCCCCCACACCAGCTCTTCCCCTCCCTTGCTCCACCTTCCAAGACAAACAGGAGGTGGTTTGAGGTTGAGACAACAAAATCTCCCCACCTCAGGGGAAGCCACAGATGTCCCCAAGAAAGTAGGAGGGTCAGCCTGAGACAGGTCCCTGCAGCAGGAGGCCAGGAGCCCCCCGGGGGGGGGGTGACGCGGTAGGAGACACAGTGTTGTCACAGCTCAGGGGGCCCGGTAGGGGCTGTCATTTGTGGAGTACCAGCTGCTGTGCTAAACACTTTCCATGTTACCCTGAAACACACACAGAGGGTCCCTTTCTTATAACCCCTGGTGTGACCACTGACCAGTTGGGTTCTGACACACTCAGGAGGGGAGAAAGGGAATTCCACCCCAGCTCAGCGAAAGCTACTACCATCCACCCAGTCAGGAAGCCAGACAGCCAGAGCCACCCTAGTCACCTCACACCCGCCACATCGATCACCTCCAAGCCCCATGGAGTCTACTCCAAAGGACCCCCCAAGTATAGCTACTTCCTTCTGTCTCAGACGGACTCCCCTTTCCCATCCAGGCCACGAGCATCCCTGGACACTGCCCTAAGTTTGTCCTAACATCTCCTCGCTCCTCTCTGGCCCCTGAAACCTCTTCTCTAACTACATCCAGAGGAGGTATTTGAAGCACACCTCAGATCAAGCACGCCTCCCCTATAAAACCTCCAGTAAAGACCAGACTCCCTAACTCAGCCTATGAAGCTCTGCATGGGGTGGTCATACCAACTCTCCTGCCTCCATATCCCCCACACACAGCCCTCCAGCCTAGCTCCTTGTACGCCATGCTCATCTGGCCTCAGGGCCTTTGCACAGGCTGTTCCCTCTGCTCTGAATGCTCTGTCCTCCTTCTTCACCCAGTCAATCCCTGCTCACCTCTTAGACATCCTTGCAGTCATCCCTTCCTGAAGCCTGTCCCAGACCCCCAACTAGGTCAAATCCACCTGTTGTTGCACTGTCTCTGACCCTTCACAGCGCTTCTCACTGTTGAGTTTCACCTGATTCTGTGAGATTTGCAAATTAACATCTGCTTCCCCGCTACACCATGAGTTCCACAGGGAGCAGGGACCTTGTCTGGACCTTTTTTCCTCATTGTATCCCCAGTGCCTGTCTTGTGTTTGGCATCCAGTGGGCCCTCAATAAATATTAAATTAATAATCAAATGAATGGGATTTGGAGAAGGACCAGTTCATGGAAAATTTGGGGAGTTAAGCATTTCCCAGAATAATCATTCCAGGGGAAAATTTGAGACACACACTTGCAAGTTCTGATTCCACCATCAACATGAAGGTCACCAGCCTCCACAGTCGGCCAGGGATGGAGGAGAAGAGTTGCCTTTCTGTTCCCCCAAGCCTTGGAAAGATATCAGAAATAACAAAAGTGATCATCATAACTGTAACTTGTTGCCCAGGCACTCTCCATACTTGCCTCAGTTCCCACACCATCTTGCAAGTCGGTACCCTTCTCCCCGCTTACAGGCCCTGCAAGTGTAGGCGATTTGCCCCAGCACTCGAAGCTGGTAAACATCAGAGTCATATTCACACCCATTCAGATTCCAACCCACAAGCTTCTGAGTATACCAGGGTGTCTGCACCAGATCTTCCCACCCTCATCCTCTTAGAGGTCACCTAATTCATTTTGTTTTCCTTTTTTATTTTTAAAACTTTTTTGTTGTGAAAACTATAACATACAGAAAAGTGCCATCTGCTCATTTTCCAGAGGAGTAAACTGAGGCCCAGAGAGCAGAGGTGACTTCCCTGAGGCCACACAGTGAAATTGTTCAGGGGCAGGATCACACCCCAAGTCTCCTGGTTCCTGTCAGGTGATCTTAGCGCATCACTACCCTTGGTTCCTCCCGCCCAGGACCACGGCCCTTGGGCCATTCATCATTGGTTCCCACCTCAGCCCAAAGGGAAGAAGAAGAGTTTAGGTCTCTTCCTCCTGTGACCTGAGAGCCACAGTCCTGCTAAAAAGTGGTAGGCCAGTAGTTCTCGAATCGGGGTCCCCCAGACCAGCAGAATCAGTATCACTTGGGTGTTTGTTATAAATGCACATTCTCAGGCCCCACCCCAGACCTTCTCAATCAGAAACTCAGGGTTGGGGCCCAGCAATCTGTGTTTTAACAAGCTCTCCAGGGCATTCTAATGCATGCTCAAATTTTAGAATCACTGTTCTAAGCAAAGCTTTGAAAGTTGGGGCCAAATTAGGACTGAGAACAAACTCACAAAGGATCTGTGACCTGCTCCGAATTAAAGGCTGCCACCCTCACCCCCTGTCCCAGGCTCCAAAGCCTGGGCTCCTGCCTATCTGAACTCTGAGTCTGGGCAGAGCTCCAGGAGTGTCTGGATGAACCAGAGGCCATGCCTTGTGGCCCTTCTCCACACCACCCTTCTCCTTTTTCCCCAGCATTCCCTCTGCACATTTTTTGGCAAGTGTCTAATGATGGTATCTAGGAGACCCAGACGGGTTAAGTTAACCACAGCGATTTGTCATGCATTACGGAACAGCTGATACCCCCGAGGCCGGCTGAGCCATGAGATCAGTTAGAAACAACGCTATTTGTGCCCTGTGTGTAGACGTTGTATGGCTGTGGTTACTGCATGTTGAGGGGTTCAGGGAGAGGAGGCCTCCTTGTCCTTGTAAGGAGGGATGCCAGAAGGGCCAGCTGTCCTTCCGGAACTCTGTTTCTGCCATTTCCTTTCCCAAAACTGTAGGTGTATGATCACAACACTGCCATCCTTCTTACCCAGTCCACTGCAGCCCCTGGCATCAGCCCTTGGCAGCTCAAGAGAGGTAAGGCAGAAAACAGAGACTTCTCCCCTTCCCTGGAGCCCCTCGGGTGTGAAAAAACTCAGAGAGATTTAGCAAGGACCCATTTCTCACAAGCCTTTCTTCTAATCTTGGTGTGCTCTTAGATGCCCTGGGTGGCATCCTGCAGCAAAGACGGGCCAGGCCTCCATTCTGTTCCTTTCTCTAGATCAGTTGGGTTACATGTAACCAAAAAAAAACAAAAAATTTAGGTATGGTTTAATTTATTACCCCACATAATATGGAATACTGAAGCCGGCCTGTTCCAGTCTGGTTAATTTGGCAGCCCAACAGAATCATCCAGCACTCCCAGTTCCTTCCTCGTTCCACTCTGCCATGCTTGGTAGTTAGTCTTGTCCTCAGGCTTGTCCCCTCTTAGTCACAAAATGGCTGCATTAGCTCCAGGTAACATATGTTCACCAGATGCAATGGTGACCAGAGGCAATGGAAGAGGGAATTCTTTCTTGTCCCCTCTTTTTAAAGATTTTATTATGCAAATTTTCGAACATACACAAAAGAAGACAAAATAGTAGAAAGATTCCACCTCATTTACCCATAACCCAACTTCAGTCATTATCAGCACATGGGCAGTCTCGTTTCGTTTTGAGCCCCTCCCCCCAACATCCTAGGTTATTTTAAAGCAAATCTCACACATCATCTCCCATTCAGTATCAGTAGCTAATAGATAAAGACTCTCTCTTCTTTAAAAACAAAAACAAAACATCGACAACAAAAACCATAATGTCTTTGGCCCCCCTCCCCAGCAAAATTAACCATAATTCCTTAAAATCATCCTATATCCCATCATTGTTTAAATTTCTCCGTCACAAAAATTTTTGTTTGGTTTAGTTTTGCTTCTAAGACTTAGTTTGTTCAAATCAGGATCCAAACAAAGTCCACACATCACGTGTGGCTGATGTGCCTCAGAAGTCCCTTTTAATCTAAACCTCGGGTGGGCAAATTACACCTGGGACCAAATCCAGCCCGCTGCCTGTTTCCGTCAATGCGCCCAGCATCCTCCACTTGTTTACATAGTCTTCGGTTCATTTCATGCTGCAAAGGCAAGTGGAGTAGTTTCTACAGAGACAGTACGGCCCACAAAGCCTAAAATATTTATTACTTGGCTTTTACAGAAAAAGTTTGCCGACCCCTGATCTAAACAGTTTCCCTTCTTGTTTTTCCTCTGTTTTTTGGTTGACGAAACCGGATCATTTGTCGTACAGAACTCTGCACATTCTTGTGCCCCTTTGGAAGAACAAGGGAGAGGCTTCCAGAGGCCCCCTTGCAGCAATTTTCCTCAAGTCTCAGTGTCCAGAATTACCCTCAGCCTGTTGGTTCTTAGCCGGTCCCTGATGAGGACTGAGTCCTTCCCCGGAAGCACGTGGCTGCTCATGAGAAGATGAACAAAATTGGTTTTCTATCAGAAAAGGGAGAGGGCAGTGAATGGTTGCTAGGTGGAAAACCAAGGATGATTCCAACCTTCCAAAGTGGGCCAACACAGCAAAATGCTGGCTCTAACTGGTCGGGGCGCCCCCCTCATCCCCCAGGACACAGATTCTCCCTGCTCCATCTTCCAGCTCCTGGTCAACACCTAACAAACCCTTGGGCACATCCCCTCTCCCAGCTCTGTGCTGGACACCAGGGGTCCAGAGGTGACCATGGCAGACTAGTCCATGTGTTCTGAACTCACCATCTATCGAGGGTCACAGACAAGGGGTGAGGCATTCCAGGGCGGGGGTGACCTGCAGCATGGGGGTGGGCACACACAGAGGGTGTCAAACTCGTGTTTGAGCAGTCGGCAAATGCTTCCTGGAGGAAGTGCCCAGGGGCTGGTGGGGAAAAGTGGGCAGGGATCCAACATCGTAGGGAATGAAAGGCCATGTTAAGGGGTCTGGCCCATCCAGAGGGCTCTCGGCAGCCACTGGAAGCTTCTATGAGGGGGCAGGAGCAGCATTAGGATTTAGAAAGCTAGTGAGATATAAAATGTGCTCTCAAATTCCTCACTCACACTGAGGCACTAGAGTCAACCACGGTTGTGTACTTGGGTATTTAGAGCCCAAAGGGGTGAAAGCATTAGTAATAATATAGTGGGAGAGGTGCTTATAATAGTATTCTCTGTCTTTTTGAAATACATCAAATATATATATATCAAGATATATCTTTATATTATATTTTATATGATATAATCTACATTTTAATACATAATTTATATATTATATTCAATAAATATAAAATATTATGTTATATACTATGATATATAAAATGTATAATTATAGATTTAATATCTAATTTAATAACTATACAATATATTTATAATTATATATAAATAAAAATTATATATCAGTATAAAATATAAGATAAAGATGCATATCTTAATAGATATATTTGACGTATTTCAGAAGGACAGAGAATACTGTTCTATTTCTATACATTTTCAACATAATGGGGTAGCAGTCTGGTGGTAGAACAGAGTCTCTGAAATGACCCCATAGCGGTGGCAACTTTCCTCTCATCACCCAAGGCCAACTTTGCTCCGCTAGGTTACCCTGGGCTACGGCCCCTCTTTGAGCCTCAGATTTCTAAATCTGGAAAATGAGAATGGAAATATCAATCTCCCATCAAGAATGGACACACACAACATTGACCATATATCTGGAAGCTCCTTAAGAGCCAGGGCCAGAAAAGGCATATT
This sequence comes from Ceratotherium simum simum, assembly GCF_057802395.1. NCBI lineage: Eukaryota > Metazoa > Chordata > Mammalia > Perissodactyla > Rhinocerotidae > Ceratotherium > Ceratotherium simum. Next base: position 30,762,250 of record NC_141905.1, read on the forward strand.
ATTGGCATTTCTGCTTCCTTCTTAGCCCCGTGAAATGGAACACTCTAAGTGACTGGGAGGGCCTCGCTCTCCGCGCCCACTCAGAGGGCAGACTGTTTGGAGGTGAATCTCCATTTGCTCATTTCCAGATGACCTGCCCCTTTGCAAAGTGGGGGTGACACAGACACACACGCTTTGCCTGTGACATTTTTGCCTTCCATCCACGCAGAGCTTTCACAAGCCCCAGCTTTGAACTGCCATGTGTCGAAAACTGTCATCCGCGTGTCCTCCAAAAGAGAGAGAGGCCTTTACCCACCCTCCAGCATGGAGAAGGTTACAAACACTTATTGAGCACCAACTCTGTACCTGACACTGCGGAAAGCACTGCACAGACCCCAGTCAACATCCTCCCCTCCAGCTCTGCTCTCCATCTGCAAGCTTTAAACTACATTCAGATGCCCTGAACGTGCACCTGCTTGAGATTCAAGGGGTGAAGACGACGTTTTGCATGATGTCTAGCATTTGCCCAGCCAGAGGAAAACCTCCACTGGGAAGTTAGGAGGCCACCAGGGTGCTGGTCAAAAGTCTGCTGCTCCCTGGCTGGGCAGCTGCAGGCAGTCCCTTCCCCCTCTGCACCAGGAGCGGATGGATGAGATCACCCCTGCAGTGCCTCTGAGCCCGACTGCCCATGACTCAGCCCCCAGGCCTTTACACAGGCTATTTCCCAGCCTGGGGTGCCTTCTCCCCACGCCTCCACCCGGAGAGCTATGACTCTTCCTTCAAAGCCTTTTTGTGGTCACCTCCTCCATAAAACAGACACAGAAGTACCCCTACTCTCCCTCTAGCAAATCATTCCATCTCTCCCACTTCTGCTCCACATCTGTACTTTGGACCAAAGTCTGAGGGACTCCCCAGGATGAAATTATTCATTGGCTTAATAACTGTGAGCTAAATGTTCCCCTTTACCTTACTGTCTAACATTCAGCCTGGAATGTAGTAGATGCTTTATAAATGTTTGATGAATCAATGAATGAATGCATGAATTAATCATTTGTGATTTCTTTTTTTTTTTCCTGAGGAAGATTTTCCCTGAGCTAACATCTGTGCCAGTCTTCCTCTATTTTGTATGTGGGTCACCACCACAACATGGCTGCTGATGAGCAGTGTATGTCTGCACCTGGGATCCAAACCCGGGCCACAGAAATGGAGTGCGCCGAACTTAACCGCTAGCCACCAGGGCTGGATCCATTCGTGGTTTCTTAAGCCTGCTGCAGCGTTAGGAGATTTCTATTATGGTCTGGAGAAAGATACATACTTCTCGATGAAGCATTTCTTATAAGTTTCTTGAGGGCAGGGGCCATTCTTTGCCCAGGTTTTGTCTCACCAGGGCTTGGCACACAGTAGATGCTCAATGAATGTGTGTTGCACTGAACAGCATTGAGGTCCCCTCCCCTCAGCCCTCCACACATGGTGAGCAGCTCTCTCCAGGGCACTAAACAATTCCTCCAAGAATGTGAACCCATTGCCATGAAGGGTGTGTGGATTAGGGGTTAGATTTGGATAGAAAATATCTACATGGCACCAGTGTGGGAGCTGTAGGCCAGGCTCCATTTGGCAAGGTGGTGCATGCAAAGAAAACCCCACTAGCTCCAATAGCGTGCCCAAGAGGACCATCGCCACCGTGGTTGATGGACCCAGGCTTGAGTCAATAGGTCCCCAAGGAGAGAACCTCTCTTATCAACATAATAATAATAATGATATGTTTGCGGAGCAAAGTGTGGGTAGTGCAGGCCACTGTTAAGGGCTGGCTCGGTCAGCTCAGCCTTCAGCCGGGGGGCTGGATATTCTGAGCACGACAGAGCCAGGGATAACTTCTCCTTCCCTTAGGACCCAATGTCAGGTTAAATCTGATTTTACTATCTTTATTCACGCAACCCCTGTGGGGTAGATATTGGCCCCATTTACAGATGAGACAAACTGAGGTCTAGAGAAGTTAATAATCAGCCCAAGGTCACATGGCTAGTAAGGGGCAGAGTTGGGACTTGAAGTCAGCTCTTCAGACTCCAAAATCCACACGCTCTGTGCTACCGTAGGGTCTGAACGTGCATTATTTCTCACCAAGTTGTTAGCTTCATAATGGTTCCTCATAGCACGTGGCTCCCCCCAGTGCATAGAACTGGGCTAGACCCACAGCCAGCTCTCAGGAGACTGTGGGCCACTGATTAAGTCCTGTGCCCTGTACTCTCAGTAGAAATGGTTCCTCCAGCCCTGACCAGAAGGTGAGAAATGATATCAGCCTCCAGGGATACTCAGACCTTGGGAACTGAGTGAGGCTAGAAATACATCATCTCACCCAACAGCTGATGGTGACACCCCCAGTGGTCAACATTAGTCACCCACCCACTACAGGCACTTCTGTTCTTTTTATAACTCCAAGCAGCTGAGGTCAGCCAGGCCCTACAGCCACCCCACATTCGTGCTCCACGGCCTCCAGGATATGTTTTATGGCAAGGCCCCCAGACCAATTAGCCAAGTCAGCGCTGGGAAGCTGGTTTGTGGGGTGGGAACGGGGTTAGAAATCCTTCCCAGTCATCGAATGGCTACTTAGGGCCAGTGGAGCTAAGCCTTGGGCAGAAGGGTAGAGAGCTGCGGGAAGACGAGGTCACGGAGAGAACAAAGTGCACAGAGAATTAAAGTACAGTGTGAAGACCCAAATCCGGCAGAACCTAAAAAAAGACTCTAGATTGCATGTTACAAGCTGCAAACCAGGGGTCCCGAGCTGTGTGCTTCCCTGAGTCCACTCCAGCTGGCCAAGGGGAAGCTTCCTGCCACTTGGGAGTGACTGACCTCCATGAAAGTTCAAAATAGGTCCACATACCTCTCCAGCCCCGTGGCCCAGAGAGCAGCTGAGAGGGGATGAGCCCTCTCTGGAGGTGGCCACATCCAATGACCTCACTGCCTTACTGAGGTGTGAGCGCCACGGGGAGGAGGGAGGTAGAGCCCTCCATCAGTCCCCGGGGTTGGCTTGTGGAAGGTGCACCCTTGTCAAAGCACAAATGGCCCAGAAAGCCAAACACAAGACACAGACTAGCTTTGAGGGCCAGATGGGTTTATCAGTCACCTGCAGAATTGTCAATAGCTGCAGTCCATCCGGTGCTTGGGTTTCCAGCAGCCCTGTAGCAGCCTGGGCTCCAACTGGATCCAACCCAAGCTGTCCATCAGCTCTGGGGACTCCTTGGCCCTGCCTCCTCCTGGCTGCAGGAGTGTCAACAGCAGACAAGGTGACATTCGGCAGCTTGTTTCCTTCCTACCTCCCACCCCACAGCTTCATTAACAGGAAGGACAGTGAGGGACCCTTACTCCCCAGCCCTCCCCCACCACTTGAGTGAGAGCATTTGTTACCACATCCCCTCTTGTAGCCCCCACCGTGGCATCCATGGAGCACTTGTCCTTTCCTCTTTCGGAAAGCCGTGTCTCCATCAGCCCCCATCCTTGTCACTGAGACTGTAAAGAGCTGTGAGGGATCTGAGACGTTACCCTGCCTGTGGGCTAATCCACAGCTTCCTGGCTGAAGACATTAAATTCCTAAGTCAGGGACCAAGGACTTTACTGCTCATGGCATGAGGCATGAGCCTCATGTTCCCTTGCCCCCAAATCCTATAGGGCCAAGTTGGAGGCGGCCCAGGTGGATGCTGTGCCCATAGTGGGTCTGTGTCGCAGCTAAAGAACTCTGGGCTGCTAGCAAACCCACCCAATCATTGCCCTGAGGGGACAGCAAACAACTCTGCCCTCTGCCCTGGAGAGAGACAAGATCTTTATCTTCCAGGGCCATTTGCTGTGCAAAAGTCCTCAAAAAGATAGTCCAGAACAAAAGCTGTAAGGAGACATACAGAGACCCATAGGAATTGTCTCCCAATAGATACTGCGGAGGCGATAGGAGCCTGCAGCTGAGCTGAGAGAAGCCAAGTAGTACAAGGGCAAGCTGTGAGCCACATCCTTCTCTTCCCTTGGCTGAGCCTCGCCTTGGACTAGAGCATCTGGAAGCAGGATCCGAAACAATCCAGGTGAGGCCTGGCGGGGGAGCCACGTACCTGGGGTCCAGGAGAGGGAAGGAAGCCCTTCTAGGAAAGCCAAACATCAAACTGATAAGGGGGGCCTCTTGGGGTGCAGCCTATGACTTAGGTGATGCTGTTCATGAGCACCCACAGAGAACCCCTACTCTTGGGACTTCCTTTCCCACTTGATCCATGTTACTTCCCCGACTCTAGCAAGAGAGAGGGCCCCAGGGGAACCCAGATCTCATCCAGCTGGTAGGAAACTGAGGGCTCCACAAATTCAGCCCAGAGGTTAAGGCCTTGGGCTCTGGAACCAGACTGGCCCAGGTTCAAGCCCGGTGCCACCACTAACCACCCACCCAGGTGACTGGTACCAGTCACTCACCTCTCAAGGGTCTCATTTTCCTTCCCTGTAAAATTAAAAGAAGGGTACCTACCCACGAGGGATCTTGTGAAGATTAATCCCATAATCCATGGCAAGTGCTGAGCTATTGTGGAGCAGAAGGAACATGAACGATGACCACGAGCATCCCAACAATTTTTCTGGTGGGAAAACTGAAGGCAGAGAGTGGAGGTGAACTGGCTGAGGCCACACTGCAGGAGAACATAAGCTCCGATATTCCAACCCGGTTCCCCACATCCTGTCCAGGGCACCCACACCAACTGGGGGTGCCCAGTCCACCCACTCCACCTCCTTCTTTCCATCTCCTCTCCAACCTCAGAAGCCTGATACCCCCCACTCGGGCATTAGATACCTTGGCAGGGGGAGTCCACACGCTGCCCCTGGTTTGTCCCTGTCAGATGCAGGTCCAGAAGGGCTTAAGGCAAGTAAGCAATTCTGGCCTGCCACTTACCAGCTCTGTGCCTTAGGGAATGTTTCTTAACCCCCCCTGAGCCTCAGTTTCCCCATCTGTAAAGTAGGAAAATCACAGAGCTGGTTTATCAGGCTGTGGTGAGGGTTACTGTATGCAAAGTCCTTAGCAGAGTGCCTGGCACATCATAAGGACCCAGCAAATGTCCGCTGTTATTCTGACGGCATTTAGTATTATTGCTCTAAATGAGGATTAAAAAATACTCCGGCATCAGGTCTGGGGGCTTTGGTAGGTTCCATGCTCTGTAAATGAAAAGTTGAGAAGTTACCAAAGGGGATCGTGGGTGGTATGAAAGCCCTCTGTAAACCGTACAAAGCCATGCAGGTGAGAGACGCGACGCTGGCCATGGTTAAATGGCCCACAAATGTGCTCCCCTAAGAAAGTCCAGGAAGAAGAGTGCATAAATAGAGCTGCAGCAGGGTGAGGACCCTGGTGATCTCAGGCTGGGCTCAGCTTTCTAAGCTCCCTCTGGAATGAGAGCAGAGGGTGAAGATGACCATAACACCAGAAGCCACCTTTCAAAGGTCCCCACTAGGTCCTTCCACATTCACAGTGACCCTGTGTGATTTTCTGGGCAGGTGGGTATTAATTCTGCTGTTTATAGATGTGGAAATGGAGTCTGTGGCCTATGGTCACAGAGCCAGAACTGAACCCATTTAGCAGAGCACCCAAGATCCCAGAGATGTAGGGGCCACAGCGGGGACAGAGCCAGGGGGTCTGCAGGATCTAGAGGGCCTCTGTCCTATTTTTCAGATCAGATTAAGCATTGGCTGGAAGCATTGAGTAGGGTGACCAACTCATCCTGGTTTGTCCAGGACTTTTCCAGTTTTAGCATTAAAAGTCCGTCTCCTGGGCCAACTGGGATTGTTGGTCATGTATTGTGACCAAGACCCATTGGCTTCAGAATGGGGCCTAGTTCCTTCCAGAGGGCTCCTGGAGGAGCAATTCTCAGCTCCTGCTCTGCACCTCACACTAGCTCCACGGTTGCCAGGGAGACCTGCCTGTGCCGGAGGTGGAGGTGCTAGAACTGGGGCTGGGTGTGGCTGAGTCAGCAGAGGTGTGTGGAGAGATTGAGAGGAGGGAAGGAGCTGAGATGCTGCAGACACCTGTCTCTTACGCCCCCTTCTCGGGCTCAGCTCTACAGAGCTAGAGCCCTGTCTTCCCAGCTCCAGCTCTGCAGCTGCCCACATGCTCTTCCCAGGCACCCTCCACCTGCTGCTGCTGATGCCCGCAGCCGTCTCCTGACACACAGCCGTGCTCCAAGTGCCAGCACATCCCCTGGTCTGTGCCCGGCTTGTGGCTGGCAGGGGAGTGTGTGGATATGACCAGCCTCCTGCACTTGGACTCCTTCCTGGTAGACACACAGCGCTTCCTGCACCCTCTGCCACAACGTCCTGCAGCGGGGCACTCTCCAGCTCCTGCCCCTGGCGCTCACCGACTGGCACGCCCCAGGGCTCTGGCTGCCAGCATTATGTAGCCAGGGCCAAATCCAGCTCTCCCAAGGAAGGAACCCAGGATCTGGTCGATAGCATCCACAATGATTGGTGGGTTGGGCTGGACACAGCCCCCGTGCTGGGGATCAACATGACCATGGCCGTGGCAGGCTCCCACCCCAAAGCAGTCAATTTCGTGGCCCAGAAGATGTTCCAGGACCAGTACAGCTTCAGCACAAACTTGGTGGAATGTCGCTTCCACAGGTGAGTGGGCACAGAGGGGAGGCCTGCTGGGTTGGGAAAGGTCCAGAGGAGGTAACGTTGGTAAGGGGGAAGGAGTAGCAATGTTCTGTTTGCAATGAGAAGCATAGAAATGGAAACATTGGCATGAGCAGAAACCACTGGGAATGCCACGCGAAGCCCCGCCTGGGGCAGGATGGATGGAGCATTGCTAGTTTGCCAAGAGGAAGGTCGGTGATGTGGTTGGTGAGAACGATGGAGAATTCTACTGAAAGTGCATTTAATACGTTGTCAAAATAACTCTTCCAAACTCTCAATATGAATATTGCTTTGATAATCAGAGGGGAAAATTAAACAAAATCAAAGCCACAGGCTCGTCAATACCCATCTTAAATGTCGCCTCTTCCAAGAAGACTTTTCTGGCTGCTGGAGGGACTGCCACCGGCTCTGTCCTCCAGGGCAGCAGAAGAGCCCCCACGATCCCTGCCAGTGTGTGTGCCATGGCTCAGTGGTCACCAACCAGGACCGCTGTCCCCAGCAGAAGGGCCTGGCCCAGCTGGAGGTTATGAACTTCTGGGTGACAGATCTGTAGGGAGACCTAACCACTGCCATGGAGGCCTATGTGAAGGTTTTCTTTGGTGGCTGAGGCGGGGCACAGTGTGGAACAATAACAATCCCAGGTGGATGACACGGCTGGACTTCAAGGACGTGCTCCTGGCCATGGGGGTTGGAGACTGAGGGTGCAGTTCTGGGACCTGGACTCCGGCTGGGATGACAACCAACTCAGCTCTTGTGACCGAAAACTTACGGCGCAGAAGTTAGAGGTCAAAGATACCTGCTACCTCAAAGAAGAGACTCTGGCGTTTATATTACAAGGTGACTTGTGCCCCACACCTGAGAGCCAGGTGCCTGTACTACAGCCCTCGGCGAGTCTTGGAGGAGCTCCCAGGGAACCACAGCGGGGCTGTGTGGTGAGGGCTGGTGGGTCATCCCACCCAGTCCAGAGGCCAGCCCTACTGGCTTCTCCAAGAGCAACCGGGGATGCCTGGGTTCCTGGGAAGCTGAAACGCAAGGAGCGTATCTTCTCTCAGGACCTGGGTTCTGGGAAAGAGAGGGATAGGATGTGGCTGCCGTTCAAGGAGGGCTCACAGGGCAGCAGATCTAGGGCTACTGGGAGGAGATGGGGTGGGAATGGACCTCCACTTTTTATTGTACCAGATGCTTTCTTGCAAATCTGCTTTCCTCAGATGCCCTGGTTGCGCAACGAATTCATGAATTGTTATAAAACTCTTAACTGGGCTCTCCACTGCTGGGCGCTGAGATCTGAGGGGCCTGTTCTCATTGCTGCTCTGAGAATGGCCGGAGGGCTCTGAGAATGAGGACAGCCTGCTGCAAATTGTGCAGATTCTGTACTGTGGGTTTGGGGTGGCTCTCAGCCTGGCCGTCCTGCTCAGAGCCCCCTGCTGCCCAGAAAGTGGACGGGCTTCAGTGAACTTGGCTTTGCTCCAATCCCAGATGTCCTCAGACCACTTATGGGCCTTCTTGCCATCTTCCTTATCCTGGATTGGGAACCAAATGGGGTTGTTCCAGCCTCCCCACCTCTGTCTCCCATCTCCCCTCAGTCCTAACAACTGTCTCCAGATGGGTGTATTTATGGAAAAATTATGAGTCCCTCTAAAATTAGGAGAAGCTGCTCTGGGGTTGCAAGTGACAATAAACATGCCTGCATGAGTGTATTTCTCTTGGTGTTTTTCCTGGAAAATTCTTTTCCAGGAAATGAAAGGGATGTACAAGTCTTTCTGCAATATGGGCAGTTCTGAAGTCCCCCTTGTTAGAGTCAGAATCTCTGTGTCCTCCAGATGTTCCTCACTCCTCCAAGCCAGACACGTCACACTCCCCCTAAGAACCAATTAGCATTCATCCCAGCCCTCACCGAATCCACCAAAGGAAACCTCGCCTTCACCCAGGCTTCCCCACCCAGACAAATTCTGCCAGCCCCTGAGGAAAGGTGACAAGCTCCATGAATCCGTCCCAGGGGCAGCTGGTCCCCCAGCTGACCCTCCACTGCAGTCAGTTCTCCACGCCTGCTCCCGCTCTGGCCCTGAAGGAAGGCTCGCGGGGCTCGGCAGCTGCACTGTAATGCCCCACAGAGCCTTCCTGGCCCCTGGGGGGTTACAGGGGGGCCTTACAGCACAGCAAAAGACACTTTCATCCGGACACTGGACGTGATACACATGGAGTCTCCCAGCTTACCACCTCTAAGGAGGCTCCCAACTCACCATGCCCAGCTGTCCCTGCTTGCTGCCACGCCGTGTGTTACCTGCCCTGGGTGGCACAGGAGATGATCAACTCCTACACCCCACCCCCGGAGGCCAGGTCCGAAGCCTCCTGTTGGACCCAGTCACAGGGAAGACACCTTTGTCCCTCATTGCCCATCTCAGACCCGTCTCCAACAAGGAGTCCTGTCCCCAACGCCGCTTGGGACCTGGCCTGGTCTGCTTTTCCAAAAGCCCACTGTAAAGTGTGTTTTGTTTTTAACAAAAGCTCAATCTTTAACCCAGAGATAAATTCTATCTTCTAGCTCTACTCCAAACCAAACGAAAAAATAAACAAACAAACAAGAGCTGCTGCTGAACTTAAAACAGCATTTTCCCCCTTTCCTGACAATCAACTTTCAAACACATCAGGGTCTAGTCTCAGAGCTCCGTGTATATTTAGAAGCGGAGCCTCTTGGAAAGATAGACTCTCAACGAGAGCTGGTCTCAGAGCTGAGATGGCGCAGCCCGTGCCCCCCCCCCAGAGTACAGCTCCCAACAGCTGCTTGCTCCCCCCCCAGTGGTTGGACGCTCACTGCCTCCGAAGGATGCTCATTTCATGACAGGACGATTCTAACTTGTTAAGACAGTTGTTCCTTACCCTGAGCTCAAGCCTGCCTCTCCTTCTACTGGTCTAGTCTTTTCTATGGGCACCCAGAACACCCTCCTCCCTCGGCACCGCTGTGCTGACTGCTGTGAGGACCCATGATGGTTGCTCACACACAGCGCCCTTCCTAGTCCCTAGAGCACTCTGACACTGTAGCTCCTTGACCCTCGAGACAGCCCAGGCAGTGGACAGGGCTAGTTTGGGCAGAGACGGAGAGGTGGACACTCAGGAAGCTTTCCCAATGCCTCTGGTTCATGCATAAGTGAGTGCACCCGGCCTGGAAGCCGGGCCTCCCCATTCCTTGGTCATTGCCACGTTCACCTTGTGGGATCCCCACTTCCAGGAAGCTCTGGAGTCAGACTGTCTGTGTCGGTCCCAGCCCTGCTTCCTGCTGGCTGTGGGCCCCTCAGACTCATTTTCCTCATCTGCAAATGAGAAGCAGGACCGGAAAATGTGGGGTAGGAGGGCCAGACACTGTTGAAGCAAGAATTGCTCTGCTTGGCACTTCACCCCAACCACTCTAGCTCAGGACTGGCTGCTGCAACATTGCCAGGAGGCCACCTGGTGGTTAAGAGCAGTTCTGCACTGAGCTGACCTGGGTTCAAATCCCAGCTCTGCCACTTACCATGTGACCTTATGTATAGTGCTTGTAAGGATTAAATGAGACAACGTATAAGTGCTTAACACAGTCTGCCTCCAGCAGATGCTCAAAACCGTATTTTTTAATTTGATCTTTAATCCCGCAATCTCTACAGTATGCAGCCTCCCCTCCCTGCCAGCTCTCTTGCCTCCAGGGTTCTGCACCCTCTAGATGCCTAGCTCCTACTTGGTGCCCCTCCCAAAGTATACAATTATCTCCTAGGTAAGAGGGAGTCATGCAAGGTGACTGGACAAGGGAGGAATCTCTTCAACAGGAGAGGATCTGAGCACATGAGGGCTGTGCAACAGGCCGTGGGAGAGATAGGGTGGCCTGACCCAGGACACTGGCTGCAGGTCTAGAAAAGGGAACACAGAATGAGAAGAAGTTGGGTGAATATACTAGATAGCACACAGCGGTTGATGTAGTCGGGAACAGGGCTAGAAGAAGGAGGAGTAAATGAAGATGACCCCACTGGGGTTGCTTTGGTGATTGGGAGCCGGTGGGAATCATCGCCTGAAATGGGAAGGAGAAGTTCAGAAGGGAAAGGGAAGAGTTCGTTTGGGACAAGGTGAGTTTGAGGTTCTGGGACTTCACCAAGGGAAACCGCCCCACCCCTCCCCAGCATGCAGGGAGCATGCAGGCCTGGGAGCTCCCTGGGCTGGAGAGAGACCTGAGAATCTCCAGTCTCCGGGTGACAATGGAAGCCACAGCAGTGTGTGAGATGACCCCGAGGCGAGAGCATGCAGTCAGAAGAGGAGCTTGACGGTGGAATTAAAACAAGACTCACTTCTAGTAGCTGAAGGTCTTGCCCTTTGAGAGAGTTTTCTGAGTCAGGCGATTCTCTGACTGCCTTCCCAGGACAGGACTCTATTTTCAACCCTCTTTGTAGGTAACTCTCCAGTCTCTGGGCCCCAGGGGCTTAATACCCCTCCTCGAACACATTCTCCCAGTAGGATTAGAGGTCCTTCCCCAAATGCCACTTCCAGTGATCTTCCCTGCTCTCCAGGGTGGATGGGTATGCAAATTACATCTCCACCATGTTAAACCCTGGTGCTTGGAGCTCTTTACTTTTATCTTTTAACTTTTTATGATGAAAAATTTCAAATATATACAAAAGCAAAGAGTATAATAAACCTTCACGTACCCATAAGCCAGCTGTAATAATTAACTTGTAGCTAACCTTCTTCATTTATACACTCCCCACTCCCCTACACACACACACACACAGACACACACACACTCCATCCTCACTGGATTATTTTGAGGCAAATCATAAATAGTTCAGTATGTATCTCTAAAATATAATATCTGTTTATAGAAAGTAAACTTCTTTATTGAAGAGTAACATACACACTGAAAAGTATACAAATAGTAAGTATATGCTCAAAGAATATAAGAATATAAGTAACTCATGCAACTACTTCCCAGGTCAAGAAATAAAGCACTGGGAGCTCCCCAGAAGCCCCTCCATGTAGCTTGCCCATCCCTAATTCTTCTTCACAAATAACCACTGTTCTCACCATGGATTAGTTTTCCCTATTTTGAACTTCATATACACGGAATCATACAGTTTGTGTTCTGTTGTGTCTGGTTCCCTTCACTCAACGTTTTATGTGTGAGATTCATCCATAGTTGTCTCTTATATCAGTTGATTACTATTTTTTGGTTCCTGTATAGAACTCCATTGCTCAAATATACAACCATCTATTCACCTATCCTACTGTTAATGGACATTTGGGTTGTTGCCATGGGTTATTATGAATAGCACTGCTATGACCATTCTGGGACATATTTTTCGTTGGACACAGCAATCATTCCTGGGGGGTATATACCCAGGAGCAAGATTGCCTGATCATAGGATATATGTATGTTTATATTCAAAAGATACTATTAAATAGTTATCTAAACGGTTTGACCTTGGATTATATGCCTTTTTCTTATGGATTTGTGGAAGTTTATTTATATTCTGGATTTTAATCTTTTGCTGGATGTATCTATTAAAAATGATTTCTCTCAGTCTGTGGCTTATCCTCTTTACTCTCTTAATATCTTTTCATGAACAGAAGTTCTTCATTTTCATAAACTCTAATTTATCAATTTTTTCTTTTATAGTAAGCACTTTTTTAATCCTACTTAATAAATCTCTACCTCACCAAGGTCTTAAAGATCATCTCTTATGTTATCTTTTAGAAGCTTTATTGTCTTTTCACATTTCGTCCTACATCCAACTAGAGTTTATTTTTACGAGGTGCAGTGAGGTTCAAGATCCATGATTTTTCTATATGGATATCCAAATGTCATATGCCATTTATTGAAAAGATATTCTTTCATTGCATTTCAGTGGCACATTTGTCATAAACCTGATGACCATATATGTGTATTTGTTTCTGGATTCTATTCTGTCCATTGGTCTGTTTTTCTATACTTATGCTAATACCATACTGACGTAATTGCTGTAGCTTTATATTAAGTCTTTATATTTGGTGGCATAAGTTCTCCATTCCAGTTTTGTTCTTATATATATTTTCTTGACTATCTTTGGCCCTTTGCATTTCCATATAAATTTTAGAATCAGCTTGTAAATTTACATAATAAAACATTAGGATTTCCACTGGGATTGCATTACATCTATAGATCAAATTGGGAAGCAATGACTTCCCTACAATCTTGAATCTTCTAATTCGTGAACATGCTATATCCCTCCATTACATTATTTATCTCAGTACTGTTTTATAGATTTCTGTATAGAAGTCTTCCTTCATTAAACTTATTTCTGGAAATTTGATGTATTATGATGCTACTATAAATTGAATCATTGTTTAAATTTTATTTTATGATTGTTGCTGGTATATTGACTTCAGATCCAGTGACCTTGCTAATTTATTATTAATTCAATAGTTTATTATTAGATTCTTTTCAATTTTCTATGTACTCAATATGTCTTCATAAAATGGGAGTTTTATTTCTTTGTTTCCAATCATATGCCTTTATTTCTTTTTCTTGCTTTATTGTACTGGTTACAACCTCCAATATGATGCTGAATAAAATTAGCTAAAGCAAGCACCCTTGTCTTGTTCACATTTTCCAAGGAAAAGCTTTTAATATTTCACCATTAAGTATGATGTTAGTTGTAGTTTTTATCTATTCTTAGATTATTAAGAGTTTTTACCATGAATGGGTGTTGAATTTTATCAAATGCTTTTTCTATATCTACTGAGATTATCATATGATTTTAATCCTTTTTTCTGTTAATGTGATAAATTATGCTGATTGAGTTTCAAATTGTAAACCATCCTGGCATCTGTTCCTGGAATAAACACAGCTCTCTCGTGTTTGTTATCCTTTTAATATATTGCTGGATTCAATTTGCTAAAATATTTATGGAATATTTACATCTGTGATCATGGGAGAGATTAACCTGCAGTTTTCATTTTGTGTCATATCCTTTGGAAGTTTGGATATTAAGGTGATTCTGATCTCATAAAATGAATTGGGAATGTTTCTGCTTCTATTTATTCACTGGAAGGTTTTGGGTAAAATTGGTGTTACATTGCCCCTAAATAGTTGGAAGAAGTCTACAGTCAAGCCATTTGGGCCTGGAGTTATCTTTTTGGGAAGGTTTTTGTTTTTGTTTTTACAGATTAAATTTATTTTCTGCCACAGTAATTAGGATACTGTGGTACTAAGGTACTTATGTGTGGCATAAGGATAGACATATATCAATGGAATAGAACTGTGAATCCAAAAATAAACTCATACTATTGCGGTCAACTGATTTTCAACAAGAGTGCCAAGATCATTTAATGGGGAAAAATTAGTCTTTTCAACAAATGCTTCTGGGACAACTAGATATACATATGGAGAAAAATGAAGTTGGACCCTTACCTCACATTGTATATAAAAATTAATTCAAAATGAATCAAAGACCTAGAGATCAAAGATCTAATCAAAGACCTAATCCTACAAAACTCTTAGAAGAAAACATAGGCATAAATCTTCATGACCTTGGATTAGGCAATTGTTTCTTAGATATGACAACAAAAGCACAAGCAACAAAAGAAAAAAATAGATAAATTTAACTTTATCAAAATTAAAAACTTTTGTGCTTCAAAGGACACCATCATCAAGAAAGTGAAAAGACAACCCACAGAGTGGGAGAAAATTTTTGAAATCATGTGTCTAAAAGGGTCTAGTATCCAAAATATATAAAGAACTTGTACAACTCAACAATAAAAAGACAAATAACTCAATTTAAAAATGAGCAAAGTATTTGAATAGCTATTTCTCCAAACAAGATATACAAAATGACCAATAAGCACGTGAAAAGATGTTTAACATCATGGTCATCAGGGAAATGCAAATCAAAATCACAATGAGATGCCATTTCACACACATTAGGATGGCTATAAACAAAAAGACATAATAACAAGTGTTGACTAGGTTGAAGAGAAATTTGAACCCTCCTACACTGTTGGTGGGAGTGTAAAGTGGTGCAGCTGCTTTGGAATACAGTCTGGCAGTTCTTCAAAAAGCTAAACTTAGAGTTACCATGTAACCCAGGAATTCGACTCCTAGGTATATATCCAAGAGAAATGAAAATGTTATGTCCACACAAAAACTTGTACATGAATGTTCATAGCCTCAGTGTTCAAAATAGTCAAAAAGTGGAAATAGTCCATCAACTGATAATTGGATAAACAAAATGTGGTATTATCAAACAATGGAAAACTATTCAGACATAAAAAGAATAAAGTACTGATAAATACCACAACATGGATGAACTTTGAAAGCCTTATGCTAAGTGAAAGCAGCCAGGCGCACAAGGCCACATATATGTATGATTCCATTTATATGAAATGTCCAGAATAGGCAAATCCATAGAGAGAGAAAGTAGATTAGTTGTTGCAAGCGACTGGGAGGGGGAGAGGAGGAGACAACGGGGAGTGACTGCTAATGGATGCAAGGTTTCTTTTTGGGGTAATGAAAATGCTCTGGAACAAGTGGTGACAGTTGCACAACATTGTGCATGTACTTAATGCCACTAAATTTTATATTTTAAAGGGATGACTTTTATAGTACGCAAATCTTTTTTTTTTTTTTTTTTGAGGAAGTTTGGCCCTGTGCTAACGTCTGTTGCCAATCTTCCTCTTTTTTTTTTTTTCTCCCCAAAGCCCCAGTACATAGTTGTGTATCATAGTTGTAGAGTTGTAGCTTTTCTATGTGGGACGCCGCCTCAGCATGGCTTGATGAGCGGTGAATAGGTCCACGCCCAGGATCCAAACTGGCAAACCCCAGGCTACCAAAGCGGAACACGCAAACTTAACCGCTACGCAACCGGGCTGGCCTTGTATAGTATGCAAATCTTAATTTAAAAAAGGAAAAACATATTTTCTAGCTATAGAATTATTTAGATTTTTTTATTTCTTTCCACATTAGTTTTGGTAAACTATTGCTTTAAGGAAATGTATTGATTTTATCTAAATTGTCAAATTTATTGGCATAAAATTATTTATAATATCTTCTTATGATCTTTTTAATGTTTGTAGGCTCTGTAGTGATAACGGTTTCTTCATTCCTGATTTTGCCAATTTATGCTATCTCTCTCTTTCTTTTTGTGTATCAGTCTTGCTAAAGGTTAATAAATTTTATTTGTTATTTTAAAAAAACCAATATGGCTTTATTGATTTTCTTTATCATATATTTGCTTTCTGTTTCATTAACTTCTGCTTTACCCTTTATTATTTCCTTCCTACACTGTTGAAATTTAATCTGTTGTCTGTTTTTAACATCTTGAGGTGGATACTTCAATTACTGATATTAAATCTCCTTTTCTGATATACACGTTCATGACTATAAATTTCCCTCTAAACATGACTTTCATTGCATCTCACATATTTGGTATGTCATATTTTTATTATCATTCAGTTTAAAGTATTTTCTAATTTATTCTTTGACTCTGGGTTATTTTGAAGGATATGGATTGATTTCCAAACATCTTGGGATTTTCTTTTGGTTTTTGTTGTTGTTATTGATTTCTAGCTTAATCCACTGAGTAATAGAACATTCTCTGTAAAATTTCAGTCTATTGAAATTGAATCCATTTTCTATACTTATGTTATGGCCCAGTATATGGCCAATATAGAGAAATGTTCGATGTGCACTTGAAAAGAAGGTGTATTTCTTTAGTACATGGGTGCAAAGTCCTATATATGGCAACAGGGTCAAGCTTTTCAATTGTGTTGTTCAAATCTTTTATATCTTTACTGATTTTATTGCTCTCTGCTTGTTTTATCAGTTACAGAGAGAAGCAAGTTAAAGTCTTTCACTATGATTGTGTATTTATTCTGTTCCATTGCTTAAGTTTCTTCCTTAGGTCTTCTTTTATACACAGATTGGATCTTCTCTATCTTCCGTGTCTCTCACTTTCTCTCATTTCTTCTTTTTTCCATTCTCCAGTTTATTTTGATTTCTTTTAAATTTTGCTCCTTTTCATCTTTGATTTCTCTTATGATATTATTTGTGTTATTTATGCACTCTAGTTTTCACTCCAGTTTAATTTTTCATTTCTGAAATACTTTTTCTTTACTGAATTCTATGCAAACTCTTTTCAACTCTTCATTGTGTCTAATCATCTCATTTATAAATTTTTATAATCCTCAGTTATGCTTTAATTTCATAGCTCCAGTCATTTTTTAAAAATTCTTTTAGGTCATTTTGAACTATTAGATTAAAATTTTCATTTGTTTAGTTGCTGTGTCTTTCTAGAGACTTTCATTATCTGATGACCTGTTATTATGCTCATTAGTCTCCTTTACTTATGAAAACCCTGAGTGGGGCTGGGTTCCTTCTCTGTAATCCTTTTCTGCTGCCTATGTTTAAGTGAGATAGGTTTCCCTGTACTCCTTTTTTTTTTTTTTTTTGTGAGGAAGATCAGCCCTGAGCTAACATCTGCCAATCCTTCTCTTTTTGCTGAGGAAGACTGGCCCTGGGCTAATATCTGTGTCCATCTTCCTCCGCTTTATATGGGACACCACCACAGCATGGCTTGACAAGCTGGTACATCGGTGCACGCCTGGGATCCGAACCCAGGCCGCCAGCAGCGGAGCGAATGCACTTAACTGCTATGCCACGGGGCCGGCCCCTTCCCTGTACTCCTTGATGGGGAGAATGGGCAAGGCTTTCTTGGCCAAGATTCATGACTCTAGGACTCCCTCTTCTGTTGTACTAAAAGATGTTTGAAATGTGGCTTCAGAGAAGTTGGAGAGCTGCTTCCTCTGATACCCTCTCCTACTTTTATCTGGGTCTTCTCTTTACTTGGCTCCTCACTGTTCAGTATAGAGTCTACTCCCAGCCACTTCTCCTCCCTTTGTCCTAGAAGGGATATTTGGCTGATGAGTTTCAGAGTTCACTTGCTAATTGGGAGGATTAATTGACATCATAATTGTAGAGCACTTCCCAAGATGCCTGGCAGATAGTGAATGTTAAATATGGGATATTTATACTAATTATAATATTAACACCTATCCATTTGTACCCTACATACTGGTCCTATGCATTAACCAAGCTATTTCCTGGATGCGAGTCTCTCTTTCTGGCCTCCGTGCCTTTGCTCCTGCTCGTCCTCTCCCTGAAAACGTCTGCACACACTCTTCCACCCGCCAATCCTTCAAGCGTACCCTATTCTAGTGACATCAGTGGGTTAACGGAACCCAAAGTCACTGCTCTGGACCACCGTAACTCCTCATTTCTAAGCCACACATCCCAAACCTCCTGTAAGATGTTATGCCGATGACCTAAACTTCATCCAGATCTTTTACTCTGTGCCACGCCATTTACATACATTACCTCATTTAATCTCCACAGCAATACCCTGAGTTATAGGCATAGTTGTGTAGACACAATTATTGGCCTTATTTTACAGATGAGGATACTGAGGCTTAAAGACACTAGATGCTTATCCAAGGTTGATTGTTAGTTGCGACGGAGCAGGGATTTGGACCAGGCAGTCTGGCTCCCAAGACTGTAAGGTTAATCACGGTGCTAAAGCTTCTCTGGATTGTAGTCCCTTTAAGGATGGAATCCAGTCTTGTGTGCCTTTGTAACTCTCTCTCTAATCATCAGTACCTAGCGGCACTTGACACATAGTAGGTGTTCAGAAAAGAAGTCACCGATGAGTTACACAATAGATGAATGTGCACAGTACATTGTGCTGGTCAAATTCATGAGGCTGTGGGGTCATAGGAAAAAACTTTTCTAGCTGAAAGGCAGATGGAAAAGTCTCAGACACTGCTCAATTTCTTCCAAAGAGCCATTAGTCAGATTCTTACTCAGAACTTTTTTTTTTCCATTCAGGTTTGAGCTCAGTGAGATGTTCATGTTTTCACAAGCCCTTGGCCACTAGCAACCCATCACAAACTCCCAGACATGGCCAAGCACGGCCCTCAGAACATTCACAAAACCCACACCAATTTTTTAAACTCTATAATCTGAGGCTACCACTGTCACAGAGAAATCCCAGACCTACTGTTCTTTAATAGAAATGTTGGAAAATTGGGAGCTCGCTGATGAGTTAGAAATCCAATTTTTCCAGACGTTGGAATTTCACTTGGATGTGGATTTACTCGGCAGCTGTATCTGAGCCGGGCTCCTGAGAAACCGCTGGTCTCAAGCCAGAAAACCTGGCTTTGGTCCCTGCTCTGCCACTTGTTGCCTGTGTAATGTTGGGCAAGTACTTCTTCTTGCTGGGTCTCAGTTTTTCAGTAAGAAAATAATTAGGGATAACAACATTCTGCTTATGTCACAACATTATTAGGTGTAGATGAAATAATGTATGTGAAGGTCTTTGTAAACTGTAAAATCTATGCTATACAAAATCAAGAGAGTGAGCCATGGGAGCCAATTGGGAAAGCTGGGCTGCCATTTTTAAAAAGCCATGATGGAACCATTGAAGCAGATGAGGGAGCCGAGAAGGTAGTCTAGTGAAAGTGAAAAATGGAGCATAGAAAGAAGAAGATATGGAAGACTATGATTTCTGAAAGAGAAATACAGCAAGGACAGGAGAGAGTGAGGAGCCCGATGTCTTTCTAGTTCCTATAATTACTAGCATTCTGGGAGATTCTCACAGTAGGATAGCCTCATAGCAACCCTCATTATTTTCATTGATTAAAAAAACAAAGGCAGGAAATTCTACTTCTACTATTCATTTCCATGATATGCACATTAGCAGTCTAGATATCTGTTTTATTGATCAGCAGAAATTAATGTGGTGAGGTAAACCTCAAATCAAGTGTGTTACAAATGCCCTCTTAGTGCTATCTAAGTTGAGTTAATCTCACATGAAAATATTGTCATCTACCATAGGCTTCGATCTCTTTGTTCAAGCAGGAAAAAATTTCCCCTTCATCTAATGGTGTGTGAATTAACTGGTGGTTGCTACACTTATCAGAGTCTTTTGAATCTTTTGGAATAAAATAGAAAGAATAGACTAGATTAGCAGAAAGTAGGCAATCAATAACATTTATTTCATTCAATACTTATTGAATGAAATAATTTATCAAATAAATATTTATTGAATGAATAATATTTGAAAGGTCAAATATTATGGAACAATTATCCTTAAAAGTTCTGCTGCTACAAAACCCCTAGAAAGGTTGGATTAAATATAATAACCTGTATCAGAAAGCATAGATGAAATGGAAAATAAGTAAGAGAAATCCTAAGGAGCCAAAAAGAACTGGAGAGAAAAGCAGGCAGACCAGCAAGGGATGCCCTGAGGGCATGTGTCTATCCAGGAGAACCAGAGCCCAGTTATAATGACCACAGGAGTAACAGGCAATAAGGTCTTGGGGAGGGGCTGGGGGACATGAAATGAAGCTGAAATCATCCCACATAAAACCTAAATAAATTCTCAAAGGGCTAATAATGTCCATGAAAGGGTAGACTAGAAAAAGGATCTATTTACTGGGAAAGGGAGTCAAGAAGGACGCTTGTTTGTCTCAGTCTCAAATCTAAGTGGAAGGACAGAGTCTCTCCTAAAACATCATAACCACAGAACTACCTTCCCTACATTTGAGGTTCAAATTTACACTGCTTGTATGGGTCAGAATCTGTCAAGCCAAAAAATAAATAGAAATAGGTAGGTGGGTAAAACTGGGAGGTGACTCACAAAAGCACACGCAAACCTGCTTTGAGAAATATTCTCAACCCAGGCTTTGGGAGATTCCCACAGAGACAGGGCAGCCAAGCGTGAGCTCACAATCTAAACTTACCAGCCAAACACTCAAGGATACAAGCCACCAAGAGAGGAGACTCAGCTGACGTAACGTCAAAAAGACTCAGATGCACCAAATCCTTCAGATGTTGGCACGACTAGATGTAAAATTTTAAATGAGTATGTTTGAATGTTTTAAAATTTTTTTAAGTAATAAAAAACGTAATCATAAAATTTGAAACAGAATGAGACAGAGAGTTAATAAATAAAAAATAAATCATTGAAAGTAAAAATAAACTGAACAAAAATCTGGAAGTTTGACCACACACTCTGTAGGTAAGACTGAGGGAAAACAGGCCCACTCAGGCATTGCTGGTAAGAATTAAAACTAGTGCCAGCCCTCTGGAGGGTGTATAAATATGTATGTATATGTATGCTTAGATATGTATGTGTATATATATATACACTATATATGTATATGTGTAATGTATATGTGTGTGTGTGTATGTAATAATTATAACAAAATTGAACATGCATAAGGTTCTGATCCAGCAATTCAACTTCTGGGAATTTATTCTACAGATACCCCCACACATTTCCAAAATAATCCAAGGTAATTCAATTGCAACATTGTTTGTAAGAGCAGAAGATTATAAAGAAACCAAATGTCCATCAATAGGAGGCTGGTCAAATAAATTATGTTTCATCTATATAATGAAATATCATACAACAGTTTTAAAAAAATAAAAGAATAGGAAAACTTTCTGTGTGCTGATAAGGAAAGATCCCTAAACTATATCACTTAATAGCAAAATCAAAGTACAAAGGTGCATAATATGCTTTCTTTTGTGTAAGAAAGAGAGAAAACAAAAAAACATTTCTACTAGTATTTGCTTATACTTGTGTGAAAAAACTGAAAGGACACCAAAGAAACTAAAAAAGAAAAAAAGTTGTACCTGTAGAGGTAAGCTAGAATACAGCAGTTGGAATCTCGCAGAAGTGAGATTATTCACTATACATCTTTTTATACTGTTTTGATTTTTCTATCTTGGTAAATGTATTATCTAATTTTGAAACTCAATGGATGGATTAAATAGCAGATTAGAAACAGCTAAAGCAAGAATTTGTGAATTGGAACAAAGAACTGCAGAAAAATAATAAGAACACAGTACAGAGAGGACAAAAAGTGGAAAATAAGAAAAAGAGTATAATAGACGTGGGGGAGAGAGTGAAAAGGCCTATTACATTTCTAATTGGCATTCCAAAAGACAAAACTAGGGAGAATGAGGGAGACAGAATATGTGAAGGGACAATGGCCAAGATATTTTCCAGAATGATGAAAGATATGAGTCTTCAGATTCAGAAAGAACAAATCCCAAACAGGACAAATTAAAAGAAATTACGATCTAGATACAGAGTTTGTAGTAAAATTTCAGAAAAATCAAAACTGAAAAGATCTTAAAAACAGTCCTTCCTCTCCCAAAAACACCAAATTCTCTTTAAAGGAACAGCAATTAAACAACAGCACAATGGAAGCCAGAAACAGCAAAATAACTTCAAAGTGCTGAGAGGTGTCAACCAGCAATAATTTCAAGGTGTCAACTAGATAAAACTATGATTCAAAAACAAGAGTGAAGTAAAGATGTTCCAGGCAAACAGAAACCGAGAGCGTGTGCTGCCAGAGACACCCATTGAAAGCACTTCTAACGGGCGTACTTTAAGAAAAGGAACATTATCTCCAAAGGAAGCTTGGAGACGAAAGAATAATGAGCAAAGAAATTGGTAAACATGTGGGTAAATATAAACATACATTGACTATATCAAATAATAGTACCAATGACTAATTTAGCAGAGGAAAAGTAAGATAGAACTAAAACGTTCAACAAAAATCACCCTCAGAAGGAGAAAAGTGATTTTAGTTAACAGCATTCTAAGATCTTTGTGCCCCTGGAAAGGAGAACAA
This sequence comes from Ceratotherium simum simum, assembly GCF_057802395.1. Classification (NCBI taxonomy): domain Eukaryota; kingdom Metazoa; phylum Chordata; class Mammalia; order Perissodactyla; family Rhinocerotidae; genus Ceratotherium; species Ceratotherium simum. Next base: position 30,784,564 of record NC_141905.1, read on the forward strand.
TAGTAAACAACTTTAGACCTTGCTAAGAACACGTTAGCCTTTTTATGGGTAACCACTAAAGAATCAGAAAGATTCTAAGATCTAAACTAGGACAGAGAAAAGAATGTAATTTTTTAAAACTTCAGTCACTCTAAAAGAAGGCAGGAAAGGAGGGAGAGGAAGCTCAGAAAAAGCAGGGCAGTGAAAAAACACAGCACATGACAGTAGAAATAAACTCCAACAGAACAGTAATCACAATAAACGTAAATGGACTTAATGCCCAGTGACATGGAGAGTTACTCAGATTGGATGACAACATAAAATCCAACTAATTATGTTTAACAGAGATCCACCTAAAACATATGAACAAATGGAATTTGAAAGTAAGATAAAACATCTCCATGGTGAGTACCAATCAAAAGAAAATTGGTACACTTAAAAATGATTAAGATGGTAAATTTTATGTTATGTGTATTTTACCACAATTAAAAATAATAATAAAAAAAGAAAGTTGAGATAGCTCTATTAATATCAGACAAAATTGACATTTTTGGCATAAAGCATCATTTGGGATTAAAAGGGTTACTACGTAAAGAGTTCTATCCACCAGGAAGACAAAGCAATACCAAACTTGTTTAATAAAACAGCTTCATAACATATAAAGCAAAAGTTGACAGAATTCTACCTGTGGGAAGAACTCTACAGATCTTGAACAATCTATCTTCACAGTGGGAGATTTTAACATGATTCTCTCAGTAATTAATATATCAAGAGACCACAGATTTGAACATAGAACCCTGCATCCAAAAATTAGCAAATGGATATTCTACTCAAGTACACAGGAACATTTACAAAAACTAAACATTTAGTAGACTGTAGAGAAAATTTCAACAAACATCAAAGAATGGGTATCATATAGACAACATGTTCTGACTACAATGCAACTATATTAGAAAACAATAACCAAGAGATAGTATTTAAAACTCCATTTTCTTGAAAATGTAAAAAGCATACTTTTAAATAATTCACAGGTCAAAGAAAAATCATAAGGAAATTTAGAAAATATTAAGAAACTCGGCAAGAATGAAAAACCTCATACTAAAACTTGAGAGATGCAGTTAAAAAGATTCTTAGAGAAATGTAGAGCCTTAAATGCTTACATTAAAAAAGAAGAAAGACTGAAAATTAATGAGGGTAAAAATTCAACTCAAGAAATTAGAAAAAGAACAATAGAAGAAGCCCAAAGAATACAAGAAAAAAGAAGGAAATGAAAAGCTAGGAACAAAATTAATAAAATGGAAAATGATACAATAGGATCAATAAAGCCATGAGCAGGTTCTTTGAAAAATCAATAAACTATATTAAAATCTTTAGAAAGACTGATATAGAAAAAAGAAAAAAACAAGAATTTTATAAATCTGTGATCAAAAAGAGGGCATCACTACCAATTCAGAAAGATTTTTTTAAAAAAGAGAAAGCGAGAGAGAGACTAATGTAAATAACTTTGTGGCCACAAGTGTGAAATTTTAGACAGACTGGAATATTTCCTAGAAAAATGAAACTTGCCAAAACTGATACCAGAAAAAAGCCAGAAAAGCTGACTAGAGCTATAACTATTAAAGATGTGGATTCGGTATTTAAAAATCTATCCAACTACAAAAACTGGGTGCCAATCTTCTACAAACTTCCACAGAATGGAAAAAGAGGAAAGACCCTTCAATTCATTTTATGAGACTAAATGAAAACTCAAGCATAACTGAGTGATACATTTGAGGGGTGAGGGAGACGAACCCCAAAGTTCGTCTGAAGACAGGGAACAAAGAATGATCACAGGATGAAGGGGATGGCCCCCATGACAGCATTTTGGATATTTAAAATATGCACAAGAATTACAATCTAAACACTTGTTTTGTTAAAGGCCCTCTTTGATTACAGTTCGTGTCTGTAGTGTAGGTAGTAGGTACAGTTGATGTAAGTAGATGCAGTCAGGATCAATATCTTCCTCCTGCATTCTCTGTAGAGTATCCATGGAGTTTTTCCGTCAAGAGTAAATATTTTGTAACCTTAAATATATATGTATACATCAAAACCATATCCACATGCAAAAGAATGAAGTTGGACCCCTTCCATACACAAAAATAAACTCCAAGTGGATAATAGACTTAAATGTAAGAACTAAAACCTTAGAACTCTTAGAAGAAAATATAGGCGCAATCTTCATGACGTTGGGTTAAGCAAAGACTTCTTAGACACGACATTAGAAGTATAAGCAACAAAAGAAAAAATAGATAAGTAGGACTTCATCAAAATTAAAAACTTTCATGCTTCAAAGGATACCATCAAGAGAGTGAAAAGACAACTCACAGAATAGGAGAAAATATTTGCCAAGCATATATCTGATAAGGGTCCAGAACCCAAAATATGTAAAGAACTATTATAAATCAACAATAAAAAGACAACCCAATTCAAAAATGGGCAAAGGACTAGAATAGACATTTCCCCAGAGAAGACGTGCAAATAAGCAATAAGCAAATGAAAAGACGCTCCACATCATTAGCCACTGGGGAAATCCAAATTAAAACCACAATGAGACACCCCTTCACACAAACAGGAAAGGCTATAATCAAAAAGTCAGGTAATAACAAGGATGTGGAGAAATTCAAACCCTCATACATTGCTGGTGGGAATGTAAAATCGTGCAGCCACGTAGAAAAACAGTTCCTGAAAAGCTAAATGTAGAGTTACCATATGACCCCGCAATTCCACTCCCAGGTATATACCCAAGAGAAATGAAAACATATGTCCACACAAAAACTTGTACACAAACGTTCATAGCAGGATTATTCATAATAGCCAAATGTGGAAACAACCCAAATGTCCATCAGCTGATGAATAGATAAACAAAATTTGGTACGTTCATACAATTGAATATTATTCAGCCGTGAAAAGGAATGAAGTATTGATACATGCTACAACTTGGACAAACCTTGCAAATATTATATTACGTGAAATAAGCCAGATACAAAGGTCACATTTTGTATGACTCCATTAATATGAAATGTCCAAACTAGGAAAATCCATAGAGACAGAAAGTAGATTAGTGTTGAGAGGAAATGAGCAATAACTGCTAATGGGTACATGGTTTGTTTTTGGGAGTGATGAAAATGTTCTAAAATTAATTGTGGTGGTGGTTTCACAACTCTGTGAATATATTAAAAACCAATGAATTGTACACTTTAAATGAGTGAATTGTATGGTACGTGAATTATGTCTCAGTAAAGTCTCACCATATACAGGTGGCGTCTGGCAATTGAACAAATTGTGCTCTTGTTGAAACATGTCTCTGAGGGAAAACTGTTTAAAAGTACATTTCAAGCGCTGAGCTTTAACTGGAGAGGACAGCCTGTCATCAGTTATACAGGCCAAAACCGGTAGTTATAAACCTCCGTGTCATCACTGCTCCTTAATGCTCGCCCCCCCACACACACAGCATCTCTTGGACAGGAGCCACGTCACACTCCACACAAAACCAGCTAAATGCACGTTCCATAGTTAAGAATCTAAGGATTCTTAGAAATCCCAAAATCCTCCCTTTGGTTTTATAGATAAGGAAACTGACTTAGAAAAGGGTTAAGACTCTGCTGTTGAGAGTCACACAGCAAGTTTCCAGTGGAGCCAGGATTAGAACCTGCTGCCTCTACCTCACCTTTCTCTTCCCACAAATTTTTTGCAGGGTTTCCATGCCCCTCAGACTGGTCTTCTGAGCACAGTCAGAACTGAACTCCTCACAGCCTCAGCATCTGAGTCAGGCCAGGGCAGGAGCTAGAAGGGGGTCAGGAGGCCACAATTTCTGGGAGAGGGAGGGGGACACTGAGGGGAGAAGATGGGGCCAGGTTCCGAGAAGACAGCTTAAGCCCCTGTTCTCATAAGAGCAGGGGACACAAGGGGGGACATAAACTCAAAGGATGAGCCATCTCATAGTGTCACACGTGGTCTGGGGCCTGTGGCTATTTGTTCCTGTCACATACACAGCTAGAGGGTGAGCTATGAGAACGGTTCCCCACATACCCAGCTGTCTCCACCTCAGACCAGTGTGCCTTTGCCCCCCATAAATTGCCCTGTGAGTCACTCGACCCACGAAACCTCACCCCACCCTGACGTCAGGTATGACAAAGGATGAAGAAGACCCTGGGCCTCTGGCCCCACCTACATCTCTCTCCTCAGCAGGGTCCCGCAGCTGCCCACCCACTCGCACGGTGGCTGCCACCTCAGGCCAGGGCTGGGGAGGGGACTGGGGACCAGCGCGGCCACTGAGTCTCCTCCCAGAGCAGGAGACCCTGCCTGGGGTACGTGTTTGGGGCTCACAGCCTGGGCTGGGCAGGGACCAAGGTGTGGGCAGGAAGTCAGCAAGGAGGTTTGAACAAGGTTTATTTCTCCCCACTGCTAGGGGAGGAGGGAATGGTCACGTGTATTAACCCTTGCTGAGGGCCAGGCTCTGGTCTAAGTACTTCACACGTTGTAACTACCCTTCTCTTCACAACCTATGGGGTTTACACTATTGCCATCCCCATTTTTATTTGAGGAAACTGAGGCACAGAGAGACTAAAGAAGCTTGCCAGGCCACACAGCTCGTGCACGTCCGAGCTGGCCCAAGCCCAGGCAACCTGGCTCCCGAGCCCACGCTCTGAGCCGCTTCTCCATGCTGCCTCTTACCCTCACACATGCAGTGCTGCGGGTCGGAAGCAGGGAGATTGCCCCTGCTGGCCCGTTCACCAACACCGAGGTTGAATCTCAAAGTCCGCAGGCCCCTGTGCTCGCTCCCCCCAAGCCTCGCCTGTTTGCCCCCGGTCGCCACGCCCCGGGCAGCTCTGCTTGGAGGATGCGCCGCTGGCCCTCACAGCTGGCTTCCTGAGGGCTGACAGCAGGGCCGGATGAAGAGGTGAGGACAGGGTGGGTGCCGGTGGGAGGGGGAGAGCGAAGGGGACCCGTGACCACAGTTGAGGGGCGGGGCAGGAAGCAGACATGATGCAAACGTGGCCTGGGTGATGAGCCGTGCGGTGAGCCTGTCTCGGGGGCTGACACCATTTCAAGAGCCTCTCATGGGGAGAGAGGGTGTCTGTGCAGGAGCGTCTCACCACCGGACTCCAGGTATGGAGGAAGCAGGGGGTCGGGGAGGGTGGGAGTCCCCAGGTGGGGTTGGAGGGGCACGGGAGTGGAGCTGCTCCTTTGGGTGAAGAGCCTGATGGAGCAGGAAGTGCTGTGATCTGTAAGACAAGAGACTTGGGCTCCAGACCGTGCTCCGTCACTAACTTGCTGGGCAGCCTTGTGTCCCCTCTGGGCCTCAGTTTCCTCATTTATAAAAGGAAGAGGTTGGCGTCTTGATAGAGTCTCTAAGTCTTCGCATAGTCCCTAAGGCCTCTTCAAATGCTGACAGCTGAAGCTGCTAAGAAAGCTGGAGACAGGCTCCCTGAGAGAGAACATGAGAGGGCCAGGATGGGGACTGAATTCTTTAGACTAAGGTTATGAACTGTGCTGGCCTCCTACGTGGGATGATCCGAGGGCCTCTGAAAGACTCCCCTTCCCTCTCTACCTCCCTGGGGCTGCCATGTTGCCTAGAAATCCACCATTCAAGTTCCCCTTTGGGTAAGGCAGGAGGGCTCCCGTTGGAGAGCAGGGGAGTTCCTGCTCTGCGTAATCCCCTGTGTCTCAGAGAATCTGCTGTCCCCAGCAGGTGCCGAGGGGAAGGGCCTCCAAGGAGCTCAGTTCGGACAGAGGTAGAGAGAGAAGATTCCAGATCATAAATAGACCCAGGTAAGGCTCCAGAGCCACCTCAAAATGAAGAAGAACCTTCTGGCTATTGAATGGTTGTCCTACAGCAGGCACTAGGCAGCTAGCTCTTAGTCACTGCCAGAATCCCGCAGAGCATGGCAGGGGATGCCAAGAGGAGACTTGAGCGTTGGGAGATCTGGACAGCAAACGTAAGGGGCCTCCCCACACAGAATCTAAGGGAGCATGGCAGCTTTTATTCTAGAATTCAGGCTGATGTTCTTCCACGAGGCTCAGAGAGAGGGCCCCAAAGGGAAAACAGGGAGAATAAGGGCAATGCACAACCTCATTTCTTTTCCAATTCTGTTAAGGGCTTAGTGGGACAGAGAGAGAGAATGAGAGAGGTGGGGTGGGGAAAGCATGGCTTGTTCTAGGGCCCAAAGTGACACTTCTCCAGAATCCAGACTTCTCTGGGGTCCCCAGGTTCCTCCTCAAATCTGCTACGGCTACTCTCTGTCCCCTCCCCTGTGCACAGAGCCTCCTCCCCACCAGCAGTGGCTGTGGTCCTGGCCTCAAAGCCATCAATCTGGATCCCCATGAGGCCTTAAATAGTGAAATCCTAGCAAGAGGCTCCTCCTGGCTGTGTGACCTTGGGCAAGTCACTTCCCCTCTCTGGGCCCATCTGTACAATGTGGTGGGTGGACAGGTTTGTAATGGCCATTCCAGCTCTGACATTCAGTGACTCAAGAGATGTCGCATTCCTCCCCTTTCCATTTGCCCTGATAATCCACAGTTCGGGAGAGGGGTCAGTGGTCCTCCATGCCTCTGCCCATAGCCTCCCAAAGCCCAAATGCCCTCTGTCTCCACAGCTTCATGGCCACCCGCGTGCTCCTCCCGGGCATCCTCCTCCTGCTGCTGCCCACGCCTGCCCCTGCCCCCTGCCACACAGCTGCACGATCCGAGTGCCGGAGAGCCCGCCTGTTCGTGCCCGGCGCGTGGCTGGCAGGGGAGGGCGTGGACGTGACCAGCCTCCGGCGCTCAGGCTCCTTCCCAGTGGATACACAGCACTTCCTGCGGCCAGACGGCACCTGCACCCTCTGCCGCAATGCCCTGCAGCGGGGCGCCCTCCAGCGCCTGCCCTTGGCACTCACCGACTGGCGCACCCAGGGCTCAGGCTGCCAGCGCCACGTGGTCAGGGCCAAGAGCAGCTCCACTGAGGCCATAGCCCGGGAGGCGGCTGGCAGCATCCGCAATGACTGGCGGGTGGGGCTAGAGGTGACCCCCAAACCCAGCATCAATGCACGAGTGGCCGTGGCCGGCTCGCACTCCAAGGCGGCTGACTTTGCGGCCCAGAAAACCCACCAGGACCAGTACAGCTTCAGCAGCGACTCCGTGCAGTGTCGCTTCTACAGGTGAGCACCAGGGGTAGGGGTGCTGGGGGCTTGAAAAAGGTGTGGGAAATGCTGGGTAGTCTGGGAGCCCTGGAAGGCAGGGTGGGGCCTGGGAGGCTGCTTCCACCAGGAGGACACAGCAGTCTTGGTTCTCACATGCCAGGTGATTCAGTGCCCTGTGACCCTGATCTGGAAGAGCCCAGGGCGAGGACAGGTGGAGAGGAAAAGCAAGGCTGCGCTTCAGAGCCCCAACATGGTGCATTCGGGTCTACTGAGGGCCCGACCCTCTTTCCTGGGCATTGCCAGCCTTCTGTGGGGCCCTTGCCGGATGGGGCAGAGAGGCAGGAGACCTGGCTGGGTCCCTCCCATCCCTGGGCCTCATTCGTCCATTTAGCCGCTATTCATGTCTGCCTCTCAGGCTCTGTGCTGGGAATCAGGGCTGCAGTGCTGGGCAAGAGCAGTCACACCCTGGGCCCTCGGGGACATGGGTCCCACACCTGAGAAATGCATGGTCTCCATGGGCGACCCCGAGCCACCTGCCCTGATTTCTCACACTGGGAGACCACATTTCCCCCACGGAGAGTAGAGCACCTCCTGCCTGCATGGCCAGAGCTGTCAGGAGCCCAGGCACAGGGTGCCAGTCCAGGGGACAGACAGAGGAAGGCTTCAGGATTAGCTTCCAGAGCTAGGGGGATACCACAAGCGCAGCACCATCGCTCTTATCGTTAGAAAACAAAAAGGAAAAAAAACACTTATTTTGAAAAGGAAAAGCAAAAATACCTATACAAAGTACCTAGGTCACCGAGGGGCAGTAGGCTGAGTGAGTTTCCCTGCGGCTCAGTGTTCAGAGCTCGTGATTTGGAGCCAGGCCACCTGGGCTCAAGTCCTAGTCCTGCCCCTTACACGTGACCTGGGGCGATCTTGAGGGAGTTGCTGAATGGGGGAAATCCGGTCCACCTGATGGTTGTCTCGCCCCTCACAGTTTACGCCTGGTGCACTCTCCCCCACTCCACCCCGACTTCAAGAGGGCCCTCAGGGCCCTGCCCCCCCACTTCAACGCCTCCACCGAGCCCGACTACCTCAGGCTCATCTCCAACTACGGCACCCACTTCATCCACTCCATGGAGCTGGGCGGCCGCATCTCGGCCCTCACCGCCCTGCGCACCTGCGAGCTGGCGCTGGACGGGCTCACGGCCGACGAGGTGGGGGACTGCCTGAGCGTCGAGGCCGAGGTCAGCATAGGCGGTCGCGCCAGCGCCTCCTCGGAATACAAGGCCTGTGAGGACAAGAAGCAGCAGCACAAGATGGCGACTTCCTTCCACCAGGCCTACCGGGAACGCATGTCCGAAGTCGTTGGCGGCGACCACACCTCCGTGCACGACCTGCTGTTTGGGAACCAGGCCACGCCCGAGCAGTTCTCAGCCTGGGTTGCCTCGCTGCAGGCCAGCCCCGGCCTGGTGGACTACGCCCTGGAGCCCCTGCACGTGCTCCTGGAGAGCCAGGAGCCGCGGCGCGAGGCACTCAGGCAGGCCGTGAGCAAGTATGTCACCGACAGGGCACGCTGGAGGGACTGCAGCCGGCCCTGCCCCCCAGGGCAGCAGAAGAGCCCCCACGATCCCTGCCAGTGTGTGTGCCACGGCTCGGCGGTCACCAACAGGGACTGCTGTCCCCGGCAGAGGGGCCTGGCCAGGCTGGAGGTTGTGAACTTCGCGGCGACAGGCCTGTGGGGAGACTGGGTCACTGCCACAGACGCCTATGTGAAGGTCTTCTTTGGAGGCCAGGAACTGAGGACAGCCACGGTGTGGAACAATAACCACCCCAGGTGGATGACACGGCTGGACTTCGGGGACGTGCTCCTGGCCACAGGGGGGCCCCTGAGGGTGCAGGTCTGGGATGCAGACTCTGGCTGGGATGATGACCTGCTCGGCAGCTGTGACCAGACTCTGCACTCTGGTTCACATGAGGTGACATGCAACCTGAACCATGGTCGCCTGAGATTCTCCTACCACGCTAAGTGCTTGCCTCACCTGGCGGGGAGAACCTGCCTGGAGTACGCCCCCCAGGGGCTTCTGGGGGAGCCTCCAGGAAACCGGAGTGGGGCAGTGTGGTGAGAAAAGTGGGCCTCCAGAGAACCGGTATGCCCAGACTGGAGGCTTCTCAGAGGGAGCCAGAGCCTATCTTCATAGCCCCACTAGACAGTTGGAAAACAGGCTTTATTTAAAATTTCAGTGAGGTGGCCGAATTTACAGGCCAGCCCTGAGTCTCCCTGCAAACTGCCTTAGCTCCCCGATATTCTTCAGCCTTGGAAATGAGCTGGGGCTAGGCCACTGCTGTGTACCCGCTGCTCCACAGGCCACAGCTTCGGTCAGGAGCTGGGCAGAAGGCCAGGAGGCTGCTCCCTTCAGGCTGCTTGGTGTCATGTAAGGCCTTCCCTTGTGGCCCTTTCTAGCGTGGTGAAGTCTCCATCATAGTAGCTCTAACCCCTTCTCCCCCGGCTTCTCTGCTTGCTCTCTTCTTTGCCCTCCAAGCTTTGCCTCTCAGATAGATCAAGAGCTGTCTTGACCAGTCTCATTGTGTACATAGCCTGACAAATGACCAATAAATGTGATGTGACAGTGACCATGATGGTGGTGGTTGTGGCAGAGGAGAGGACAGGGACCAAACATAGCCCTGGAGATAAACTTCTACACCAGCAACCCCACACAACAGGACAGGTGGTTCACCCCAGGGGTAGGCAGGTAATGTGAATAAACTGTTTTTCCACTCTTGTTGGAAATGTGGGGACCCAAAAGATTTTACTTTCCTTATAACTATCTAATTTGAGAAACAGCAGCATAAACTCAGTGATAAATGGCAATGGACATTTCGCTTCCCGCTGGGAGACAATAGGGAATGGTGAGGACTATGGCAAACTGAAGGGCACATGTCTTATCTAGAGCAGGTCTGCAACTCAGCATTAACCAAAGATTCCCATGCAGGGATGTGAGCCCAGGGCTGCCAGGTCTTCTAGTTTCTTAAAGTAACCAGAAATCCCAATTTGACTTCTAATTGTTGGCAAATCATTTCAATTTGTAAAAATAAACCTATGTGGGCAAACATGGTGCAAAGCAAAGAAAACACGTATGCAGGCTGTAATTGATCCACAGCAATCATTTGGAAAACTCTAATTTCAACAGAACCCATCTGACAGGCTGAACAGCTCTCCCCTGCCCCACAATTTGAGGGAAGAGGACGTGGTTCTAACAAGGTGGTATTTGAGGGCCTGGCTTTGGCACGCAGACCCCAGAGCCTCAGGGTCTGATATAAAATTAAGTGGTCTTTGTTTCACGTGCCTGGGACACGGGCCTCAGGACACAGGTCCACAGGGTGGGTGGCAAGATCCAGGCGGCCTCCTGGACATGGTAGGATTTGGCTGGGCAGGGCCGTTCTCAGAGGGGCTCAGAGTTGCTAGCATGGCCCTCCTGATTCTCTTTGAAACTCCCTACAAATTAAGCCCCTTGAGGTTTACATGGACCCATAGGCTCAAAATCCCAGCAGCTCTGACCCTGAAACCCCAAGCAGGGCGGGGGTATTGGCAAGCTCTAAAAGCCTGGTTGAAATGACCGTTCTTACACATTTCTGTTCATAGTCACACACACACAAACAAGAGCACAAGACAAATCTTGACACTTCATGCTGGCTGCTGCCCTAATTGAAGATAAACACGAGTGTGGGCCATACCCCTCTGGGAAAGTAGGGGCAGGGCAGGCCTGGCCCAGGGGTCAGCTCTGACAAGAGACGAGCGTCTTGTTCAAGTACCCACATGGTCGGTAACCTCCAGCAAGTCCCTCTGCTCCCTGGGCCTTGGTTTCCCCAAAAGGACAATCTTTGTTTTACTCCCTTTTTGGGACTACTTGGAAGGGGGCCATGAGCCTTTCTAGAAGGTCAATGCTACAGAAGGGGTCCAGAAAGGTCATCTGGTTACCCCTCTGGTCTTACATATAGAGCAAGTGAGGCCCAGAAGGAGAAGGGATTTAACTATGGTGACAGGAGTTAGCGGTAGAGCCCGGTCTCTCCGAGTTCTGGGCGCTCCACTCCGAGCACAGCTTTGGAGAGGCCAACAGTTCTCAAAGGAGGACCCTTGGGGGAGAAAGGTGTGATAAGACCAAGGAGAAGGAATGTGCCACTCTCGTTGAGGGGCAGCTATGGAGCCCTCAGCCCCAACTCAAGACCTAACGTGACATATTTGTTTCTACCCACATGGACATTAGGACATGATGTCACACCAGAGGCCCCTCGTTTGTACAGGAAATTCCCCACTGTGCCAGATATCCTTCATTTGCCCTCCAGCCAGTCTTCACCCTGCTCCACCGTGCTCTGGTGCAGTAGGCTGGCCTGCCTAAGCCCGTCTGTCCGTGGGCCGGAGATTGGGGGCAGGGGCAGAGGGGAGAGCAGAGATTGGGGCATTTACTCTCCTCAGTGTCTCTCAGTGAGGTGGCCTTGCCCTGGTTGTGTCCTTCTTCCTCTCAGGAGGCCTCTGCATGCCTCTCTGTCTGGGTTCCTCAACTGCCCCCTCCCCTAGAACCCAGGGGTGGTAACAGCTCCACGGCTGCCAATCCTGTTACTGCACTATCCCTTGTGCTTCCCCACACCCCCTACACCTTTGTAAATAGGCCCTTTATAAACAAACTCTCCTCAAATTATTACAATTTGAATATGCCATTGGCTTCTGCAATGGTCTGAATGTTTGTGTCCCCCCAAAATCATATGTTGAAATCATAATACCCAAGGTGATGGTATTAGGAGGTGAGGCTTTTGGGGGTGATTAGGTTGTGTGGGCAGACCTCATGAACGGGATTACTGCCCTTATAAAAGAGGCCCCAGAGAGATCCCTACCACCATGTGAGGACACAGGGAGAAGGCACCAGAAAGTGGGCCCACTGAATCTGCCGGCACCCTGACCTTGGACTTCCAGCCTCCAGAACTGTGAGAAATAAATATCTGTTGTTTATAAGCCACCCAGTCTGCGGTATTTTATTAGAGCAACCAGAACAGACTGAGACAGCTTCCTATCGGGACCCTGATGACACACCACCTGAGTCCTGGTGGAAAGCAGAGCCGCCTCCCCCCAGAAGCTGAAAATGCCCAATTCTTGCTTCCCCATCCACCCCTGGAACTAGGAAAAGACGTGTGACTAGTCTGCCAGTCGGGTGCACCTGCCCAGATATGGGGTCCCTTCAGAAGCAGACGCTAAGACAGGATCTGAATGCAGGTAATTTCTGTGGGAGGGGATCCAGGAAGCGCCAGGAGCAGAGAGGGTAAGGGAGCCAGGGCAGGAGGGGGCCTGTACAAGGTGCATTATCCAGTAAGTCTCCACTGTGGGCGACCTGAGCCAGTGAAGAACACGGACCTCAGAGTTATCCCAGGTGAGGGTGGAGGGAGCTAGGCATCAATACACCACCCCCCGTCGGTCATTGGTTTCTCTTTCTACTTATTTCATCCAGACTTGGCTTCTATTGTTGACGACTAAAAACGTTGGTTGATGACACCATCCCATCTTCTCCCTCGCTGCTTCAACTCTCCCATTCCCTTTCCCAACCATCTTCCCACCCCACCCTGGTGGGCCCACGTCCTTAGAACCACCACTCGATTGGCCCCAGCACCTCCCTCCCATGAGCATGGAGCACAGAAAAGCAGGGACCATTCACGGGTTCCATCATTCGACACATGGTTACAGAGCACCTCCCGTGAGCCAGGCCCCGGGGCCGGTGAACAAGCCACGCAGATCATCTGTCCTCTTGAGGCTCGTATCTGATGGGGGGAACAGATGTAGACGTGGAGGAAGACATGGGGAGCAGGGTGATATTCAGGGTATCGGGCTTGGCCGGACTGCTTTTCTCTCATTTTCATACATACAACACACACAAACACACACACACACTTGGTCCGAGTGGTCTCTTCCAAGACTTGGGGCTGGCGCTGATGACAGGCCAGTTTTTGCTTTTTAAGCAGTTGCCACAGCGCCTTCATTGCCCTTCAAACACACTTCGCGGTCTCTGGGGCGTGGCCCCCAGCTGCCCTGAGGGCCGTGTCAGTGTCTCTGACATGTGTGAGCAGAGGAGGACCTGTTGGAGGAGAAGCAGTATGGGGGTGGAGGAGGTGAAGGGGGCCCCTTACAGCTTTGAGAGGCTGTGAATCCTCTCTGCAGTGTTCTTCATTTCCGCACCTCTGTCACCAAGGCCAGCCATCTCTGCGTCTTAACATTGTCCCCTTCTGCCCATAACCACAGCCTCTCCAGCCCAGGCCACCAACATCTCTTGCTTGGGCTAGTCTTCCTGTAGCCTCCTCACTGATCTCCAGCCTCCTGTTGCGCATCCCTGTCCCTCTACCCCACAGCCAGAATGGTGTTGACACTCTGCCCATATCCCCTTGACCCCACTCCAAGCCGGCCCCTGCATCTCTGCCTGAGGGCCCACACTGCAGCCACTCTGTCTGCCCCACTGGAAGACCTAAGTGCTCAGGAAGTGTCCACGCACCACCCAGCCCGGACTAGCCTTCAGTGGCCAATAGGAGGTAGTATATAAATACCCCATCTCCCTCCCCCTTGGGGGAAGTAGCTCTGAGGGATAATTCTGTGCTGGCTCCCAGAGTTCTCCAGCAGGGTTGAGCTCTGGTACCCACAGTGGTGACTTGCTGGACCACACACGCTCTCTTGGCTGTCTCCTTTCCCTGTCTCAATTCCCCACTCCCCTACTGGTACTTTCTGGAATCACCTCCCACATAAACTAACTGCCCACGAGCCGCTGTCTCAAGGTCTGTCTCCGGGGAAACCAGCTAAGAAGCACATCTGACCACATTGTTGCCTTGCTTAAAACCCTTCATTGGTTCCTTGTGGCTCTTGGGATAAAGCTCAAATCCTCTAATGTGACCCACGTGCTGACCTCACTCTCAGCTCTGTTCCCCTCTCACTAAGTCCCGTCTCAATGAGCTTATTGGTTCCTCTGCTGGCCAGGCTCTCTCTAGCCCTTCACACACGCTGCCTCCTCTTTCTGGAACTTTTCTCCTCCACCCCAAGTCCTCCTCAGCCTCCAGGCTTCAGCTTCGAAGGTAGCTTCCTCCAGGACACCTTCCCTGACTACCAGGCCTAGGTCATGGTCCCTGTACCCTGCTCCTATGGTCCCCATTATTTCCCTGTCACAGGGCTGTGAGGCCAACGGCCATTTCTATCTTATTCATAGTTGAATAAACTAGTCCAGCACCTGGCATAAATTTGATGCTTGAAAAATATTGGATGGATGATTAGATGGGTGAATGAATGAATGAATGAATGAAATCCACCAAGGAACCTTCCAGCCTCTGCTCAAACTCTCCCAGAGGCAGAGAGCTCACTGTCTCTGGAGGTAGCTGTTCTACGTGTGGAAGGTTCTGACCATGAGCTGTCATGTTATGTAGAAACCTGCCTCCTTACAATGTCCAGCCCCGGTCGTGGCTCAGGGATTCTGTGTATCTAAATCTCCGGGCCCCTCTCCGACTTGGTTGGGTAGAAGGACCAGTAGGCTGATTCCAGTTCAGGCAGCCACTGCCCCTCACTCCTTTTCCTGTGAAGGAGCCACAGAGAGGACACACCGCCAGGGTGCAAGTGAACACGGGACTGGGCCGGGCCCCTCTTCTCTGTTACTGACAACAGAAATGAGAACCTCTCATGGAAGGTGAGTGATGGCTCTTGATTATTACCTACCCAGACTTCTTGTGTCTCAGTAGACCCAGTCACCAACTGAGTCCGTTCCAGCTGGCAGCTCTTTCTCTGGGCACAGCTGGTGCCCACTTGGCCTAGGCAGGTTATGACCCCGGAAGGGCCAGGCCCACCGCCTTAACCTGCACATGGGATTCCCCACCCCCACCCCTGCCCCACTGCCTGACGAGGTCCTTTCCAGCCAAGACTTCCACAGCCCAGGTGGCCACACACACGGGCAAGGGCAGACTGAGCGTCCACCTGGCTTTTCACTGTTCGAGATGAGGGAAGACAGGGGATCTGGTACAACTGAGCCCAGGGTCACAAGGTGAGATTCTCATGGGGTGTTTAGGGTTAGTGTCACACACACAAAAAGCTTAACCACCATCACAGACAGGACCCTCGAGAGCAGCCAAGGACTGACATCCAGCCCGGGCCACAAATGAAACAAGCCCGGCCACACATGCACGCCAGGCTAGCCATAGAGACCCATCTACGAACCTTGATTGTGTTCGACTGAGCCCCATCCTCAGTTCTCTTGAGTACATCGCAATCACACTATACCTTCTCCAGACCCCAGGGTCCCCAGCTGTAATGGGAGGGGCTGGCACAGTGATTTCTGCGCAGCTGTCCAGCTGGGAGGGGCTGGGCCCTGATTCCACAGGCCGTGAGTCCCCGATACCCACTGGGCGTGGCAGAACGGACCCAACAGCCCTCTCACCTGAATCCGATCCCCAAGCGTGCTCCACGAGCACCGCCTTCCCGATGCTTGGAAGCAGCCTGGCCCCCTCTGCCTTTCTCTTCCCAGAAGCCCAGACATGCAACCCCCGCCAGCCAGAGCCAGAACAGCTGCTGCTGTTTTGTGGGGTATAATCGGAATTTGTTTACTGTGGGGCTCTGACTGCACATCTGGGCTCACAGTTAATCTTCATAACAGCTGGTTCCCGTTTCATCTTAAAAGAGTATTGACGTCAGCCTGCTGGCAGGACACTGGCTTTTCCCCTGGGAAACCCAAACCCCCTGTGAGACTCAACCCTCGTGAGTGAGGCTGACCCCAGGGGAACGTCTTTGTCTCCCTTTCCTCTTTATTCACCGGAATCAGCACCTTTAGGACTGGGGACCTTCGCCCAACGTCCTGCCGCGGGTGGGAAGCAGTAGTTAAGCGAGGACATGGTTACTGCTCACGCCTGTCCCTCTGCGGTGGTAACGTGGGACTTCACGTGATTTCATTTGTAAGGCATTTTTCCAAGAGGGAGTCATTGAGAGAGTCCTCGCTCCCTTTCTTCGCCTCTTCACTTCTGTTATCTTTCTCTAACACCACAAATGAAATACTGATAAGTAACATTCCTTGAGTGCTAACTGTAGTGTTTTAAGGACCATACCTGTATTAGTGCATTTAGTCTTCCCAGCTACCCTATGAGGTGGAGTTACTTATGCCCGTTTTAGAAATGAAGTATCCCAGAAAGCCGAGGCCCTTCCCCTCACGTTTGTTCTGGACCGTCTCCACAGTTCCACTGTCTGACTCCGGCAGCTTCCAGAGTGTATTTTGCATTGTCTCTCCTTCATGGTCTTCACAACCATCTTCAACTCAATGCCTTCAAGTGGCTGAAGAGGCCTCACTTTAGGGGGATATTCTCGGGGGTGCAATCTCTCCATGCCACCTGCCACTCACTTTTTAAAAACTGTAATAAAATATACAGAACATAATATTTACCATTTTAACCATTTGTAAGTGTACAGTTCAGTGGCATTAAATACACTCACAACGTTGTGCAAGCATCACCCCTATTTAAACCTGAAACCTTCGCATCACCTCCAACAAAAACTCTGTATCCATTAAACTATAACTTCTCCCCACAACTCCCCCCAGCCTCTAGTATTTCTGTCTCTATGAATTTGCCTACTCGAGGTACCTCATATAAGTGGAATCGTGCAATATTTGGCTTCCTTGTCTGGCTTCTTTCACTAAGCATGTTTTCAAGGATCATCCATGTTGTAGCGTGTGTCAGGACTTCATTCCTTTTATGGCTGACTCATATCCCATTGTACGGAGATATCACTTTGTTAATTTATTCATCCATCAATGGACATCTGGGTTGTTCCTACCTTTGGCTGTTGTGAATAACACTGCTGTGAACGACGGGCTGCAAATATCTGTCTGAGTTCCTGCTTTCACTTCTCTTAGACACATATCTAGGAGTGGAATTGCTGGGTCCTATGGTAGTTCTCTTTAACCTTTTCGGAGACCACCAAACTGTTTCCCACAGCCTGCCTCGAGGTTCTTAGCTAGCCTCTGCCTTGACCTTCCTGGGCCCACCCTCCCACCTGTCAAATCAGGTCTTGAACACGGATCCAGCTCAGCTCTCCAGCACTGGGGAGACCATCCTCAACCTCAGGGCAGGGCTATGACGACTCAAGCCTCCCCAGGCGCCAAAGACTCAGCCCTGCCCACCACTCCGCCCTCCTCCTAGAGCTCCCCCATAGAGAAGTGGGCCCCAGCCCGTAGGCGGCGGTGAAGGAAGCTGAATGGTGGGCACCTGTTACTGGGCCTCGGTAGTCTCTTGCCTGGCCTGCTATCTCATTCTGCCGTATTCATCACTGTCTCCATAGCCCCTAGCACGGACCTGGCACATAGTAGGTGCTCAGTAAACATTGTTGAATGAATGAATGACTATTGAGATGTCTTCCCCACCCCCAACAGGACTATGAGCTTATTGAGGGGAGGAGCCATGGCCTGTTCATCTCAGAATTCCCATCAAGCCTGTTCTGAAAGGGAAATTCACAAACAAGAGAACATTTGTTGGATGGAAGTGAATTAACATGACAGTGATTGGGTGGGGGGTCAATGAGACTGGGGAGAGTGGGAGAAAGCACTGGAGCCCTGCTCCTAAGGAAGAGGGCTGGGAAGGGCTGAGGCTGGAGGCAAAGCTGTCTTCCTCCGTCCTCCCCTTCTGAGAGAGCTTCCCCTGCAGAGGAGCAGCCCCCCACCCCTCCTCCACCCAGAAAGGCCAACTCCACCCCAACTCTTTCCCCTTTGACCTCAAAACAATTTGAGGCCCATGAGTAGTGAGCCGACAGGTTTGGAGGAAGGGGTTTCCCACCAGAGTCAGCCAAGGTGCCCCCACCCTCAGGCACAGGTGCATAAAAAGGCACAAACTTAGAATAAATGTCAAGGTGAGGATGAGACTTCAGGGTTTATTGTTTGAATTACCTTTATCTACCATTTCTTAAGTGACTACTGTGGGACAGGCCCTGTGTAAATACACATTATTTCCTTTAATTTTCCTAAGAGCTCCACTTTACAGATGAGGAAACTGAGGCTAAGAAAGTTCGATAACCTGCCCAAAGTCCCCCAGTTGCTTAGTGCTGGGAAGAAAGATGAGATTCAAACGAGGGCTGTCTGCTGCCACTGGCCCAGGGTGTGGGTCCTGCTCTGGCTCCCAGTCCACACCCCCCAATCTGTCTTCCCTTGGCAGAGAGCTACTGCGGACCTTCAATCCCTCCTCTCCCCCCAGCCAGGGCAGGGGCTCTCACTGGGGCCTTCCCTTCTCTCTGGCTCCTCACTCCCTCCACTCTGGTCCATCTTGCACTGCAAGTTCTCAGCCTAGCCTGGCCGTCCCCCTGTGTTCTCCTTGGCATTTGGAAATGACTCCCATAGGTTGCAGAGCAAGCGGCACACTTGGTTTCCCTCCCCGGGGCACTCACTGAGCCAGCCCAACAGCTCCCATTCCCACCTTCTGGACCAGAAGAGGGTGGGAAGGCTGGAGTGGGAATTCCAAGGAGCTTGAAGGAAAAGTAGGGAGCGCACGTGTACTGAGCGTCTTTCTGTGTCAGGCACGTGCTGGGCATGCTGACCCTCCTTCTCTCTGTCACTCTAACCCCCTCAGCTCACAGGTAAGGACCCCACAGGCAGGACAGGAGGGGGTCTTGGTGAAGGCCATGCAGACTGGCCCAGAAGGCCCTGCTCCTTAGCAGCCATTCCTTCTATTCCCAAGGGTCCTCCCCTCCCCCAGGAGGCTGACAGCTAAGGGAGAGCCAGTTGCTGGAGGCAGCTCAGGGGATGCGGGGTGGGGGAGGGAGCTGGGGGGACAGGACTCCAGCCTGGCTAGAACCTCCCTCTCTGTGCCTTAAAGAGCAAGCTGGGCAGAGGAGAAATAGAAAGCCTGTGTTTAAGCTGGAGCCGGCAGTCTGAACATAGACATCTGTTTATGATTTCAAAAACAAAACAAAAATATAGTTTGCTGAACCAATTCACAGGGCAAATGAGATGGCAGGGAATTCTATAACTTTGTTAAGAACCTAAACTGCTTTCAAGTCCTTTGGAAACCATTTAAACCATGCAAATGTGCTTATTAAGCAAACCACACAAATTAGCTGATAAACCACGAAATCCCTCGTGCCTCTCGTCCGGTGCTCCAAGCAGGTGCTGCTGGGGTGCCAGCTGGGTCAGCAGTAGCTGATTCTTGGCTCTCATCTATAGTGTATCTGAAAATAATCCCAGGGCTTTCCTTGAAAAGGTTCAATGAATAGATGTTCTGGTCATTTCTTCCCTAATTATGGCTCTTTCCTAAAAGCACTTGTTTATTGTCTTTGTTGTATCAACAAAACTGGGTGAAGGGCTGTTATTGGTTCCATCTGCAGTGAACAGCATACCCAGAGCCTTCCCAGACCACATGTGTGCGGTGGGCTATGCCCTTATTTGCTAAGTGACCTTGAGCAAATGTCTTCTCCTTCAAGTCTCCAGTTCCTCACATGTTGCCTGGATGTTCTAACAGCTAAATCAGGGTTTCAGATCACACGTGTGCTCATGTGTGGAAAGGGCCTAATGTGGAAGCGTCTATAAACGTGTCGGGTACAGCAGTGTTCAAAAGGGGCCTCGCTTATGGCTCGATGCCTGTCCTGCCCCAGACACTGCGGACAGCTGGGAAATCCTGCCTGAGCTCAAAGAGGGTGTCTGGGGCAGGGAAGCGTTATCAACTCCATCTTAGTGATGATGAAACTGAGGTTGGGAGGGTAGAAGCAATTTGTCAGGCACGTATTAGATGCTCAAGAGTTTCTTTTTACTCAAGAAACATTCACAGAGACCTTACTGGGTGCGGAGCCATAGGGACACAAGGACACACCCGTCCACAGCCTGCTGCTCTGGTCTGCTGCTCTCACCTCCCCACCAAGAGACCTGCTCCTGCTGGGACCAACTTTCCTCCTCAGCAAACCTTCCTGGAAAATCTCTATGAAGCCATGATTCTGCCTGTAGAATTCGTCCTTCTTGGTTTGGAGGGGTTAAAACGTTCTTTTATGATGTGATAGTGTTGTGATGGTAGTTAATTTCTTTTAAATGGGCTTACTTTGCATCCTAATATTCTCTTGAAAATTCTATTTGTCTCTGCAATCAAGAAGTCGGGGAACCGCTGGAGAGAACATGAAAGGGAGGCTCCCCCACCCATTCTTTGGGGTCACGGTTTTTGTATTTGCTTTGAGAGCCTGATGCAAACTCTGGATCCTCTCCTGCGAAAAGTATATAAACACAATTTCACGTGCAGCTTCAAGCCTCTGAAGCCCATGGAACCGTCGATGAAGAAGAAAGAAGAAAGTCCCCATCAGCAGGTGCCTGGATAGGCCCCCACAGACACTGAGAGGTTCTTAGGAAATGCAGTTTCTCTGGGTCTCCGGGCTCTGGGCTTAGCAAGTGGTACCAATCTAAATGTTCGGGTGGATCTGGAGAGGAAGGGAAAGAAAGCTCACTGGACAGGGAGTCAGCAGGCTGGCTCTGCCCTTGGCTCCCTGCATGACCTTGGCTGAGTCATTGCCCCTCCAGGCCCAGAGCCCTCATCTACTAAGTGAAGAGGTTGGTTGAGGTGAAGGACAAGCTCCCTTCAGGTGTTGTATTCCAGTAGGGAACGAATTTCCAGCAGTGAATGCCATATTCTGGTAGTGAATTCCAGTGGTATGAAAATATTCACCAAAGGATCATTCATTCGTTCTTTCAAAAAATATGTATTATACCTGCTAGTTGCCAGGTCCTGGGATATTTCGAAATGCATAAAACACAGTCCCCAGCCCCAAGTAGCCTCCAGTCTATGGAGAAGGAGCCAGTGCAACCTCACCAGCATGGGCTTTGAAGGCAGCTTGATGATCTGAATCCCAACTCCCTGAGGGATACAATGGGAGCAAATTATGAAACCTCTCTTAGTCTGTAAAACAGAGACAGTAATCCCTGCCTCACCTGATTTGTGAGGCTCTGGTGAAATAATGTATGCAATGCCCTGACACAACGTATGAAAATCCCCAGAGGCATTCAATAAATAAAATTCCCCCTCTTCGTTTGCTAGGAAAAACCAAATGCTTTGTGAGTTATGGATTCATCCAACATTTACTGACAACCTTCTGGGTTCCAGGCCCCTTTATTTTTTTTTTTTAATTTTATTTATTTATTTTTCCCCCAAAGCCCCAGTAGATAGTTGTATGTCACAGCTGCACATCCTTCTAGTTGCTGTATGTGGGACGCGGCCTCAGCATGGCCGGAAAAGCAGTGCGTTGGTGCGCGCCCGGGACCCGAACCCGGGCTGCCAGCAGCGGAGTGCGCGCACTTAACCGCTAAGCCACGGGGCCGGCCCTAGGCCCCTTTAGACTCTGTAGACAAAAAACAAATCCTATGCAGCCCTTTCCTTCAAGGCATTCACAAGTTAGTAGAGGATATAGACAAGTAAATGGACAATGGTGTGAAGGTGCTTTGGAGAAGTGGGCACAGGGGCGCATGGGTGTTCTCTATGCAATTCTTTCAACTTTCCTGTAAGTTTGAAATTTTTCATAATGAAACGTTGGGGACGATGTGGGTACAGCACTTTTGAGAAGTCAGAGCCCTTTCTCTAGGGGTCTTGAGGGTACTTAGATCGCAGGAGACCTGAGTTGAGCGGAACTTGGCAACATAAGAAGCAGTGAGCTAAGGAGGGAAAGCGTATCAGGCTGAGGGAAGAGCGGAAGTCGATTCTGGAGTGTGAAAGAACATGAAGAGTCACAGATCAGGGGATGCCTGGGCTTCCTCCTTTGTAAAATGAGGATGATAATACACCCCCCTCCTCGGGCTGTCATGGACCTCCTGGAGGTGACGGCACACACAGAGTGCTTGGAAGAGGGCTGTGCTGCTGATCCTGTTTGTCTGTCTCCCCACTTCCCAGCTCTGGAGGCTGACCCCATGGACCACATTGCTGGGACCTCCTGCAATCAAAGGAAGGCACAGACAGGAGATCAGAGGATGAGAGAAGAGAGAAGTCAGGGCATCTACCCCAGCTTCTCTAGCCACACACTCAGCGATGCTGCTTTGGCACCAAACTCCCCAAAGAGACGAACTGACACCCAAGGAAGCAGAGCTAACTGAATAAGCCCTCAAATAAGAATAATTAATATCTTCAAAGAGGTGAGGCTTATTCAACCCAAAAAAGAATGAATTGGAAATCTTACAAATTAAAAATGTGACCTCGGCAGGGAGGGGCAGAGGGGAAATAGATCCACTACACACTTTAGAATGGCTACAATTAAAAAGACTGATGATAGCAAGCGTTGGTAAGGGTGTGGAGGCACTGGAACTCTCAAACACTGTTGATGGGGATGAAACTGTTTGGCAATTTTTTAAAATGTTAAACAAACACACATACCATATGATTCAACCACTCTCCTCCTAGGTATTTACCCAAGAGAAATGAAAGCATATGTCCATGCAAAGACTTGTGCCTGACTGTTCATAATAGTTTCATTTGTAATAGCCAAAACTTGGAAACAATGCAAATATCCAACAACAAATTGGATTAACCAACTGAGGTATAGCCATACAATGGAATACTACTTAGCAATAAAAAGGAATGAACAATTAATGTGCATCAAACATGGATGATTTCAAAATAATTATGCTGGGGGCCAGCCTGGTGGCACTGTGGTTAAGTGTGCGTGCTCTGCTGCGGCAGCCCAGGGTTCACAGATTCAGATGCCGGACGCGCACCAACGCACCGCTTGTCAAGCCATGCTGTGGCGGCATCCCACATAAAGTAGAGGAAGATGGACACAGATGTTAGCCCAGGGCCAATCTTCCTCAGCAAAAAGAGGAGGATTGGCAACACATGTTAGCTCAGAGCTGGTCTTCCTCACAAAAAAATAAAAATAATAACTATGCTGAATGAAAAAAGTCAGATAAAAAAGAGTACATACTGACGATTCCATTTATACAAAACCCTAGAAAATGCAACTGAATCTATGGTGATAAAAAGCAGATTAATGGTTACCTGTGGAGAGGGATGGGGCAGGGAAGGCCAGGAAGGAGGAATTACAGAGGGACATGAGGAAAATATAGGAGATGATGGATACGTCCACTGTCTTACTTATTATGGTAATTTCACAGATATATACATATGTCAAACAAAAAGTTATCAAATTATATACTTTAAATATATGTAGTTTATTGTATGTCAATTACACCTCAATAAAGTTGTTTTTAAAAACCTCATGGAACGGTAAAAAAAAAAAGGTTTGTATTGGAAAAAGAGTGTTAAAATGAACAATATTTTTCTCACCCATTTTTGAGTATGTTGGGTTATATAGGGTACCTCTGAGTAAGAGAGTAAGAGACATAATTAGTAGTCATTTGACAAGTCTTAGTAAACTTTTGGGGGCATATTGCCCAGAAAATGAGAGTTAATGACACCAATATAGGTGATAAATACTTTTGCAATTCAAGTTTTTCCAATTCTCTGCTTGTAACAAAATTGCAGGAGTACCTAGTTGAACTGGCAGCTAACGGAAAAAAAATTTTAATGTCTTGATGAGAGATTATGATGTGATTTTTGGCATATTATTCAGAAGAGGTTCATAGAATCGAGTGGCATTACAATAGCAAAAGTTCATGTCCATCTACTAGTTTATGTGATTACAAATTCTCAGTGCTCACATTTATAAGAATGAAAATGGATTATTTAAAAATAACAATAAAATAGAAAATCTAGCAAATGTGACCAAGAAAAACATGTAAGACATTCCTGAACATTAAAATTGAGAAAGGAGACATTTACAGATGCAGAGAGGCTTTCAAATATTTAAGAGAATATTATATATGATTTTACATTAATAAATTTTAAAATATTGGCTGAAGATTTTCTGTCTGTGTGTTATTCTGGGTAAATGTTGGTATTTACCAAAATTGACCCAAAGAAAAGTAAAAAGCCTGAGAAGACTAATAAATATAGAAGAAATTGAAAAGTTTATGAAAGAATCATCCCTAAAGAAATACCAACCCAATGTTAAGAGTTCTATGAAACCCTCAAGGAACAGATAACCCATGAGTTATATGAACTGTTCCAAAACATTGAAAAGGATAGAAACTACCTAACGCATTTTTAAGGTTATCACAACTCTGACAACACTAAAATGAATAACACAAGGAAAAAAACACTTATAAAGATAGATGCAAAAATCCTAAATAAAATGTTAGGAATTCAAATTCAGCAAGAATAAAACATCATGACCAAGAAATATTTATTTAGGAATACAAGGATTATTCAACATTGAAAGATCTGTTAATGTACTTTTCAATATTAATATATTAAAAGAGAAAATATATGACTGTCTCAATGGATGCCAAAAAAATTTTCTTAATTAAAAATCCATTCAAGATTTTTAAAAATTAGCAAACCAGGAATAAAAGGAAATTACTTTAACATGATAAATGGTGTCTATTTTGAACCTAGATCAAGAATAATTACATTTAATGGTGAAATAGTAGAAACATACCCATTAGATTCAGAAAGGAGTAAGGATTGTCACTATTTCAAACATTGTACAGGAGGGTCAAGACAAGACAAGAAAAAGAAACACTAATTATAAATATCAGAAAGAAATGAAATAGTATTTTCAGATTATATAATCATCCTCTAAAATCCAAGAAAAATTTTTAAAAAACTATTAGAGATATTAAGTGAGTTTGGAATGTGGCCAAATTCAAGCAAAAATATAATTTTTTTATTTTTTTCTACATCAGCAATAATCAATTAGAAACTAGAATAAGAAAATAATTCATAATTGCAAAAAAACTATTAAAAAACCATTAAGCTCCACGAGAAATAGGCATGACTTATAAGAAGAGTATTAATAACTTTTACTGAAAGACACAAAAGAAACCTTAATAAATATAGGGAAAAAAACATATTCCTTAGGAGGAAGGCTCAATATTGTAAAAGAGTCTATTCTCCCTGAGTTAGCCAATAAATTAAATATAATCGCAATCAAAATATCAATGGAATTTTAAAATAAAACTTGACATGTTGACTCTAAAACTCATTTGGAAATGAAAGAAGGAAATAAAGGAGAAAAGAAAATGAGAGAGAACTTGAAAAGACAAGAAAAGATCAATGGAAGAGAATAAAGAATACAGGTATGGAATATGATGCCAATACAATGACAGAAAACACAATCCAACTCGCTTGAGCACAAAGAGAATCGGCTTGTTAATTAAAAGTTCTCAGGGGATGAAGATCCCTGGGTCCAGGCACGATGCGATGCAGAAGCTCAAAGTCAACATCTCTCAGCTCAATTCCATCGGCCTTTGTGTGTTGGTTTCATTGTCATATTTATTTTTACCTCGTGGCTGTGTGACAACTGTAACCACTTCCAGCATCTCTTTTCAAGTTCAGCAAGAATACTTAAGACTCTTCTGGTCACTCAGGCAAGTGCTCAGGATAATCTCTGATTGGGCCTAATTAATCAGCTGAGTCACATGTCCAGCTCTGAGTCATCGCAGTGCTCAGGACAATGAGATGGACAGGTCAGCTCAAGCCTTGGCCCCTTCTGAGGATGGAAAGTCAGAGATGGTTACTGGAAGATGAATGGATGGTAGGAGCAATGACAGCCACACGTCTACCCTATGGATCCACGTGTATATGTGGACCTAAAGGATGACGAAAGCTGTGGTCCAAGGAGAAGAGAAACTTGGCTACTCAATAAATAATATGGAGCCAACTGCATATCCATTCAGGAACAAATAAATTCTATTCTCTACCTCATGTCAGTCACAAAAATTTATTCCAGATGAATTATAGAACTAAACATAGGGGCCATGTGGCGTAGCGGTTAAGTGCGCGTGCTCTGCTGCTGGCAGCCTGGGTTCAGATCCTGGGTGCACACCAAGGCACCGCTTGTCAAGCCATGCTGTGGCGGCATCCCATATAAGGTGGAGGCAGATCGGCACGGATGTTAGCTCAGGGCCGGTCTTCCTCAGCAAAAAGAGGAGGATTGGCATGGATGTTAGCTCAGGGCTGATCTTTCTCACAAAAAAAAAAAGAACTAAACATAAAAGACAACGTTGTATGAAAAGATGTTCCATCTTATTAGTAATCAGGAAAGTCGTATTAAGATAAAAATAAAAGACTATTCTTTCCCCCTATCGGATTGGCAAAAATTTAAAAGACTGGTGACCTCAAATGTTGGGGTGAGAATGGGAAAATGGGTATTTTCATAAACTCTTGGTGTTTAATTCAGCCCAGAAGATGGCCTTATTTAGTTCAAAGAAAGAATGAAAATTACTTTGGGATGTAGACATGATGTCTTATAGAGTTTGTTGACGGGTGAGGTGGGTGGATGGTGGGAAAAGGAAAAAATAAGCTCAGAGGAAGAGCAAAGTGAAACTTAAAAGGTCATGTCATAGACAATCTACTAGTGTGACTCATAGGAAACAAGCATTTTCTTGTGGGTGTTGAGGGGAACCTCTTGAAAGAACATAGGGGTTTGAATAGCCTCAAGTCTGAGAACCACAAGACCTTGAGGGACGGTTTTCAAAGCAATCATTCTTTCCCCTCAGCCCCCTAACTCCATCCAGCTAGAGAACACTTCCAGAAGGACTGATATTTCTCATCCCATCATTGAAAACGTCAGTGAGGATTCCAGTGTCCAGAGCTGGCTCCAAAATCCACCTCTGAAATGAGCAAGGGCTTGGAATCAGACACTCTCTGGGCCTCAGGATCCCCATCCATAAAATGGGGACCATAATACTACCTTGTAGTATATAGGACTTTTTTTTTTGAATGGGATGATGACTGTAAACGAAGCCAGGTTAGTGCCTGACAAGGTAAGTACTCTAATAAAGATCATAATAAGATAAACAAAGATTATTGATCTGGGACTGAGTCAGCTGCAGTGTAGACTGAGGGCACAGAGGAACAGAGATGACAGGCTTTAAGGGAACATGTGTGTCTGATGATGTTTTAAGGCTAAAAATAATGCAATGTATATGAGAAATAAAGTGTTGCCATCTTTACAAATCAACAAGAAAAACTCAGACACCCCAAAGAAAAAGTTAGCCAAGGACACAGACAATTCATAACAGAGAAAATATACATGGCCAATAAATATGAAAAAAGTTCAACCTCTCTATTAGCTTAAAAGAAATATAAAATTAAACAAGAATGAGATTCTATTTTGAGCCACAAAACTGGCAAGAACTTTTTACAAAATGTAATAGGCAGTGTTGGCAAGGATTGGGAAACAGTGTGCTCCTTCACTGCTATTTGAGACTGTAAAATAGGACATTTCTGGAGGACAAATTGAAGGTGCATCTTGAAAACCTTTACAATGGTCATTCCCTTTATTTAGGAAACAATCAGAGGTTTGCACTGCCATACGCAGATTTGGGGTTTCAACCCAGATCATTACAACCCCCTCAGTCCTCCTCGCTTCCCCATCCCCATCCACAGGGAAGATTGAGCAACAATTTCCCGGCCACATCCACAGGACCAGCGGCCCCCTCACTGAAGATGGGAGGGCAGGGCACTGCAAGATTGAGAAAGACAACTTAGTCTGGCTGGAACCGTAACAATGAAGTTGGAACCCAGGGTGGTCATTTTCCCCAAGCAGTGCCAGAGAAGGCTGACCTTCGCCGGAAAGAAGGACAAAGCAGTTGCCCAGAGAGGCCAAGACAAGCGTGAGGGTGTGTCGTTCAGGTCCTCAGAGTGATTTATTTGGGGAAACTCCAATGAAGGATAAAGGAGGAAGCAGAAGGCAGGAAGGGCCTTCAGACCACAATGGGGGTCTGACACCTGTGAAAGGAGAGAGGGGAGGAAGGGACCCACCCGGCTGGGTAGCTCTGAGGAACTCCTGCCCAGACCAATGGGGAGGCCCCAAGCTAGGCGACTGGATGGAGGAGAGCTGCAATGGGCAGAAGCCTGGCTCTGGTGGCTCTAGGAGCCCTGCCATTCTTAGTCACTGTCTGGGAGCAGCCCAAGGGGGGAGAGTGCTAGAGAGGGGAGCATGGCACACGCTGGACCCGAAGGTGCAGTAGCTGGAGGTTGTGTCAACTGCTCCCCAAAGCAGGTTCTCCTGAGGGAAGACCAGAGTGGTGTCCCCACATGGACACCACAGAGGGCTTCTGGGGCTTTCTGGACAGAGGAAGCCAGCAGTGGGCAAACCCTCAGCGAGCCTAATGGGAGAGCGTTTCCATAAGTTTGTTGCAATTGGATTAGGGCGGACAACTCGGCTTCCAGAAAACCTCCCTGCCTTTGCATGGCCCAGGTCAGAGCAGGGTTGGGTCAAGAAGCTCAAGGAGAGGTGAGTTCTAGAGTTTTCTGGGGGCCCTGGGCCAGTCACTGCCTTCCAGTTCCCAGTTGCAGTCCTCCCAAGCGCCTACTACAGTCCTACCAGGGGCCCCATGAGATCCTCCTACTGACCGTATTTCTACAATCCTCCTTTTTTGCTTAAGCCAGCCGGGGCCATTTTCAGTAACACGCAATCCAAGGAGCTCTAACTATTACCTGCATGAAGACTGGTGTTTGAAGGTGTTCTCTGAAGTATTGTTTATAAATTTTAACATTGAAAAATAAGCCGAACGTAAGGCTGCATATCCTGATAGGGGTTTGGGCTACACAGGTGTATGCATTTGTAAAAACCCATCAAAGGGTACACTTAAGATCTGTGCAATTTTTGGTAGGTAAATTTTACCACAAAAGAAAAAAAAAGCTTAATAATAACAACAAAGTAACCTAGATGCCTTAGATCAAAGGAATTGATTTTTAAAAAAGTAGTAAGTATTCACACAATGAAATGTTGCGCAGCCATTAAAATGTTCCAAAGGCTAAAGGCAGAGGGAAATGCTTTTGTTAATATGTGTATTAGTCAGGGTTCTCCAGAGAAATAGAACCAATAGGAGATAGATTGATTGATTATAAGAAATTGACTCATGTGATTATGGAGGCTGGCAAGTCCAAAATCTACAGAGCCAGTGTCCCAGGTCAAGTTTGATGGCCATCAGGCAGGAGAATTCTCTCTTACTTATGGAAGGGTCAGGCTATTGTTCTATTCAGGCCTTCAAGTGATTGGATGAGGCCCACCCACATTAGGGTCAAAAATCCATTTTACTCAGTCTACTGATTTAAATGTTAATCTCATTCAAAAGTACCCTCACAGAAACACCCAGAATAACGTTTGATCAAAAATCTGAGCACCCGGAGCCCAAGTCAAGTTGACACATACAATTAACCATCACAATATGGTAGATGAAAAGATAGGGTAACAAAACCTCCCGGTCCTAGTTTCCTAAAGCATACGTGAATGAATTGCATGCACATTTTTAAGACATGGCAAACACGTTATATGTATATTGATAGACTAGAGCTAGACTGAGATTTTTTTTTTTTTTTTGAGGAAGATCAGCCCTGAGCTAACATCCGTGCTAATCCTCCTCTTTTTGCTGAGGAAGATCGGCTCTGAGCTAACATCTATTGCCAATCCTCCTCCTTTTTTTCCCCAAAGCCCCAGTGGATAGTTGTATGATATAGTTGCACATCTTTCTAGTATGTGGGACGCGGCCTCAGCATGGCCGGAGAAGCAGTACGTCGGTGCGTGCCCGGGATCTGTACCCAGGCTGCCAGTAGCGGAGCGCGCACACTTAACCGCTAAGCCATGGGACTGGCCCTAGACTGAGATATTGAACATGGTTTTGTCTGGCTGCGAGACTGCATGTGATTTTTATTTTCTTCTTTCCTTCTTTGTTTTCCAAGCTCTCTCTGATTTGAATGAATCTCTCACCTTCTACTTGACCCGCTGTTTCCTCATCTGTAAATGTCGTAGTCTCGGCCTCGTTCCTAACTGTAAATACGATAGTGCATGTAAAGAACTGATGCAGGGCCCAGCGTGGTGTTAGTCCCCAACAGGCCTTAGCATCTGTCCTGTCCTGCCCTCCATCAGGCCAAGGTGCAGAGGGAGACAGCTTTTTCTTGTTTTCCCTCAGCCCACCTCAAGACAAGAGGGGCAGGATCATTCTGACATTTCACAAGAAGGGCAGCCCCCTCAGGAAGGGCCCCCAGCAAACTCTAGAACTCAAGTCACCTTTAGTTTCCTGACCTACTCTGCTCTATCCTGGGCCATGCAAAGACAGGGGGGTTTTCTGGAAGCCAGGTTGTCTGCCCTAATCCAATTGTGACAAACTTATGGAAACACTCTCCCATTAGGCTCATCAAGGGTTCGCCCACTGCTGGCTTCCTCTGGGACACCGCCAAGTCAGCCCTTCCCAAGGCCTCTCCCTGGCCCACCAGCCTCCACCTCGTGCCCCAGGCTGCCCTAGCCCTGCTCTGGTCCTTATAGAAGTCATGGAGGCTTCCCTAAGAGAATGACTACATGAGACATAAGGAGTACCTTTGTCCCCTCATACTGGCTCCTCTAGGGGCGGAGGGACCTGGGTGATCTCTGAGAGCTGGGGGCACCAACTGACCCCCTGCCGTCACTTGCCTACTCGCTCAAGCTCCCCTGACTTTTAAGGAGCCTCCTGTCTCCTGGTCACTACTTCAGTGACACCTCAACTGGACTCCTTTGCTCCAGGTGTCATGATAAACTCCACAGAAAAAGGCAATTCCTGCAGGAATACTGCTGTAAGGCATGGCACGTGGCTCTTCGCCACATTAACTCTGATCTCACCCTACAACATGAGTATCTTAATCCCATTGAGAGTTGAGGAAATTGAGCCTCCGAGAGGCAGGGTGGCTCACCCACTATCTTAAGTGCCAGGGGATGGATGCTGGAACCACTCTTGCTGCCTGAGCAGAAAGGGGTGTGTGTGTCACACAGTATTAGATGGCCAGAGGAGCAGCCCGGAGAAAAGCCCGACCACCCCACAGGGCTGCACTGGTCACAAGGGGCCCTCCTATAACCGGAGGAGGGGAGTGGAGCAGGAAGTGGGAGGTTAAAGATACTCGTTGAATTTTCACAACTAGCATGTGATCACACCTCACTCATGCGAATAAAAGATGAACAGCTTTTTGTAAGATAAAACCAATGAGAAGATATGACTGTGCTGACCCTGCAGGCGAAGTTGGGGGCCCCCGTACTGGACACCACAGGAGAGGATCAGGCAGGCCACCTCTGGGTGGACCTTCACTCTTTCAGCTCATCCTAAACCGGTCCTTGTGAAGAGTAAAGAAACCAAGGGACCCCTGGGGGGATGCCCTTCCACGGAGTATGGCCAATTCCTGGAGACTGGCCAAGGGATGGGAGGGTAAGGGAGGTCGAGAAGAGCTCAGACCATCAGTGCTGTAGGGTTTCCTGGGGTGTGGTGGCCGGATCCCAGGCACGGCGTGCCCCCTAGCCCTCTGCCCCCAGGGTCCACGCCATCAGTGTTTCCTTGTCCTAGGAGCTCCTCAAGAAGAAAGCAATGGAGGCCGGAGCCCCAGGCTGAATTCTGATCAGGAACCTCACTGCCCCTGTGCACCAGCGCCCGCGCCATCCTAGATCTCGCCACGCCCAGCAAGAGTGACGTGTTCACTCTCTTCCCTGAAATGCCACAGGCTCCGGGAGGGCAGGGCTGTCTCTGTACACAGCCCAGTTTTCATTCGTTGAATCACTGCCCACAGCCCACGTGCCAGTATCTCCACCCTGCACACCCACCCTTATATACAGAACCCTGTGTGCGCTCATTACCACCCACAGGTACACTCCTGAGCCAGGCGGGGTCCCAGCGGGACCCAGGTAAGGCCCGTCTGGTCTGCGCATGGTGGCAAACTGGTGTGGCCGGACCCCAGAAGACCTGGGAGCCTCCAGGAGAGAACAAATCATGAGGGAGTGGGAGCCAGGCATATCAAGGTCACTGGCCAGGGGTACCAGGTCCTCAGGGGGCAGCTCAACCAAGTGACCCAGTCGGGATCCTCAGCTACAAGTAAGCACAGACCCAAGGGCTCGTTCCAGTGACACCTCCCAGCCACGGCACCTGAGGCGGGGGAGGGCATCGGCGATGCCTGACCTCCTAGAGCAGCCCGGATGCCCGCCTGACAGTGACCAGACATGTCGGTGAGTGGGGGACTACGCCTGAGCACCCCAAAGGGCTTGGAGAGAGCTCTGCAAAGTTGGTTAAAACTGACCGCAGGCTTACTCCGTGTTGGGCACTGGTCTAAAGTCAGACACATACTCACTTGTTTAACCAGAGGCTTCAGACCGCGTTGACCAGCGGAGGTACTGAAATGTGAGCCTGTCCCATCTGTGTCACTACTACTGGATGTCCTCCCACAGGCTGCCGCAGGCCTGCAGAACTCGGGGACACACGTGAACACACCCACCCACTCCTGTGTGTCCCCACCCAGACCCCCTCGTCCCAGGCAGAGAACTGCAGAAATGCACGCACGCGCACACACACACACACATATCCTGGAGCACACACCTCTACACTCAGAAGCCACACGGACCATCCTTGACTCTGTTGTACTAGGAAATGACCCCGGGAGGCCTTCCCTCCCAGGATGGGGAGATCACCAACCCTAGCGCAGTGGGGGCTCTGGGTTCCATACTGACCACCCCAGCTGACCTCGGAACTACAACCCAGAAGGCCTTCTTCCCTTAATCCTGGAAGAGCTTGGGGAGAATTCTGGGGTCAGTGCTCTCTGCCTCACTTTCCCCATGGCCTCTTTACACACCAGTCTCTCAATGTAAGTGTGTTCCAGCATCCTGAAGGGGGGGTGAGAGGAGGAAGTGGAGGCTGAGGTCCACCCTCCTTCATAGCCCCTGAAATTCCACTTTGTTCCATTTCCCTGGATACAGCAGCCCTTCACACTTTAGTAGGAATTAGCCTGTTATGTTGCTTTCCTCAAGGAGGGGCTCAGCATGACAGCCCTGGGCATCCACAGCGACATGCTTATGGAGTTTGGAGATATGAAGTAGAGGGATGTCTGTAAAAACCTACCTTCTTTGAGAATCAGAAGCACTAAGGGCAGGTGCTCTCAACTCACCCTGCCCACCCACCATTGCTCTGAAAGAGCAGGGACCCCAGCTTGCAGCAGCACCATAACATCTGCCCCAACTGAAGACGTCAGCAGGCAGGCACACACCACATTTAGCCATTTTTAATGCTCAAAAGCTCTGTACAAAAAAAAAAAATCACGAATGAATCCTCACAACACCCCTGTGAGGTAGGTAAGCAAGTATTATTCTCCCATTTTACAGACGGGGAAACTGAGGCAGAGAGGTGAAGTGACCGGCCAGTGGTTGCAGCACAGCTGAAAGTCAGGGCCAACCGTAAGAACACGAAGGAGCCCTCCCAGTTCAGCCCTGATCTCTGATCCCTCATCTAGACCTTGTCTGCAAAGAAATTAAAACTTTTTAATACATGCAAAAATAAAAACAAAAACAACAAATCTGAGAAGGTAGTGAACAGACATACAGTAGTTTTGCAAAAGAATTCATCCAAGATGGTCAAATATTTTCCAATACTAGGTAGATGTGAACAACTTCGGCCTCTCCTCCCCTTTTCAAATATCACGCCCGGAGACACGCCGGCCCATTTCTCTGTAGAAGTGCGCGCGCCCATCCAGAAAGGCCTCCCTGGCCCCGACAGCCAGGCCAGGTGGACACCTCTGCATTGCTCAGCCCCCAGTTCCAGCAGACACCAGTCCCCAGAGGCAGAGCTGCAAGACTGAATCCACACCGCCTGCCTCTCTGAGCAGCCTTCCCGCTGTCTGGACGGAGCTGATCCCAGCCGCTAACGCAGAGCACTTGTTCCCTTCAGCTCCCACTGGAAGGCAGCTCAACGGTGCTCCGCGAGGATGGCCTGGGATCCACGTGATGCCTTGCGCCATCCTTAGCCCACTGTCACACACTCCCCGATTCACTCGGGGTGCCCACGGTCCTGGGGGCTCCTGCTGCAGCAGGTAGGGGTCTGGGGCCATCCTCCGCTGGTGGGGCAGAGAGCATGAGCAGAGGGACCTGCAGCAGGGGGCTCTGGCCTCCTCAGAACTTCCTGCCCAAGCTCCAGGGAAAGGGAGCAGGCCTGTTCCACAGGGCTGCATCCATCTTCTGGAAGCTCTCTCCTCCCCTGAGAGAGACTCGCTGATGTTTCCAGTCCTGGAAACCTGCAGTCCTGCCAGCCCCAGGGGAGGGGAAGCAGAGAGAGGCAGAGGCCTCGGCGGACCCACCGCACCACGTGGCTGTCCTTCCTGAAGTCTCCAGGTTGGAGATGGGGTACCAGAGGCAAGAAAACTGGGTAAAGCTGCCTTTAAAGTAACAAATCCACCCGGAGCGCCATCCACTCCCCAGAGAGCAAGGGGCCCAGCCCTGGAGCGCTCAGACAGCAAAAGGGGAGACACCAAGCAGGACAGCTGTAGCCAGGGAAAGAAAGAGAAGGAAACCAGCACTGGCCGGCCCGCTGGGCGCCAGGGACTGTCAGAGCTGCTCTGTACGGAAGTGGCCAGTAGCTTGGTTTCGCACCTTGGGGAGTGAGCTCCTTAGAGGACTGACACCGCCCGTCTGCAAGGCGCACACTGGGCCTCGCTGGAGGGCCGTCCACACGCCTGCCGTTACAAGGTATAACTGTGTGCTAATTGTCCTATAAAAAACTCTTTCAAAACGGGTCCCAACCCCACCCCAGTCTCTCTGGGAAGCTGGGGAATCACGGCCTCAGGGCCACTCCCAGTGAAGAGCACCTCTCACGCTTCCAGCCTGCGTGTGGCCCTGCGGGAGGGGGCAGGCGCAGGGGCCGGGGGAGCACGTCCTACAGGAAGTCCCCAGCAGCGGAGGGCTCGAGGCTGTGGCTCTGCTCCTGCCACCGCCAGCGCAGCCTCGAGAAGGGCTGGTCCTCCACGCTCTCGAGCTCTGGGAAGCCCAGCTGGTTGAGGATCTCGTAGACTCCGGCCCTGGATGCCACCTGGGAGGAAAACAGATGGGAGCAGCATTCCAGTGAGAAAGGGTGTCATTCGGGTCAGCCTGCCCCCTTTGCCATGCCGTCCGCCCCTCATGGGCTCCAAAGCACACAGGAGAGTCTGGGCCTCCCGCCAGCTCAGTGCCCTGACCGAGTGTACATTTTGACTTCTGTTAATGGCTCTGAGCTTCAGTCTCCTTGTGACAGGGTAACAGTCTCTACCTCCCAGGACCGTCGTGGAGGCTACAGAAGCACAGAAAGCACTCAGCAGACAGCAAGTGGAGAGCAGCAGCGGCGGCCGAGCACACCCTGTGCCCATGCAGCCTCGACGCTCCACGGGGACTCCCAGGAGCACAGGGCATTACAGCTGGGGCCCGCAGGGAGGGCTGGGGAGGGTAGTGTGGATGCAGGAGCCAACAAGGGCCCTTGGCTGGGAGTTCCGGCTGGACCCCGGGCAGGCCCACATAGGCCTCAGCCGCGGCCCCTACTTCCCCACAACCCTGTCACCCAGGCCCTGGCCCAGACTCAAGCCACCCATCAACCAGCCCCCTTCTCTCCCCACCATCCTGGGGGTTGGGGAGGATGCAGGCTCCACTCAGAACAAAGGACCCTGGGCAACCCTCACCCCCACCCTCCATTCATCCCAGGAGAGAGGGGCTGAGGGCCCCTGAGGCTGGAGCCCACACTCCTGCCTGGAGGCAAGCTCCTCCCCAGCCCCTGGCTCTCTGCTTCCAGTCTCCAAGCAGAAGCCGAGCAGAAGCGTCCGAGGTCCCCCCCCACCTCCACCCACCCAGGGGCTCAAAGAGGAAGCTGAGCCCAGGCCTGCTTCAGAGGGGGGCCCTGCCGTGGCCTTGGTGTGACTCACCCCCCATCGGGTCTCCTGACTCCCACTCATGAGCCTGAGGACCACCCTCAAGGCTCATCTTCAGCACAACTGCCCAGTAGCACCATTCCGGCCCCCGGGCACTGCAGTGGCCTCCCTGCCTCCATCCCCTTACAGCTCTGAACCCATCTCACACCTGCCTAAGCCCCCATACCCTTCCTAGACCCCCTCTGGCTGGGGTCACCGGCCTCCCACCCACCTGCGCCATGGCAGCTAATGCCAGCCTTGAGTCCAGATTAGAGCCGCCAGGGCTGGGCTGGTGAGGTCAGCAGGGGCAGCTTCCTGGCAGAGGGTAATTACAGGCCGCTTTGCTGGGGAGGGAAGGAGGCCTCTCTCCTGGCCTAGAGATGCCGAGGTGGCAGCTCTGCCTCTGAAACCAGCCGAGCTGGAGAAGAGCCGAGCGGCCAAGCAGAGAAGGACGGCGGAGGTGGAATGTGAGGGCAGGGTTTTAGGCCAGACATGGTGGACTTGGAACCAACCAACTGGCTCTAACGCTGACCATGAAGAAGGTACTTAACCTCTCTGTGCTCAGTCTCCTCCTCTGTAGAATGGGGGAGTAACAGCATCCATTTAAGGTGGACCGGCCCAGCACAGGGTCTGGCAGACAGCACTGTGTGTATCTCCTGGAGGCCCCACCACAACCTTCTGAGGCAGTGGGGACAGTGTCAACATTATTTCCATTTTAATGTTGAGGGCGGCAGGTTAGAGGGGTTAACTAACTTCTCCTAGGTCACAGCTGGGAGGTGGCAGAGGCTGGGCCACCATGCCACCTTGCCCCTTGCAGAGCAGGTGAGGGCTGAACACAAACTGGGCAGGAAGTAGGACACTGCCCTGTTCTGTTCCCCACACGCCTTGTCTCCTCCTTCCTCCTCATTCATTCACTCATTTATTCACTCATCAAACTTTTACTCACTGCCTGCCAAGCGCAGACACCTTGCTGGGGACCCAAGGCCGAACAAGACAAAATCTCAGCCAAATGGAAGAGTGAGAGATGAGAACGCTTCCCACTCAACAGGCCTGTCACCGGGTCCCTGCAGGCGATGCTTAGGGCAGCCTCAGCCCGCTCTCACCTCCCGCATCCAGGCGCTGAAGGGCCGCTGCCAGGAACCGGCCTTCTCCAGGTGGAGGTAAGCGTTGAAGAGCACCAGGTAGACGTAGCGCTCCAGGTACTGCAGGCTCCGCAGCTGCAGCCTCCGGGCCTCCTGCTCCGACTTGGCTGCCTTAGCCTGGAGGACGGCGCGGGGCAGGAGTCAGCGTGCAGGTCCGTCCCCACCCAGCACACATGGACACACCACACACACTCACACCACACACTCACGTACTTCCACATACACCCCCACACTCACCCTACACCCACCCCCACATACACACACCCACCCCCACATACACCACACCAAACACACCTACACCACACCCATACACACATACCCACACACACACACCACTCACACACACATACACACTCACAGCACCAGGGTGGGGACAGGAGGAAGGGATTCACACGGCAAGGCCAAGGGCGTCCACTTCCTACCCGGGAGGTGTGGACAGGTCACCCGGCCTCCCTGAACCCCCATTTCCTCACTGTGAAATTATAACCACCATCCTGTTCAAGGGCGACCAGACAAGGACCGGCTGCCACAGGAAAGCTCCGTGCAGGCCTCCTCCATGACGCCTGAGGTGTAGAGAGGCCCTCCCGGGTGGTAGGCCCCACAGACCCTGAGACTGATGCCCAGCTCTAACCACTGGGAGGACCCTTATCGCCAGCTCCTGGCAGCGGCTCCTCCTCCAGCCCCCAACCCTCAGGACTAGAGGAAAGACTCTCAGCTCCTCTCTCTCCCAACCCCTCAGGCCTCCCTCAGGGAAGGGTGGCTATAAGGGCTCTGATCAGTGACCCGGGAGGGGGCCGGGGCAGCGGTCAGCAAGGTTAAGGTCTCGGCGCTCTGACTGTGGATGCAGCATGGACCCTCTCCCCTGCCCCGGCCTGGGCTCTGAGGCCCCCAGCTGCTCACAGCGGGGAGTACGGGGAGAAACCCCAGCTTGCCCTCTGATCCCGAGTGGTCCCTAACTGACTTCTTGCCTATTTCTCAAATGGTTCGGGATCAGAGGCAGACGGCATGCCTATGGCCCTCAGACCCCAGCCCTCACCCTCCCAAAGGCTGGGGACAGATTGCAGAGAGGCCACCAGGGGTAAGATCAGCCAGAGATGCAGCAGCTCAGGGAGGGGAGAGCGCTCAGGTGTGTGCGTTGGGGGAGTATGTCGTGGGGGCAGTGATGTTTTTAACAAGCAATCTTGAGCACCTTCTAGGAGGATGATACCAGGCCAGCACTGGGGAGAGCAGGGACAGCCAGGCAATTAACGAGGGGTTTCCCAGAGAGCATGTGATTCAGCTGGGCCAGGAGGGCCTGGCTGGATTTGGATGGAGAGAGCAAGCACCAAGTGGGGGCGGCATGGAGGTGAGGATTGGGCCCAGCAGGTGGGGAGTGGGAAGGGGCTGGCCTGGCTGGAACGAAGATATGAAGCGACAAGAAGGGGAAGTAGGCTGGCACCAATTATGGAAGCTGTCCCCATGCCTGGGAAGTCCATCCTGGAGGCCAGCTTCCCAATTCTGATATGCAGATGCCTGGGCCCCACCCCAGACCAATCAAATGAGAATCTGCAAGGGGCAGGCCTGGGCAGCAGGAATTCGAAAGTTCCCGGTGACTGTAGCCAGGGTTGAGCACCGGGCCTTTAGGGCTGGGAGCCACTGAAGGCTTGGGGGTAGGAGTGACCTGCTAGCAGAAGACTCATGGGAGACCAATGCTCGGGAGGAAGGGGACTCAAGGGGTCCTCTTGAGGTTCTTCTCTGTGTAGGGGTCAGGGCAGGCGGGGGACAAGGCCCAGGACACACAGAGCCAGCTCTCCCCCCGCAGAGTGTCTCTGCCAGCATGACGGACTGAGCTCCTCTCACCACCACAGATGGGCCGCCCGCCGGGAGAGTCAACACCAGGCCTCACCTGGCACCCCCCCCATGCCCAGGCCCCCCGCCAGAGCAGCTCTCTCTGCTCCTCTGCTCCGGGAAGAGGATGTGGCACAGGGGCCACCCCTCAAGCATCTGGAACATCCGCAGGAGGGCACAGCCAGCCCCAGGCCCCTGGACACCAGGATGGGCAGTCTCCCAACAGCTGGGCCACAGCTGGAAGCCTTCATGCACAGGCAGAGTCAGCCTACGTGTGTCTCCTCCAGGCTATCGCAGGAAGGCTTCCAGGTGGGACCCTCTTGACATGACATGACACACAGCACCAAGAACCACGAGCTAGAGTGGGCCTGCCTGCCAGGCCTGTGGTCCCCCACATCCCACTTCTGCTCGGGTGACTCAGCCTCTGATGCCTCTGCTGTCTTTGCTCCTGGGGTCACGTGAGTGGACAGTAACTTGCACAGCCCCCACCCACACCATCCAGAGGAGCTCTGGGGCCTTGGGGATGGGGGCGAGGGTGCAAGGCGGACAGAGGACGGGGCCCAGGAGGGCCGAGGGCCCCCAGCCAGTGCTCTGACTCCCTGGGAGACACGACTGAGTTCTGGTCCTGGTTTTGCCGTCAAAACTCTCAGCCACCGCGTTTCTGGAGGCAGGACTACTCAGTAAAGTAAGCTATGAGGAAGCACCTGAAACCACGGAGAGCCACGTGGTCCAATCACTCATGGAATGGGAGGGAGGGCTACACCTCGAGAGCGAAGCCCGCACAGGCCCCGCCCGCAGAGACGCCGCGGTCTGGCGTCTGGGGAGGCAGAAGACAATGCATAGCACCCAGAACAACCGGATCATGGGGTCCAGGCAGGGCGGTAGCTGGACCAGGGAGGCCATCAAAGAGGAGGCGGCATCTGAGGGGGACTAGGAGGAAGAGGGCAGAAAGATGCCCTGAGAGGGGGAGGCAAGGAGTCAGAGTGAGGCTTGTGGCAGCAGGGGAGGGGTGATGGCCGGAAGTGGGGCCCAGAGCAGGTGTGGAAGCCAAACCACGTCCTGACCCTACAGACAAAGCAGCCAGCGAAGGCTGCTGGTGACTGGAGGCTGGGAATGGCCTCAGAGCTGCTGCAGCAAGACAGCAGGGGCGGGGTGGGGGCAGGACGCCTGTTGTTGTAAGGACCAACCAACCAAGTGCTCAAAGGAATGCAATTTTGTTTAGAAATTAGGTAGTGGACCAAAAAGAAGATTTTACCTAAATACAAATTGTGGCCCACGTCCCACCAGGCAAGAGCCATTTTAAACTGAAATTTCAACTAAAGAGCTCAGAAGAAACATCCTGTGGGCAAGAAAAGCCCCAGCTCCGGGCTTGGCCCAGGACAGGGCCACACCAGCCCTATCCTCTCCGTCCCCCACTCCCGTGGGGACAGAGGCCTGCTGCCCTCGGAGACACCACCGAGGACTGAGTCTGAGGACTACTGGGAACACAGAGGTTGAATGATTCCTTCTGAGCACTCCTGGCAAGGTAGGGTAGAATTATCTCTAAATTCAGACCACTGGGTAAAGGTGATGCCTGACACCCCCAGAAGGTTCCGTGGACATATCCTGCCTGATCGCAGTCTGTGATTTGAGACAATGACCCATCTTCCCATCAAGGCCCTGGTTTCCTTAAAGTCACCCCATGTTGGCACCGTCTGGGAAGGACAGGCCAGGCGCCTCCTGTCAATAAACACAGTGGAGCTGTTTTTAAATGGCCTGGCAGGCCAGGCTGTCATTAGCTGCGGGAGAGCCAGACAAGGCTTCCTCGTCCATCAGGACTGAGCCCTAAAATAGAAGGGCCCAGGAAATTTGGCCAGGCCTCTCGAACCTGCAGTCTGCCAGGCATCAACGCAGGCCCAGAGTTACCAGCAGTGACTCTCTTGAAGCTCTGCTTTTGCTGGGCCATCTGGGAGAGGCCCACTGCAGCAGGGCTGGCAAGCCTCCCCAGGTGTGTTCAGGGCCTATGGCATGCCACGTGCCAGGCTGAGCAAGTCATATCCAGATCTGATTCTTAGATTCTAATGTGCTCTCCCAGCCACCCCATGAAGGAACAGAGACATCCCGTTTTGCAGCTGAGGCTCTGCAAGGTTAAGTAACCGCCCAAGGTCACAGCCTTCCAAGCTGAGACACGAACTCCAAAATCCCAGCTCTCCTACCACCGTAGCCCCTTCACCTGCCCAGGCCTCACTCCTGTCTCTGTGCTGGTACCCCCTCCTCCTCCTGTCTGGAATGCTCTCCCTTCCGCCCGGCCTGGCCCTGTTCAGCTTGTCCCTCCAGGCCTAGGACAGCCCCCACTCTCCCAAAGCGGGCTCTGCGCGCTCCGCCCCACAGCCCCAGCCTCCCGGCCTCTCGCTCTCAGTCTGAACCATTTCATTAAATATGGCATCACATTCCGTCTTGAGGGTTTCTAATTGCTTCGCCAAGGCGCGATCAGGTCCTGACAGTGATAAGCCCTGGGGCAGGCACCAGATTATAACCAGGTTTGTATCTCCCCCTCCTCACGGCTGGAGGGTCTGACCAGGACTTGGTGTGCAGCTGGTGCCCAGTGGGGTCAATGGGTACTCACCGCCCAGGTCATCTCATCCCATCTTAGGGCAACTCCATCCTTCCTGCTGCTCAGCCCACACCCAACATTCCTCCTTGACTTTCCCCTTCTCAACCGCACATCCAACCCATCAGGGAATCTCGTCGATTCTACTTCAAACGCTCCCAGAAGCTGCCCACCTCTCCGCACCCTGGTCCAGGCCACTTCACCTGAGTGACAGCCCCTGACTAGCCTCCCTGCCACCACCATCACCCCCACCCCTGCTGTCTATTCTCAACACAGCACCAGAGTGACTCTACCAGAGCATTAAGTCAGCTCCTCTGCCCAGCACCCTGCGTTGGCCCCCGGCACTCAGAGTGGAAGCCAAAGTCCCTGTAATGCGTCTGTGTGATCCCAGACAAGGCCCCATCCAATCTGCCTCAGCCCCCACAACCTCCGACCTCCTCTCCTGCCCCTCCCCGTTCCCTCCCTCTGCTCCTCAAAAACACCAAGCAGCTCCAACCTCAGGGCCTCTGCACTTGCTGTATCCTCTGCCTGGATGTTGTTTGCATGGCTCCCTCCCTCACCCCCTTCAGGTCTGTGTTCAAATGCCACCTTCTCATGAGTCCCTTCCTGACCCAGACCCTACGTAAAACTGCAAACCCCTCCCCGACAGACGTATCACCACCCGACCCACCACGACCTTCTCTTGTGGATTGTTCACTGTGTGTCTCCCTCACTGGAGTGCAGGCTCCCTGAGGGCAGGGTCTCCCGTGCTCTGTTCATGAGGCACCCCCAGACCCAGCACCGTGCCTGCACTCAGGAGGTGCACAGCAAATGTTGGCAGAACCAGTGAATGACTAGCACTCGCATCCTGCATTGTCATTAAGCCCTGCATCACAGACTGCTTGGGGTTACCTAGATCAATCTGTGCTTTCCAGAAAGGGAGAGTGAGGTCAAAGAGGTGAATTCACCTGCCAGGGTCACTGGGAGGGCTGGACACAGCACAGGCTCCAGGAGAACAGAGCCCGAGGGGGGACACAAGAGGAGCAAAGCCAGGCTCAGAGCCTGTGTCAATGCAAGCCAGACAACACCCCCCTCCTGGAGCCTCCTGCGGCCCTCTCCACCCACTCAACAGGAACAAGCAGTCTGGTGACCTCTGCCCTCCAGCCGAGGTGGGGTCCAGGCTGGGCAGGCAGCTGACAGCCTTCAAAGATGGTCAGTCTCTAAGAGGCGGGGTCCCAGAGCTCAGAGCTCCCCCTTCTT
The DNA here is from genome assembly GCF_057802395.1 of Ceratotherium simum simum. NCBI lineage: Eukaryota > Metazoa > Chordata > Mammalia > Perissodactyla > Rhinocerotidae > Ceratotherium > Ceratotherium simum. The sequence continues at coordinate 30,827,199 of NC_141905.1, forward strand.
CTCAAAGTTCAACACCACCCCTCACCTTGGCAGCCACTGGCCCCCAAGCAACCAGCGCCAGCTGCTTCCGGGGGTTTCCCTGAGTCCCCGTAAACTCCACCCTCAGGATGTAGCAGTGGGGCCTGGAGCACAAGGAAGCTTTTGAAGACCTGGTTTTTTTAAGATTTTATTTATTTTATTTTTTCCCCCCAAAGCCCCAGTAGATAGTTGTATGTCATAGCTGCACATCCTTCTAGTTGCTGTATGTGGGACTCGGCCTCAGGATGGACGGAGAAGTGGTGCCTCGATGCGCACCCGGGATCCGAACCCGGGCCACCAGCATCGCAGCGCGCGCACTTAACCACCAAGCCACAGGGCCGGCCCATAACAAGGAAGCTTTTGTACCTAATTCCCGGAAGGGAGAACATGGCCTTGGGCCCATCCGCAGGTAACTGGTTTTCCAAAGATGTGTCATATTTTGTGCAGCGCTTTCAAAGAATGAAGGGGCTAGACCTGGCACCATGGGCTTCTCGGCGTGCCATTCGTTCAACAAACGTTATTCACCCCTGGGCCAGGCTCTGGGATTCAGCACCACAGGCATGGTCCCGCCCTCAGGAGCCCCTTGTCCCTGCACACAAGCCAGTGGGTCAGCCCGGTGTCCCAGCCCCCTGCCCACCACACCCCACACACCCACTCCCACCTCATACCCTCCCCAGGCTGGTCCTCACCACCACCCTTCAAGGCAGGCGGAGCAGCGGTCGTGACCCCAGGTGACAGACAGAAAAGCAGAGGCCCACGCAGGCCAAAGGGATCTGCCCAAGTCTGTGCAGAGTTACCAGCAGAACCAGGGCTGGAACCCAGGGTTTCCAACCACCGCCCCAGGCTCTTCAGGCTGCTGCAGAAGAGCACCCTCTCCTGGAAGACCAACAATGTGGACGAGAACCAAACAGTATCACGACGGTAAGAGTCAGGTTTCTATTTAATCATACCATGATTTATTCAACCTTCACCCGTCCAGCCACTCACCAGACAGACATTTGTGGAGCCCTTATTTGTGCCAGGCAGCGTCTGAGAGCCATGGTTTCAGAGATGAGCCTCGCACAGCAGAACAGAGATGAGCAGCAGGGAGAGGCATCTCTGGTGACAACCACAACCCAGATAATGAGAGCAGTAAGCAGAGGCAGGGTCTCCGTAGATGGGGAGTGTGCTGGGGGGCGTGCTGGAGTTGAGATTGTAACCCCTCCCAAACCACTGAACATTCCCAGCCTGACAGTGCCCACTGAGAAACCAAGCCAGGCACACTGCAGGTGCAGTGGATGGATGGTGTTGAATGAACCAGGAAAGTCCCCCCGGAGGGCGGACATGGCTCCAGCTCAGCCATACAATGGCCAGGAAGGGAAAGCAGGAGAGGTCTCAGCTACTGAGAACACGTGCCCTGCACACACACACACACAGACCCACACATGCGCATGCACATGCACTTTTCGTGCATCCGCTCACTGACCACTGGCTCTATTTTGGGCTGGGTGTGAAAAAGCCTTGGAAAGCAACCCTTCCCTTCCGTCATATGTTATGTGACAGCTCACAGCATTCCAGGGCTGCTCTAATCGGACAGCCCGGGCCATGGAGGCACATCACCTACTGCAATAAGGTCTCCAGGGAACGACGTGGGCCAAGCCAGAGTCTGGGCCAAGCCAGAGTCTGGGAGACACTGAGAGAGACCCCGTCCGGGGCTCAGAGCCAGAGCTGTGTCACTTGATATTTTTCTTAAGAAATAACCTCAGTCCTCGGGGTGCTGAGTGGATCTCTTTGACCTCTCGGCAGCTCTGCACCCACTCAGGGCGGTGCAGGCAGTAGGGGCTGGCGGCTTCCTTGCCAACCCTTCCTTTTTCTGCCACAACAAAATTGCCCTCTCGGTCGTGGCTGCCACAGTGGAGGGAAAGGAACGCAGGTCGAGGAGCTGAGAGACAGGTTCTGGCCCTGCCTCTGGCTGGTCACAAAACTTCACTAGGCCTCAGTGTCTTCCTCAGTAAAATGGTTCTAATAAAACCTGCCCTCGTCTCCTCACCAGATGCTCCAAGGACTAGAGGAGACGAAAGGTAAGTTCTTAGAAAACACCAAAAGCACTGCTCAAAGTTAAAGCACTATCGTCTTTAAAAAATAAATCTCAATTTGAGAACAAAGGACATTTTCTCTCTGTGTGGCTACCTTCACTTCAGCTTTTCTTCAGACTCTTTCTGAGGGGCAGCCGGGAGACACATTAGACTGTTTTAAACACAGAACACTGAGAAGGAACGCCACCAGCCAAGGTTAAGGAAAAGGGCCCCTGGCATTAATGATTCTAGCAGGGTTTCCTCCAGGGCTCCAGGAGCCCTGACTTTGGTTTCTTTCACAAACATTCTCCCTTTCAAGGCCCAGCAGGAAACAACTAGTTCACCAGATGGTGTCACCATTGTGGGCTGGTGGCCATCGCGGATTCTCCTCAGCCTGAGGCCCAGCCTTCTCACCTCCATTCCGACCCCACAGAGTGGCTTAGTTCAAAGGGTTTCTCTTTCTTTTTTCCTTCTTAAGTGGTTTTTAAAATGTCCTGAGTATTCTGGCACCCTCACACGCATGGAGTGACCAGGCCCTGACCCAATGTCACCAACACTCTAGAGAATGGAGGCGCATCACCGGGCGGCGGCCCCCAGACGCTGGGCAGTCTGAGACAGGCCTGGGCAGAGAGAGGAGCCGAGGCTGCTACACCAGGGAAGGTCTGCCTCCGTGGAAAATGTGTGTGCAGGTTTGGTCCCGGCCCGCTCTGTACCATGACCCATTTGGGGTGTGTCTGTATTCTCTGGCTTTCTCCCCCCTACTCAGGGTGGGAATACAGGGGCAAGGATCACGGCTTCTAGTTCTTATTTATCCCCCCAGTAGGGCTTGACGTGGGCAGGGGAGGGGAAACTGAGCCTCCTTCTCCTTGGAGGCAGTGTGGCTTGGTGGAGAGGGCCTCATCTGGAAGTCGCTCTCCTCCTGCCATCCAACGGGTGTGTGTTCCTGGGCAAGCCCAGTGCCTCCCTTCCTCAAATGCAGAAGTGAGGGTAACATCATAGCCTGCCCTTCGCCAGGCACAGACACATAGTGAGGACTGAGCGGGACTGTGGATGTGAAAACGTCCAGTCAGCCTGGTGTGGGCACCTCGCGGGCTGGTTCTGAGGGAGCCGAGATGTCAGGACACGTTGGGGATGGGACGCCTGGCCTCCAGCACCGGCCTCTAGCGACTCCCAGCCTCCCCTATGAGCCCCTCCTTCTCCTACCCCGCTCCCACACGTCGCCCAGACCCTCATCTGGTCTGCTCTGGATCCTCGTCTGCAGGAACATTACATTGGGCGCGCCAAATCCAACCCCCAGCTTTAGAGAAGCACCCCTAAACCTCCTCTGAAGACGGGTAAATCCAGGAAAAGCAAGCACTGGATCTGCTGCTCGCTCCCGCTGCACCTCGGAGAAGTCTCTCTCTGGAAGTATTGCAGTTAATCAATGCAGAGGGAATGAAAGAGTTGGTATGTCAGCATTTTGCAAGCCCCCAATGAAAAAAGGAATCGAGGGGACTAGCGCCGGCCACCGCCAGGTCACAAGAGAGACCACAGGACCTTCCATGTCCCCGTGGGAGCACACGGCACCACCCATGACTATGCTGGCCAAAAACCGAGCCAAATCTGATCGCCTCTGGCTCTACCCGCTTACAGGAAGCACGGGGACTGGGACGCAGGCTCAACTAAACCCGGGGTGCAATTAGCAAGATCCAGACTGTGGGACACTCAGGAGGACAGCCCGTCACAAACACACTGCAGGGGAGAGAGAACTGTTCTGGATTCAACGGGACTAAGGGCCACATCAACCAAACCAGCAAGATTTGTGGATCTTGTCTGGATCCTGATCCAACTGCAAAAAGACTTTAGGAGACCAGTGGGAAAATCTAAACACCGACTAGGCACTGGATGGTAAGACATTACTGTCGTTTTAGGTGTGATAATGGCGTTATGATGATCTTTTTTAAAAGATCCTCCCTCTTTAAGGTATGTTCTGAAATATTTACAAAGAAACAGTACGAGTTCTGGGACTTGCTTCAAAATAATCCATTAGGGGTCGGGGGGCTGGGGGGGGCTTTAGATGAAATAAGATTGGCCCTGATTGGTAATTCCTGCAGCTGGGAGCTGGGCACACAAGGTTCATGGAATTATTCTCTCTACTTTGAAATTCCCTGTCTGAAATTTTCCAAAATAATTTTTAAAAAATAAGTTCCTACTTTTCAACTCAGTCAATAATTCTACTTCTAAGAATCAGTCTACAGAAGAAACCCACAGGGATGAAAGAGCCACATGCACTACGCCCTTTACTGTGGCATCACCCACCCCGGGAACAACAGGAATTAATCTAATGGGCATCTCTCTAGGAGCAGCTCGTGACACTGCACACTTCTGCTCGACTGCATATTATGCCAACATTAAACATGATGATGTAAAGGCTGTTCAACGAACAGGATAAAATGTCCATGAGCTGAAACTCTTTATTAACTTGCCTCTCCTCGTTCTACTGGAACGTCAGCTCAGGAGGCTCTACCCACTGTCCATCCCCAGACACGGCCACAAGGGACAGGCGCTCGGTGAGTACGCGCTGGCTGAGCGCATGTTTAATGCGTGAACGTTGTCCAGGTGAACAAGCGGGACATCCTAAGCGTGCACCGTGATCACACCTATGAGAGAAAGTGCACGCATGTGCACAGAGATCAGAAAGAAAAAGGCAGAAATGAAACCACCGCTGGGTTAGCGGGAGTGTGGGAGACTTTCTCTCCTGGACGAAGTTTCAGGTACTGGTCTAATATTGTCTGCCAACAATAAACAGGCTACCCACAGTCCTCAGCCGCATTGTGTAACCTCTCCATGCAGACGGAGATTTGTGCACACACTGAGCCTTCCTTTCTGATCCACAGCAGAGAAGTGACCTCCACATTCCCCCTCTCTTCTCCGCTGAGGGCCCGGAAATAGTTTTATTGCTGGAAGAAGCACAAACGCTGAGTTCCAGGAGCTGTTTTCTTAGTTGCTTATTATTCAAGTAAGTTGACTGCTGGGCCTGGCAGGGGCCAGAGAAGGGAAATTCACTGTCTGGGCACTCCAGGCGGTGCAGGGCAGGAAGCCCAGGAGCCATGTGATTTGAGGGTTTTAGAATTCCAAGGCTGTGGACACCTGGGATGAAAACTTCAGATGGGCAGAACGTGGACAGGACCTGGAATGTTCCCAGGCAAACGGAGCCCAAGTAGTGACAAATCCCCGCCCGGACCTGGGCTCGGGTACCACTTCCATTCGGAGTTGCCGGGGCCCTGACTAGGCTAACGAGCGTCACTTGCACACACAGCCCCCTGGCCTGCTCTGCGCAGACCCTGCAGGCTCCCGGAGATCTCCTGTGGACTTTGGTTTGAAACCAGAGGGCACAGGTTTAAGTAAACAGCCAGATACCAAGGGTGAGACACAGCTGCCAATTTCCAGAGGAGTCAGTCCATCTGAGGGAAAGGCGAGAGGAGGCAGCTGCCCTTCTGGAGGCTCAGCAAGCCCCTGATGCCCACCAGAGCCACACGGACCGAGATCCTCAGTCAAGGATGATGTCGGGGAGGGGCTGGGGGCTGGGAGAGAGGATTTTTGCCTCTCATCCCCGGTCTGCCGTCAACTTGCATGGGCCCTGTTTCCTCATCTGTAAACGGAGGGGCCAGACACTCTCTAAGACCCCTTAGCACTAAAATCTGAGGGTCTATATAGGGGTTTTGAAGCTATAAGACAGGACACTCTGGCCCTACAATGATCCTTGGAGCCCTCCCGCTAGTTGAGCACCAGTCCCTCGCACAGGTCCCCCACACAGCCCTGCCAGGAAGCAGCACTAGTCCAGCCAGGCAGTGGGGACACAGGCGGTCGGAGAGGAAGAAGACGGCCCTATCGGAACCCAGCTCCCTTCAACTCCCACATCCACGTTCCTTCCGCCAATCAGCCTGGAACAATCCAACTGCTTCCTTCTCAGATACACGGGGAGTGACTTTGGGCTGTGTCGACCAAAATAAAGTCCATTCCAGGGTCCACACACACATGCTGAGCTGGCCAGAGGCCCCTTCTAATCCGGAGGCAGCTGGGACAGCTCAGACCATCCTGACCTCAGGCCGATATGGGCTGCGGCCTGGCCAGGACAGGGCAAGCACAGGGTGACCCTGGAGGAGGCATTCTGCCTTTCTGGCTGATGGAGACAGCAGCCTGGGCACCAAAAGCTGTGATTCCCAAACCAGGTCCATGACCAGTTTCACAGATCCACAAGAATTTAAAAATATAGATCTTTTCAAGGACTGTCCTCTATTCTGAGTTTATGTCCATTCTACTTTTCTGGTACTAAAATATCTTTTCTTTAATGAAATGCCAACCATATCAGATGGTAGTTGGGTCTTTAAATTTTTGTTTCTTTCTTTCTTCCCTCCTTTCTTTCTTTAAAATGGACACATTTAACAAAATTACATGTTGGCAACTCTAGAAAGGTCCTTCCTTTTTTTTTTAACTGTTCTGTGAAATCCCAATGACTGGAATTAAGATCCCTTTTAGTTCTTTCTTTGATCTCTTACAGCACTTCCAGGAGCCTATGATTAGATGACTTCTAAGACCAGTATCCTTATAAGAAAGGACACCGGAGAGCTACACACACACAGACACACACACACACACTAACATGATGCACCAAGGAAAGGCCACGTGAGGACATAGTGAGACAGCAGCCGTTCACAAGCCAGGGTGAGAGCCCTCGCTAGAGACAGAATTGGCCAGAACCTTGATCTTGGACTTTCCAGCCTCCAGAACTGTGAGAGAATAAATCTGTGTTGTTTATGCCACACATTGTGTGGTATTTTGTTATGCCAGCCCAAGCAGAATAACACACATGTAAACCCCTCTCTCCCTCTCTAGGCTTCAGTCTACCTATCTGTAAAAGTGAGAGAGTATCACTCTGTAAGACCAGTGTTACCCCAACGCCAAAACCAAACAGAGACAGCATAAGAACAGAAAACTACAGATCAACATCTCTTATGAATCTGACATAAAAATCCTCAACAAACCAAAGGCAGCAATATATAAAGAAGATTAGACACCATGACCAAGTAGGATTTATCCCAGGAATGCACCTGGTGGTTCTACCTCGGCAGCCTGGGGTTCACCAGTTCAGATCCTGGGCGCGGACCTACTCATCGCTCATCTAGCCATGCTGAGGCGGGGTCCCACATAGAAGAGCTACTACTCTACAACTGTGATACACAACTATGTGCTGGGGCTTTGGTGAGAAAAAAGAAAAAGAGGAAGATTGGCAACAGATGTTAGCACAGGGCCAAGCTCCCTCAAAATAAATAAATAATTAATTAATGAAAAAAGAATATCCCAGGAATGCAAGGTTGCTTTAATATCCCAAATCAATGAACATAATATGTTTTACACCAATAGAATAAAGGGCAAAACCACATGATCATCTCAATAGACACTGACAAAGCATTTGACGATATTCCACATCTCTTCACAAGAAAAACATTCAACAAACTAGAAATGGAAGGGTATTTCCACCCTCAACCTGACAAAGGGTATCTATGAAACCACAGGCAGCATCATACTCAATGGTGGAAGACCAAACGCTCCTCCCCTGAGATCAGGAACAGCACAAGGACGTCTGCTCTTGCCACTTCCATTCAACATTGGACTGGAGGATCTTGCCAGGGCAATTAGACAAGAAAATTAAATAAAAAGCATCCAGATTGGAGAGAAAGAAGTAAAACTATCTCTATTTGCAGATGACATTACCTTGTAGATAGAAAATTCTAAAGAATTCACTAAAAAAACCCTATTGGAACCAATAAACAAGTCTACCAAAGTTACAAGACAGAAGGTCAATACACAAATATCAAGTGCATTTCTACACAGTAGCAACGAACAAACTAAAAAATGATACTAAGAAATCAATTCCATTTACAATAGCATAAAAATAATATACTTAGGAATAAATTTAACAGAAGAAGTGTAAAACTTGCACTCTGGAAACTATAAAACGTCACATAAGCAATTAAAGACCCAAATAAATGGAAAGAGATCTCATGTTCACGAGTCAGAAGAGTGACTACTGTTAAGACGGCAATACTCCACAAATTGATTTATACATTCAACGCAATCCCTACCAAAATCTCAGCGGGCTTCTTCACAGAAATTGATAAGCTGATCCTAAAATGCATATGGAAATGAAAGGGACCCAGAATAGCCAAAAAAATTCTGAAAAAGAAGATCATAGTTGGAGAACTCACAGTTCCTACTTTCAAAATTTACTACAAAACTAAGCAATTAAGACAGTGTAGATTAGCATAGGACAGACAAACAGATCAGTGGAATAGAACTGAGGGTCCAGAAATAAACCCTCACTTTTATAGTCAATTGATTTTCTTTAAGGGTGTCAAGACAATTCAATTGGGAAAGAATCATCTTTTCAACAAATGGTGCTCGGACAACTGGGTATCTACATGCAAAAGAATGAAGTTAAACCCCTGCCTCACACTGTATATAAAAATTTACTCAAAATGGATCAAAGACTAAATGAAAGATTATAAATATAAAGCTCTTAGAAGAAAAAAGGGGTAAATCCTTATGATCTTAGATTAAGCATGACACCAAAAGCACAAGCAACAAAAGAAAAAATAAGTTGGACATCATCAAAATTAAAAATGTATGTGCTTCCAAGGACACCATCGAGAAAGTGAAGACAATCCAAAGAATAGGAGAAAATTTTTGCAAATCATATATCTGATAAGAGACTTGTATCTAGAGTATATAAGAATATTTAGAATATATAAAGAACTCCTATGACTAAATAATAAAAAGATTTAAAAAACCAATTTAAAAATAGGCAAAAGATCTGAATAAAACATTCTCCAAGGAAGATACACAAATGGCCAATAAGTTCATGAAAAGATCATCAACATCTTTAGTCATAAGGGAAATGCAAATCAAAACCATGATGAAACATCACTTCACATCCACTAGGATGGCTAGAATCAAAAAAGACAGTCACCAGGGCCGGCCCCGTGGCTTAGCGGTTAAGTGCGTGCGCTCCGCTGCTGGCGGCCCGGGTTCGGATCCTGGGCGCGCACCGACGCACCGCTTCTCCGGCCATGCTGAGGCCTCGTCCCACATACAGCAACTAGAAGGATGTGCAGCTATGACATACAACTATCTACTGGGGCTTTGGGGGAAAAAAATAAATAAATAAAAATTATAAAAAAAAAAAAAAAGACAGTCACCAGTGTTGGCGAGGATGTGGAGAAACTGGACCCTTTGCACACTGCTGATGGGGATGGGAAATGGTGCAGCTGCTTTGGAAAATAGCCTGGCAGTTCCTCAAAAGGTTAAACCTAGAGTCACCATATGACCCAGCAAGTCCACTCTTAGGTATATTTCCAAAAGAAGTGAAAACATGTCCACACAGAAACTTGTACACAAATGTTCACAGCAGCATTACACTCATAACAGTCAAAAAGTGGAAACAACCCACATGTCCATCAACCAATGAATAAACAAAATATGGTATATCCATACAATAGAATAATATTCAGTTATAAAAAGGAATGAAATATTGATACATGCTACAATGTGGATAAACCTTGAGAATATTATGCTAAGTGAAAGAAGCCAGTCACAAAGGACCAAATAGTGTGTGATTCCACGTATAGGAAATGTCCAGAATAGGCAAATCTATCGAGGCAGAAGTAGATTAGTGGTTGTCTAGGACCAGGCCAAGGTGGCAATGGGGACTGACTGTTAATGGGTATGAGGTTCCTTCTTGGGATGATGACAATGTTCAATGGTTACACAACTCTGCATGTACTAAAAACCATTAGATTACACACTTTAAATAAGCGAATCGTATGGTATGTGAGCTATATCTCAACAAAGCTGTTTTATTTAAAAAAAGAGAGTGAAAGGACAAGACATTATAACGGCTGAATCCCCAGTGTGGCCCCGGCCAGGAGCAGCAGCATCACCCAGGAGCTCGTTAGATATCTAGATCTACGGGTCAGAAACTCAAGGGGGGCAGCAATCTGCACTGTAACCAGCCCTCCAGGTGGTCCTGAAGCTCACCTGAAGCTCACTTAGAGCACGTGGTTCTCAACCATTGGAATCACCTGGGGAACTTTAAAAAAGACCTATGCCCGAGCCCCCCCCCCAGCAGACCAACTAAATCAGGCTCTCTGGGGATGGAGCTCATGCATAGGTACGTCTCAAAGCTCCCGGGTGAATCTATGATGCAGCCAGCGTGAGAATACTGGATTAGAGGGTGTCTCAGGCCCCTCTGCTCTGCAGTCCCTTTAGGAGTTCGGCCCAAGCTCTGCTCACTGGGGCCACCTGGTGGCCATAGTGGGGAATGACATTACATCTTGCTTCTGCACTCCCCCACCCCACCTCCACAGAGCCCAGAGATGGGGTTTAGGGATCCCGATCCTCTCGCTGCAGAGATCAGCACCATCCTGGGCTTTGGAATGGGGGCAGGTGGGCCTGGTGGGGAGGGGATGAGAGTCCTCCACTGGCTCTGCTTCCCTCCTCTCATTAAAACACCCCACGCCCCAAAGGCAGCCAGAGTAACCACTGCTAAACACAGCCCCAACGACACCCCCCTTCCCACCTCACTGCAGTGGAGTGGAGCCAACTTACCCACCCGACTTCCTCTCCGACAGCTTCCAACACAACGGTGTTCGTGGGCACCACAGCACCTTCCCTGCCTCTAAACTCACTCTGCACCTTCCAGCCTTCTGGCCTCCGCCCATGCAGTCCCTCCCGCCGAAGTGCCTTCCCCTGGCTCTCATTATATTGGGATTGCTCAAGGCCAGCTCTGGGGAACCTCGCCTCTCTCCCCACAGCTCACATCCCCCTAATGCTCCCTGCTCCACTCTCTGTGTGCCTCACATGGACAGGTTTGGCTGCAGAGCTCAGGGGAGAGGAGGGCCTGTCAGCTTTGGAGGCAGGGGTGGGATACCTGGAATGCCTGAAGGCAGTGAAGAGCTAGCAGGGCTCGAGGTAAGGGCATGGGGAGGGGGACTCTGACAGAGCGTGGCCAGTGTGGGGTGGGGGACCTATGGTGCTTTGAAGCAGGGCTAGGATCCCTTTTCAACTACCTGGGCCTCCAGCTACAGAGAGAACTGGAAGCCTCAGTTCTCTGCCCTCTCAGCGTCTCTTAGTTCATCACTGCCACCTGGTGGCAGTATCCCCATGTGAGTGGGACCCAAAGGGAACTCAAAAGGGGATACAATCTAGCTGCTGGCCCTGGGAAAACCTGTCTATCTTCCAAAGCTCAGCAAAGTCCACTTTCTGAAACCCCTTAACCATCTTCCCCACCCCACATTTTGCAGCCTCCTAATCTCTGCAAACTCCCCTTCCAACTGACCTCTGATCTTGCGCACAGCCTGACCCCAACGCCCTGCTTCCAGCCAAGCACCCACCCTTTGCCCAATCATGGTGTTATCCGCGACCCTGAGCAAACGCTGGCCTGGATCAGGCATTTCACCAACGTGTACACGGCTACAGGCGGAGCACGGGGCAGGCTTGAACAGCCCCCTCTCTGCAGGGTCCACAGGCAGAAGCCATCCTTGGGTCAGCAGCGGAGAACACAAGGTCAGCACCCATGGGGGTGCTCACTCACTTCAGGCACAGCCTTCCTGAAGCCCCCCATTCCCCTCACGGCTGCTCCCTCCCACTCTAGCACCCTCCTTTGTCCCAGTAGCCAATCAAATTCACTGGGCCAGAGAACAGAATTCAGCACGTCAGCGTGCTCCACACAGAGACCAGAGGACGCAAAGTCCAACGCCCAGAGCGGCCCAGCGGGTCACATGACTGGACGAGGAAGGCCACGTGTGATAGAGCCCCAGGGACTATGACGAACTGGAGGGCACATTTTTTTCTAGATAGGCTGAAAATCCAGATTTTTATATGAAATCTGGACTTTTATAGAAACCTTCTGATTTTTATAATTTAATGAGTTATTCAAAAACAGTTTTTAACTGAGCAGGTCCATCTGGGGGCCAGACCCGGTTCCCAGGCAGTGCAGACATACGTAGTCCTGAGCATCAGCTGGTAAAACGCTGAACCGCCTCCCTGCGGGTTGTGGAAGAACCACTCTCCAAGGCCTTGGAGGGGCCCACCTGCCAACCGGACCCTGCCTCCCAGGACCCAGCAACTAAGCGGAGGGGTAAAGCCTGGCACCACAGGGGTCTAGATAAGGTGATCATTCTGACGGGCCACATCCTTGACGGGGACAGCAGCTGTTCAATACTCTGAACATCCTCCCTGCACACACCCCACCACGCACTCCAGAAGCTGGGCAAGCTTCCATTTCAGGGATGACCACCACTTCCAGAAGGTGACAAAGTTACCGAGAACCGATGAGGGTCCCACCCCCTCATCACCCGACACCCAGGCAGCCACACCCCGGGCTGTGCACATGGGCGGGCTCACCTGGCGGTAGGTGCAGATGATGATTTCCCGCAGGTGGTAGTGCATGGGCGTCATGGTCTCACTGACCGTGTCCAGGGCCGCATCCACCTCCTTCTTCACACGGTGCCCATCAGGCAGCAGCTGCACTACCTTCATCACCACCTGGGGCCAGAGGAGGGGGCATGAGCAGAGAGCAGACCAAGGGGGCGGGTGGGGCCTCCAGACCCAGCAACAGGCTCAGCCCATACGGAGGGTCACACCGGCCTCAAGACCCATTTCAACACATGGTGCTGGGAAAACTGGATATCCACATGCAGAATTAACTCAAATGCATCAAAGACCTGGACGTAAGAGGGCCGGCCCCGGGGCTTAGCGGTTAAGTGCGTGCGCTCCGCTGCTGGCGGCCCGGGTTCGGATCCCGGGTGTGCACCGACGCGCCACTTCTCTGGCCATGCTGAGGCTGCGTCCCACATGCAGCAACTAGAGGCATGTGCAGCTATGACATACAACTATCTACTGGGGCTTTGGGGGGAAAAATAAATAAATAAATAAAAAGTATAAAAAAAGACCTGGACATAAGAGCTAAAACCACACAACTCTTAGAAGAAAACAAGGAGGAAAAGCTTCATGACATTGCATTTGGCGAAGACTTCTTGGATGTGATGCCAAAAGCACAGGCCACAAAAGAAAAGACAGACAAATTGAATATCAAAATTAAAAACGTTTGTATGAAAGGACACCATCGACCATGCAAAAAGGCAACCCACAGAACGGGAGAAAATATTTGCAAATCACGTGTCTGATAAGAAACTGATATCCAGAATTCATAAAGAATTCCTATAACTCAACAACAACAAAACAACCCAAATCAAAAATGGGCAAAGAACTTGAATAGACGTTTCTCCAGAGAAGATATACAGATGGCCAACAGGCACATGAAAAGATGCTCAACATCACTCATCATCAGGGAAATGCAAATCAAAACACAAGGAGATGCCACTTCGCACCCACTAGGACGGCTATTATCAAAAAACCAGAAAATAACAAGTGTTGACAAGGCGGTGGAGAAACTGAAAGCCTTGTGCTTTGGTGGTGGAAATGTAAAATGGTGCAGCTGCTGTGCAAAAGCATGGCCGTTCCCCCCAAATTAAACAGAATTACCATATGATCCAGCAATTCCACCTCTGGAATTGCAAGCAGAGACATGAACAGATATCTGTGCGCCCACATTCATAGTGGCACTGTTCACAATAGCCAAAAGGTGAAAAGGACCCAAGTGTCCATCGACAGATGAATGGATAAACATAACGTGTTGTATACAGACAACGGAATGTTAGCCTTAAAAAGGAATGAAATTCTGACACATACTACAACATGGATGAACCTTGAAGACATTATGCTAAGTGAAATAAGCCAGACACAAAAGGACAAATACTGTATGACCCCAGTTATACGAGGTACCTAGAGAAGTCACATCCATGGAGACAGAATGTAGAACAGTGGTCCCCAGGGGCTGGGTGGGGAGGGAGGACGGGGAGTTAGTGTTTAAGGGGCACAGCCAGTTTGGGAAGATGAAAAAGTTCTGTAGATGATGGTGATGGTTGCACAATCATGTGAATGTACTTAATGCCACAGAACTGTACACTTAGAAATGGTTAACGTGGAAAATCTTATTTATGTATAGTTTACTACAATAAAAAAAAACAAAAAACAAAAGCAGCAGGGAATCAGCCAGGAGAAGGAAGAGAGAAGAGGTCCAGGGCGAGGGAACAGCATACGCAAAGGTGCAAAGGCCCCGGAGCTGGAAGAGCTTGGAGAGTCCGAGGAATTGCATGGAGGCCAAGGGTGGCAGGACAGCAGGGAGGGGAGGGGCGGGGCACGTGGCGAGGCTGGCCAGGTAGGCAGGAGCCGCCCACAACGCTGACACCAGGCAGCCACTGTGAGTTCCTCATTCCCCTTCTGTAAGATGGGGACACTGCCACCTACTCACAGGTGTCTGAGAAGATGACGCACGGCAGATACATGAAACCTGGGTGACTAAATCGGAAATGTTGGTGGCTGTCCTTACAGTGCCCTGGACTGAAATGGGGGCGGGCCAGGCCCCACACCAAGGTCACCAGCCACAGCTGGGTCCCAGGTGCCTGTGAGGCAGTCAACGTTACCCAGACAAGATGGTGGCCAGAGGCCCCCTCACCCAGGACACAAAGCATCCCAGCAGCAGGGCCAGGTGGGGTGGGGCGGTCCAGCCCCCCTTTCTCCCATGGCCATCTGCCAGGGCCCTGTGCCTTGGTTTGCTCACCTGTGAAATGGGAACAGGGAAGTACTGACATGACGAGGTGGAAGAAGGTGACAGCATTGAGAAGAGCTCTGACAATCCCCTCCCCTGGGTGTCCCCCGGGAACCCCACAGGGCATACTCACCTCAAACTCGCCCTTGGTGAACTTGGCATCAGGTACGCTCACGAGCTCCTCCTCGCCCACCTCGGGGAAGCCCTGAGGGAGGACAGTGCTGGGATGGGAGCCCCTCTGTCCTCTGCCCAGGACTGATGGGAGGGGCTCCAGGACCACATTAGGCACCGCCTCTGCCCCCCACTCCCTCCTGCCCTAGCCGTGCCCCAGGGACCGAGTGCCCACCCTGCCTGTGGGCACACACAACAGGCCACACATACTTGGTTGGCCCAGAAGGTGAGCACAGCCACCACCATGGCAGTCGTGGTCCGGCCCTGGCCGCTGAGGCAGCTGAACACAAAGCCAGTGCCTGCGTCCTTGGCGAGGGCAGCCCGCAGGGCCTCCAGCAGCCGGTCAAAATCCTGGGTGGGGAGACCAAGGTCTGAGTCAGTGGGTGCCCCCAATGTGGCCCACCTTCCAAATGGCCACCCCGGTAGCTGTCCCAGGAATGCTCGCTCCGTGCCAGGCTCTGCGTCAGGCTCACAACCTTGCATGCTCACACTCAACTCACGAAACAGCCACACCCCCGTGTACAGCCATACCCCCCACCCCGGGCACCAGGACCGGATGTGTGAGCAGACACACATCCACACCTGGGCCTGCTGCTGCCCACTATCCGCCAGGCAGGACATGCACATGGGTACGCCACCCCCATGTGCTGCGCCCCGAGGCTGTGCATGGACCCCCTGGCCCTGCTGCCCCCCTGAGCTGGACCCAACCCAGGTCCCAGACTGAGGGCAGGGTCCCGACTCCAGTCGATCCCTGCAGCTCTCGGCCACCAGGGAGTGACAAACACTGGGCAATGGGACCCACCTGGCAAAGCGAGGCAGGAAATAATTCTGTCACCACCTGTCACACGGAGCACAGCACACTCCCCACACAGACCCACACAGACACGTCACCCACACAACCAACATGTCATATTGGCACAGAGCAACCCTACACAATACATGCCACGCACACACACCACACAGACATATCCACATACCTTAAAGACACACAGACCATGTACGCACAAAGACACAAACCCCTGTCACACACAAGGACTCC
Source organism: Ceratotherium simum simum (assembly GCF_057802395.1). Classification (NCBI taxonomy): domain Eukaryota; kingdom Metazoa; phylum Chordata; class Mammalia; order Perissodactyla; family Rhinocerotidae; genus Ceratotherium; species Ceratotherium simum. Next base: position 30,843,190 of record NC_141905.1, read on the forward strand.
ACAACACCCTCCTCCACAAACCCCATACACATACCACACCACACAACTCCACACACGTGTCCCCCACTAAAGACAAGATGTACATCACAGACTCCACAATAACACACGTGTGCACCACACACACACACACACACTCCACAACGACACCCACTCCAAACATTCCCCCCACAGACACATTCACCATAAACACCATGGACATGCTCACCCCTACACACACCTACAACACATAATAACCACACATGTACACACACGTGCAAACACCAAGCTTGGAAGGGATGTGAATCAACCACCCGGGGCCACATCTGACACCCTGTGGAAGAAGCTCTCTGCCCCTCAGAGGAGTGGGCTGGTTTTCTGCTCCTGGAGCCAGGCCCATAGCCGAGGCCCGGGCCAGAGGGGAGGCGAGGACAGCCTCTGCTCCCGCCCCAGAAGCCCGGCCTGCCCGGCCCCTCACCTCCTCGCAGGGGGCGCAGAAGTCTGGCACAGGTATGCGGTGGTAGGTGAGGCTGGGGCAGGCCCCGCGGTGCTGGCTGAAGACCTCCTGCATGGTGAGGCACGTCTGGAACCGGGGGGCCCGTGGGCCCTCCACGGTGGGCGGCGGCGTGCTCAGGTGGGCCTTCAGCTGGGTCTCCAGGCTCTAGAGGAGCAGGGGACAGAGGGCTCAGGCCGCTGAGGGTGCCTCCAGGCCAGCCCTGAAAGACCAGAGCCTGCCATGGCCAGGACCAGTCCTGGCTTCTTGGCCCGTCTCTACCCCTTCCCAAGCTGCCAGGTTCATAACCAGACCCAGAGCCGGGCAGGTGGTCCGAATGGGAGTCCTGATCCAGTTGCTCCCAGAGACTGCGCCTCCTGGGGCCTCAGTTTCCCCCTCTGTATAACGGGAGCACGGGACCTTCTGAAGACTCTCCCAGGCCAATTCCCCAGAAGGCCTCCAAGGTTTGGGTGTGTAGAAGGCAGGCAGGCCTCACCTCCAGCTGGTCAGGGGCCATGGGGGGCCCAGGCCACCGCAGGCTGTGGGTGTGGCCGTCACACTCCAGCACGGCCTCCTCCCTCAGGTTGACCCACACGACCTGCCGCAGCTTCCTCTTGGTGTCGGTCAGGTAGGCCAGGATACTCCCCAGGGCCTGGGGGACAGGAGGGCTGCCAGTGAAAGGGCTCCCCGCCCCCCTGCCCCACGAGTGGACCCAGGCCCCCTGGGGTGGTCACCTTGGCGCTGGGCTGGGCCGTGCCATAGATGGGCATCCGAGGCACCCGCCGAAAGTTGGCCACATCCATCTCTCTGACGGTGCTGAGTGCATCCGGGGAGACAAGATCATCGGCCCCCTGTGGGGAGAGCAGCAAGCCTGGGACCCACAGCAGCCAGTGAGAGGCTCAGAGCCCAGCCCAAGCTGGGCAGAGGAGGGACGGGACCAGCACTTTACAGTTTACAAAGCACTTTTGGACACTTGGAGCTTCATCACCGCCCCGGCAAGGAGAATAGTGATGGCGCCCACTCTCCGGACGAGGACGCTGAGGCTCACAGATGCGAAGCTGGTGGCAAAGACAGTGGAAGCAGGTCTTCTGACTCCCTGCCCAGAGCACTTGGTTTGAGACTGAGGAGAGGACACTAGAACAGCGGCCAAAGCTGCAAATGCTTCCTGGGGCCTGAGAACAACCCCACTTCGCTCACAGGAGGATTCTACCCGCCACAGGCCAACATCCCTTTGCCTCCTATAAGGGCAATGCTTAAACCAACCCCGCAGGAACCAGCGGCCGACTGGCCCCCGGACGGCCCACACCCACTCCCACTGCCCCAGCCTGCCAGCCAACTCACCAGGGAGCCCTTGGTGATGAGGTCCCCGGGGACCACAGGCCCCGCTGAGGTCAGTGTCACGGGCAGGCGGTACAGCTCGGGGTGGGCACACAGCCAGTGGCTGAAACTGAGGGCAAAGGCCAGCGGGTACTGCAGCCCGAGGCAGAAAGACGAAAGTTCAGGGGCACAGGGCCATCCTGAACTCTCCCTGCCTGCCCCTTGGTGGGGGAGCCCCAAGAGTCATCCATGACAGCCAGGGAAGGGATGAGGGGGCAGGGGAGAGGACCAGGACATCCACAGTGAGATCCTTGCAGGCCCTGATGCCCTGGCTAAGGCTACAGAGCCCAGGGCCCAGGGAAGGGAGAGGAGGGGCCACCCTTTCTCTGACGTGCTCAGAGACCACCCCTCTATCTGGGTCTCTCCTTGCCTCCCCCACACCCACCTTCCTCTGGAACCAACACACATGTGTCCACCCTTCTCCCCAGGTCCATGAGGATCCTCAACGACCCCATGCCAGTCACTGCGGTGGGGAGGGCAGGAGGGGCCCCAGGAAAAGGGGGCGTGGGTCTGCGCATCCCTGCCCCACCTGCTCATGGAGATAGTAGTTAAACAGGATCAGGTAGAAATATCGCTCCAGGCTCTGCAGCGCCCTCTGCCGGACACTGTGCTGGCTGCCACTTCCCTGAGACGAGGGGAATAGGAAGGAGGGCAGAGTGCTCAAGATGGGGCTGCTCAGGCCACCCCGTCCCCACCCCTGGAAGGGCAGGAGTTAAGCCTCAGAAATCCCCAGAAGACAACCTAATCCCCCCTTCATAACACAGTTCTGGCAGGCTGGAAGTTCTTCCAAGTATCTAACCCTACCCATTTGCTGCGGTTCATCCGTGGTGCGGGGAGAGCTGCTGGTGCCTCCAGCAGGCACTACAGTTCTCCGCACAGGGACTGCCTCCCCCGCAGGCTCTGCGCCCAGAGGCAGGCTGGGGCTCCCCGCTTTGCTCCAATGCCACCCACCCTGCAGGGCTGCCCACAAAGTGCGCTGGAGCAGCAAGTGTATAAACACCCTTCCCTGAGCCAGAGGCCCTTGCTTAGGAGCTGTGACCCCCTCTCCCCCAAGAAAACAGAAAGATTCTCTCGACAGTGCTCCGTGGGGACCGTAATTATTACTCCTGCTTTACAGAGGGGAAACTGAGGTTCAGAGAAATGAAGTGACTTGCTCAAAGTCACCCAGCTGATGGCAAAGAGAGCTGGATCCCCAAACAACCGTCCTAACCCCAGCCCAGCACCCTCTGGGTAGGGGGCTGTCAAAGAGGGTTTAATCCCAAGGGTCCCTCTCAACCTTTGGATCTCAGGGTTCCCTGCTGGGTCAGTACCACCCTCTGGAGGACAAGTGAGATTCATACAGGCCTGAAAGAAAGGTCATGCCCTTTGATGAAATTTAATTCCATCTTTAGGAATCTAGGCCAGGGGTCGGCCAATTTTTCTTTCCATAAAAGGCCAGACAGTAAATATTCTAGGTTTACGGGCTACACAGTCTCTGTTTCAACTGCTCAGCTCTGACACTGCAGCATAAGAGAGACATCGACGGTACACAAATGAATGGGCAAGACCATGTCCCAGTAAAACTTATTTACAAAAACAGGTGGCGGGCTGGATTCGGCCCACGGGCCATCGTCTGCCAACCCCTAATCTAGACTAAGGAAAAAAATGCTAAACGCACAAAGCCTCATTTTCATGAAGCAGCTCAATGCAAAAGTATTTACACTGATGAGGAACTGGAGGTGATTCAACTGTCCAAAAAGAGGGGCATGTTTAGTAAACCACGGCAGGTGGCATGCCAGGGAGACCTTCTCAGTGCTTTATGGATCTTAGCTCACCTACCCCTCACAACAACCCTATGGGGTAGTTATTATTAGCGGCCCCATTTTACAAGTGGGGAAACTGAGGCACAGAGCGGTTAGGCAGGTTGCCCATGTCCACACACCTGTAGGTGGCAGAGCCAGGACTGCAACCCAGGCAGTCAGGCCAGAGCCCACGCTCAGCCTACCAGGCCAGTGATGGCTGAACCACGCAACGGGTCTAAGTCACGTAGCCAGTAAAATCTCAGTGACAACCGGGAATGGCCTGAGAAAGACAAGGTCAAAGAAAATAAGCAGGATGCAAACCTTGCTTGGGGCAAACTACACAGGAACACAAAAAACATAAAAAATGAAGGCAACCGGCCCAAAAAATGCTCACAGCAGCTGTGTTGGGATTACAGGTGATTATTTTCCTTTCTTCCCTAATTTCTCAATTTTCCATAATATAATACTGCTTTTAAAAGACATTTTTTAAAGTGTTAAAGAAGAAAAAGGCTCTGCGGGCTTTAGATTCTTTCCATGCACGGTGTGCAAACACTGTCAAGCCAAGCTCCTCTCCACAGAGGCCTCGTGGGACCTCGCAGAGGTGGGACAGGGCTGCTGAGACAGTGCAGAGCCCATCTCTCTTCCAGAAGCGGCCAGCTGGACCAAACCCCGGCCTTCCCAAAACACCAAGGGTTTTATTTGCAAGGGGAGCCATGAGCAGTCTGGGAAGTGTCTGGATGCAGAGGCCCCCAGCGCCCCGCCAGCAGCCCCCTCCTCCCTCCTGTTTATCCTGCAGCAAGGGGACCTGGTCAGAAAAGTACACCTCCCCCTTCCTCGTCATTCCTTCCTGCAGGCCCAGCTTCCCTATCGCCCCTTCCTCTGAAAACCGCTCTTCTCACAGGAGAAGAAGCAACCAGGAAAACTGAGTCCAACAGAAGCCAGTCAAGGGGCCTAAGAAAATTCGGCTGCAGGGCTCGGGCAAAAGCAGCAGCTCCCGTGCCTCACCTGGGCCGGGCTCTCCGGCCGGATGCCTTCCAGCTTCCTCTGGTTTTCCAAGACTTCTTCCTTCAGGTCGTGCAACTCTGCGCAGGCGGTGATGGCCCTGTCCACCTGGGGCCAGGGACCAGGGCAGGGAGGAGGGGACAGCAGCCAGGTGGGAGCAGGGCCGAGGAAAGATGGTGGGAGATACAAGAGAGCAAGGGAAAGAGAAATGATTGGCTGAGAAGGGGGGTGTCTGGGGAGGGAGAGACCTCACCAGGGAGCAGGGAGCAGCCCCTCCACTGCCCCGCCCCCAGCTCCGAGCCCAGCCCCCTCGCTCACCTCCTCCACCACCCTCCTTCCCTGTGGCACCGTGTGGAGAAAGCTCTGGATCACCTGGAGCTGCTCCATGGGGAGTGGCTTGGTCTGCAAGGGGACAGCCCTGACAAGGAAGGGGGCAGTAATCAGTGCTCCCAAAGGCCTCTAGCACGGCCCTGCTGTCAACTCTCGCCCATTCGTATGGCTGCTGAGAGGGACCAGACCACAGGTTCCAAGTCTTCCTTCCAAATCACGCTGAGGGAGGCAAGGGGCGTTTTCCCCACTGGGGAAACTGAGGCCCAGAAAGAAACTTTCTCCAGGTCACCCAGCAAGTCTGTGGGAAACCAGGAAATGAACCATAGGTGCCCTATTTCCAGCTCTGGGCTCCTGACGAGTCCCCAGCATCCTGGGGCAGCCCCGTCTCCTCCTCTCCTCATCCCCGCAGCCCCTTGGGACACTGGGTCCCAGGCCACTCACTCCGGCCTTGAGGCAGTCCCACTGTGGTGAAACAGGATGAGGGTACCCAGGACCATGCCCAGGTTGGTCCTGCCCACGCCCGTCTGGCAGCTGAAGAGGAGAGCAGGGGGAGGCCCATGGGCATCGCGGAGCAGCAGCAGGCTGGGGGTCTCCTGGGGAAGGACCATGAATATCAGGCAAAAGTGTGACCCGGAAACCCCTCGACTGAGGACCAAGTCGGGGGAGGGATCATGACATCGGCCACTCCCACCCCACGGTCTGAGGTAAGGTGGGGCCGGACAGGCAGCTGGGCCTCTGTCAACAAACCCACAGCTGATCGGCTCCACCTCCCCAGCCCTGGGGAGCTCAAGGAAGCCCTGGAAGTGACAATGACTCAGAGCAGACAAGGCCTATTTAACACCCCATGCGAGATGCAAATTAAACTGGTGACCTCCTGAAGGGGTGGGACAGAAACACCACCAGGACTCAGAAAATGTCACCTGAAGAGTCACAGGGTGAGAATGTTTAGCTCCAAGAAAGAAAGGAGGAACTTGAGGTCTAGAGAGGTTAGGAGATTTGTCCAAGATCACACAGCAATGAGCAGCCAAGCCACGGCCAGAGTCGTCCTCCAGACGGTCAATGCTGAGCTCTGTCATTAGAGCCGGTACAAGTACACACCCACACAGACACACACAACCCACACGTACACAGACAGACGTGTACACCCCCCACACACAGAGACACACACACACCTGACACACTCGACCCCATACACAACACAGAACTAGGCCTTCCTCTGAGGAAGGCTGGAGGCTACACCCGCCCTGAGCATCTCCATGGAGACAGGGCCTAGACACAGACCCACCCTCCAGACACCTGCCCCCACCCCGTGCTCCCACCACCCCCTCCCGCCCCCACTTACCCGGAGGACACTGACAAAGGCATCAAACTGGGCTTCCAGGGGGGCCCCATGCTCTGGCAGGGGCAGGCGGTGGTACCTGCCAGGGGAGGGGGAGCAGCCCATCAGGCAGGCCACACACCCCGGGCATCCCCCGACCCGGCAATCCCATGGGGTGTGTGAACCTGCAGACGGTGAAACTGAGGCTGCAGCTAGGAGCAGGCCCAGCACACTGGGGTCCCGTGCAGCCCCAAGCCTCTCGGCAACCCCAGGCAGGACTGGCCCTCAGTACCTGTAGGTGGGCTGCAGGAAAAGGGGCCGCCTGTACACCTCCTGGGTCACATGCACGTCGTCCTCGCCCCGGATGGCCACGGCGTGGGGCTCCTCCCGCAGGTCCTCGGTGTTGTGGTACACGTGGTACGTGTTCTCGCTCAGTTGGGCAAAGTCTCGGATCTAGATGGAGGTGTGGGGGCAGAGGGCCATGAGGACCTCAGGTCCCTCCTGGCCTTCCTGGCTGAGCTCTGGAGTGACCAGGCCACACAGAGGCCACAGACAGGCTGCTCCTCCTCCAGGGGGAGCTATGTGGCCAGAGCCACTCTCTATGCCCTGGGAGTCCTGACGGGATCAGGGTGGCCACTGGCCCGAGGGCAGCCACCTACGCATGGGCTGACAGGCCCACATCGGGGCCAGGTAGGAAGGGCTCTGCGCAGCGGGCAGCAGGAATTAGCTGAGCTGCCAGACTCCTGGACAGGGCGAGGCTCGGCCAGCTGGGAGCTAGAGGAAAAGACCAGTGACCAACACGGCCTCAGGTCGTGCCCAAGGGAGTCTCTAGGAGCACCCCCCACCACCCACACTCTACTCACACACCTCTGTCATGTGTCAACAGCCTCAGAGACCTTGCCAAGCCTCTGTGTTATGGAGGAGGACAGAGGACCCTCAGAAACAGAGGCCCAACGAGAGAAGTGACTCACCCCAGGCCTCACAGCCCACAGAGGACTCAACCCCAGTCTTGGGACTCCTACTCTAGCTCTCTTCACTCCACCAGATCCCTTTCTAAACAAGGATGCTGAGCGTGGAGGAGAAAAACAGGGTGGGAAAGGGGCAGAGGCAAACAGAGCCAGGACTGGGAAGTCCTTCCTCTGGCTGTCCATGAGCTGGCCTCACAGCCAACCTCTCACCCAAACAGAGCAGAAAAATGGTTGAGTGTGGGCTGGCGAGAGCCAGACAGGCTGTGGGCTGGGGTCTCATCTCAGCAGCCCGAGGCCTACCAGGGAGGGGGCCTCCCGCCCACAGCAGTGGCCCTCACCTCTTTCCGGATGGCCAGCTCCAAGCTCTCCGCCTGGACCCCGGGTCCGAGGCCCTGGAGGTTCTCCTGAAGGTTCTGCTTCTCTCGAGGTGTGTAGGGCATGAAGTCTTCCCCATCACGCAGAAACAGCACGGGCTCCTCCCGCACACAGAAGATGACGCACTCCTGCCGGAGCCCCGGGAGGAAGGAAGCATCACCATCCAGCATGGACACTCGCTGCATTGCCCCACCTCCGGGCCTCTGCCCAGGCCGTTCCCCCCTCCTCGAGGGCCCATCACCACCCTGTGCCTGAAACCCGAATCCTACTCAAAAAGCAAAGCTCAGCCCAAACGCCACCTGCTCCGGACCCCCCTCCTCTCGGGGCTGACAGTCCTTCATCTGAACCTCGTGGTGTTCACTCCTGCCTTGTACTAACATGATCAATGAAGACATCTTTTCTGCCTTCATGGACTACAGGTTCCTCACAGGGGGCATCATTTCCTGGTCACTTTCACGTCTCCACAATTCCTAGCATGGAGCCCTGGGTATATCAGATGCTTCATAAACATCAGCTGAACAAATGAATGCCCACCACCACCAGGCAATCATTCATTCACTGAGCACTGTACAGACAGAGGAAGATACATGTGCAGACCCCACTCCTGAGGAATTACAGTCAAGCTGGGAAGACAGGATCTGCACACAGCTAACACCCCCACCCTACTCTGGTTCACTCAAGGCCTCTCCACCTTAACCCCGGGTCAATTCAGATGCAGGCTGCCCTCGATGAGCCTGCAATCACAGTGGACCCTCAGCCTCTGTCCTGGAGACACTCGAAATCCCACCTCGACATCCTTGACAGGCAGTAGAGAGGAGTCATTAAAAGCAGGCGCTTGGAGTCCAGCTGCCTGGGTTTGGATCTTGGGACACCACTCATGAGCTGAGTGACCTTGGATAAGTCACTTATTCTCTCTGGGCCTCAGTTTCCTCCTCCGTAAAATGGGAGAATAACAGCCCCTCCCTCATAGGGTTGATGTGAGGATATACGTGTTAGCTGTGACCATCATCCTGTGGCTCTCTCATTATGACCTGGCCCCTCCTGTCACCCTGTCACCCTCCTCACTTCCTCCGAGATTCTCAGAGTGGGATGTACAAGGGGCTTCTGACCTCAGGGCTCCCACGTCCCTACAAGACAGTGCAATAAACATTCACCCAGAATTTCCCAACCATGCCAACCACAACAACCATCACGCATTCAAGGCCTGGCGGGGCCTGGTCCAGGCCACCAGCTGCCCTCCATAGCATGTGGCCAGGCCCTTTCAGAGCCTCTGAAGTTGTCCCTCCCAGGAGCTCCTTTCCCCAAATTTGGGGGGCTAGCCCCTGCCTGGAAAGTGACCATGCTTACCCTATGTCCATCCTTCTGGAGTTTCTGGAGGACCCGCCTAAACCCTGAGAGGCTGGGCTGTCCCATGCCGAACACAGTGAGTCCACCCCGCACCTGCCGGAAGTTGGGGGCCCCACAGCTCCGCACGGTGCCCAGCACATCCATCTTCTCAGCAACATCCTGCACCAGGAAATAGCGGCCCTGGCAGAGGAAGAGCCATGGGGGTTCACTCAGATGACTCAGGGACATCTTCTACAGGCAGGCTCTATCCCAGATCCCAGGGGACAGGGAGCAAGGGGATGGGGTGGGGGACATGGTCTTCAAATTGTCCGTAGGCTCACGGAAAAAACAGACAAAATAGGTGACCATCTGTGATCCTGGAAAGGGTGTCACAGAGTGCAGCAAAAGGAAAGACTCCTGACGGGGAATCAGAGAAGGCTTCATGTAGGAGGTGGTATCCGAGCCAGGCCTTGAAGAAAGAGAGCAGGGAGAGGCACTCCAAGGGCAGGAAACCAAAACTGGCTCTAGAGTCGACCCTCAGCCCCCTAGGAGGAAGGCAAACATCTCCTGGCCCCAGAGGATGCACATGGAGAAGGGCCAGCGTAGGGAGTCACAGGTGGGGCACCAGGAATCAACCAGAGAAAACTATGCCGGCCGCTTCCTGGGGGCCTGCAGTTCTGAGGATGGGCAGGTCTCTCCCCTCCTCAGCTGGGGTGAGCGGACGCAACGACCAGAGAAAAGAGGAAAACACTACTCAGGGATCAGGGGAGAGCAGGAGGAACCAGAGGAGTTCATTCTGGGCAAAGGGAACCTGAGGTCACCTTGTCCGCCTCCACGCCTCCAGGAGGACCTGCCTATACCACTAGACAAATGAGAAGTGGGACCAGCTCTTGTGACGCCAGAAATTCTCAGCCACCCTTTCAAGGACAGTTTAATCATCACAGTTATTCATTCACTGGACATCTACTGAGCACCTACATGGCGCCTAAGCACGGCTCTAGGGCCTGGGACCACAGGAGTGAACAAGGCAGACGAAAGTCATCTGTCCTCGTGGACTTTACCTCCTCAGGGATATTTAAGGCAAAACATAACAATAATAGCTAAGCTAGAGAAGTTCTGAAACTTCGAAAAAGAACAGGATGGAGGAAGCAGCCTGAAGTCCCCGGTCTCTGCTCTCCCTGGTGCTCTGATGGAGGAGGCTGGGGGCAGGTTAGGGCCAGATGGGGAGAGAAGAGCAGGGGGCAGGAGGCCCCGGAAACCAGGGGCGAGAAGTGGGGCCAGGACCCCGGAGGGTGGGGTGAGGCAGTGAAGTAGAGAGATGGGGGAACAGTGGGGGAAAGCAGGAGGTAGGGAGGGGCCGGGGAAGGGCCCTGTGAGGAAGAGGACAGGAGGGTGGGGAGAGGCCGGGGAAGGGCAGGGCCTGGGCTCACCTGCACCAGGTAGTGCTCGGGGGTGGTGTCCGAGAGCCGGCCCAGGGTGTAATGGGCCTTGAGCGGCTCGTCGTGGATTTGGAACTCCTCCCTGCAGTTGTACCTGCAGGTGCAGAATGGAGACCCAGTCAGGCTACCTCTGCGGCCAGGGCCGTCTCCACCTCACCAGGGGTGGACAGGGGACACCCCATCCCTGCCCATGCAGCCACCCATTTGTGGCAGAGACTGCCCACTGTCCCCCAGGATCCACTCTCCCCTTCTTCCTCAGCAATAAAACCCTGAATGGTGACCGGGCCATCCAGCTGAAGACTACATTTCCCAGCCTCCCTTGCAGCTAGCATGGTCATGTGATGAAGTTCTGGCCAATGGGATGTGAGGAAAAGTGACGTGTACAACTTCTGGGCCATTCCCTTTAAGGGAAGGTATCTTCTACTTTCTCTCCTCCCTGGCTAACATCCAGAAGTGGAGGCAGGAAGTAGACGTTGATGATGGCAGGGCAACAAGAGAGGAGGAGCCTGGCTGATCATGGAGCAGCCATCCCAGCCCGGAGCACCTCCTGGACTTTCGTGCGGAGAGAAGCTTCTGTCTTGTTTAAGGCCTCCTGTTCAGGGGTTACTTTGGTCCCAGATTGACCCCCCCATCAGACTGTCTCTGAGAACAACCCCCACGTGACAATCCCACAGCACAGTGAGATGGCTCAGAACAGGCTTTGGGGCTGCGTGGCCTGGGCATGAAGCCCAACCCCACTGCTTGGTTACTCCATTGTTTTGGATTCACTCGCTCTCTCTGTGGCTCCTTTCCAGTAAGTCTCACCTCCTAGAGCTGTTGTGAGAATTCAATGTGCTAATCAATATACATGCTTAGCCCAGTGCCTCGGGCACAGGGAGCATTTATTAATACAATTATTAGTACCAATAGAGTTCTACCTTCACACAGGTGTTCTACCTTCAAACAAAACTCACAGGTAAAATTCCAGACTTCTGTAGATGCTAAGCCAGGGGGAGGTCCGTGCACTCAACGCACAAAAAGATACTGTGTGGATTATAACAGTGAATAAGACGCAGCCTCCCAGAGCTCCTGATCAGACACTTGATCCTCTTTACAAAAGAAAGGCGGGTGGTGAAACGGTGGGGTGGAGCACGAGATGAGGAGTCCACAGAGCTGGCTTCCCGCCGCCAGCTCTGCTCCCTCTCACCACAGGACCCGCGGCAGACAAATCCCTCTACCTCCTCGAAACTCAGTTTGTATCTAAATCAGTTTTCACATCGGATCTAAAAGGGATTAGATCAGGAGTCAGCAAATCTTTTATATAAAGGGCCAGATGGTAAATATTTTAGGCTTTTGTGGGTCACATGGTCTCTGTTGCAAGGAGTCAACTCTGCAGTTGAAGTGTTAAGCATCCACAGACAAGATGTAAATGAATGGATGTGGAGTGTTTCAATAAAACTTTATTTACAAAAACACGATAGGCTGGATTTGGCCTGCAGGACAGAATTTACCAACCCCTGTGCTGGATGATCCCTAAAGTCCCTCCCACCTCAAGCATGCTACAATGCAGGAGTCCTGAGACATGGCTGGCTCCGGGAGGCGCGTACAGTGCCGTTGTAGCAGATTTTTACAGCAGGCCGCTGACTGTTCTGAGCCACACTACGGTTAAATATTTTCAATGTCATCCCCACATATCCTGATAAGGAAACTGAGGCTCAGAGAGGGAAAAGGTTTTGCTCAAGGTCACAGAGCAAGGGAGAGGCAGAGCCAGGTCTGGGATGTGCATCTCCAACACTGCCTCGAGGTCCAAACCTAGTTTTGTCATCTGCTAGTGGAGAGACTAAATATCAAGTCCCTTTTATGTAACATCTCTTCGCCTCCCCTTATCATGAGCACAGTGATATATTATGATTACAATTTTCCCGTCAGGCCCCGAAGCCAGCAGGCTGGATTTATCATGCCCACCCCTCAGGTCTCCTTACACAGAAGGCCCCATCTGCTAGGTCTCTGCCAAACTTCTATGTGTGGAACATATTTAATTCTTCACTCATCGTGTCCTACTTTCTACGTCCTGGAGGGGCCCAGAGGCAGGGGAGCGTGGTGGCAGGTTAGATGAAAGACAAGGTCTCCCAACTCACCAGGAGATGGATCCCATGTCCTTCTATCTGTCTGGCCTCGGGCTCCCCAGCAGCTGCTCCTTCTCTGGCCCCAAAGGGCAGACAGGGTTTCCGAGCCCCCTTCCTGACCCTCTTCCTCTGGACGCACACAGTGTGTCCAGGTCTCTCAAAACACGGTGCCAGAACAAACCCTCAGCATCCTCTGGCAATGTCTCTAAAGGACCTCATTAGGACAGTCCACCAACAGCTTCCAGCTTTTCCAGCCCAAAGCTCTTTAATGGCCTGGCTTAACCTCAGTTTCAAACCATAATTACTGGTTGTGAAAAAAAAAAATCTCAATTTTATGCATCTAAGTATATAAACTTCCTTTGAAAACGTTCAGCAAAAAAGTATTTTCAAAACGGTGTACCCCCAGCTACCCCTCCCTCTCACGTACCCCCTGCCACTCACGTGATCACGACGGGGGCCACCTTGTTGGGGATGATGGACTTGGCCTTACTGTTGTGCAAGCTCATGGTCTGGAAGGAGTGGACACTGAGTGAGTGCCGCCCGTCCATCGTGCCACTGCCCTGGAAGCCCTCGAAGGGGGCACCCGCTGAGACCGTCTGCTGGGCTGTGCTGGCTGTTGTACCCATAGTCCGCCGGCAGCCTCAGGACCCAAGACCTGTGGGGTGAGAGGCGTGTGGTGAAGGAGGGGGTGGGAAAAGCCATGGCAGGAAGGGACTCAGCCCACCCCTCACCCCCACTGTATAGACACAAAGTCTGAGGCCCAGAGAGGGCCAGCTTGCCCTGCAGCTGGAGACAGAGGGCAAGTATGCCACCTACCACACGTTCACTGAGCGCTCACTATGGGCCCTCTGCTGATGCTGTGGAGGAGTTATGGACACAGACATAGAGACGCAGCCCCTGATCCCTTATAGTTTATACCTCTCTGGTGAAAATAAGACAGTTAGCAAAGGGTTAACCCTCCACGCCAGGTCGGGACCTAGGGCTCTAAGTGACTGGGTCAAGCCACATGGAGGCCAGGCCTTTCAGACTGGGAGAAGCGGGAGATTGTCACCTGAGGGAGAACCAGGGGCAGATGCAGACGGAGGTCGGGCTTGCATTTGAAGGCTCTGGATGGGAAGAGGATGCCAGAGGATGTTCTAGCCATGAATGTCACAAAACGAGGCCAGGGAAGTCCAGATTGGGTGAGCTCTCAGCAGATCAAGGGTTCAAAGAAAGCCCCGGCCCCTGAACTCGATGTCAACACTATCAACATCAATCTCATCAACATCAACATCATCAACATCATCATCAACCTCATCAACCTCATCATCAGTAACATCAACATGATCATCATCAAAATCATCAATATCTACATCATCAACATCGTCAATAGCCAAAGCTTCCGCCCCTCAGGAGGCACGCTGGGCATCCTCGTGGAGTCAGCAATTCCTCTTGTAGGGCTCTCTGCTACGGAAATACTTAAGGATGTATGCAAAAAGTGGACCACAAGCGTATTTTGCTGATAGAAGTATTGTTTATAACAACAAAACACAGGAAACAACCTCCAGCCAACACAGGGGGATTTGTTGAATAAATTATGGGACGTCTCTAAGGCGGAATGTTAAATAGCCATTAAAAATATTGACTGACATGGAAAGACATCTAGGAAATTAGAATGGAAGGAGCAGGGCCGGCCCCGTGGTTTAGCGGTTAAGTGCATGCGCTCCGCTGCTGGCGGCCTGGGTTCGGATCCCGGGCGCACACTGGCCCACCACTTCTCCGGCCATGCTGAGGCCGCGTCCCACATACGGCAACTAGAAGGATGTGCAGCTATGACATACAACAATCTACTGGGGCTTTGAGGGGAAAAAAATAAATAAATAAGATCTTTAAAAGAAAAAAAAAAAAGAATGGAAGGAGCAGGTTGCAAGGCAAGTACAGGCTACAATCCCACTTTAATTCATAAAAGCGTATCAGGATAAAAGTCTCGGAGGGTCCACATCAAGATGCTAACGTGAGTTATCACCAAGTGATGAGATTACAGATAATTTTTATTTTCTCCTATTTGCTTAACTGCATTTTCTGATTTTTCTCCTCTGAACACTGGGTAATACAGTCAAGGCCTATTTAAAACAAATAAGGGAACGGCTGGGGAAGCGAGCTGGAGACCCATTAAGAGCTGCAGGAGAGTGTGGGGAGGACTGGCTCAGGGGTCCTAGAGTCAGGGCTGCTGGGAAGGGAAGGGGCTGGAATTCCACAGACCCAAAAGAAGGGCAACAGACATGGGAGACAGAGGCTCCCAGAACTTTCTGAGAGCTCAGCAACTGCTGGCCCCATATGGCACTGGCAGTCCAGGATCAGGACGGGGGGGCAACCTGCCCTGCCCGCCCCCAACTCTGCCTGCACCCTGAGATGGGTCCACTCTGCAGAAGCACAGGGACAATAAGCAGTCCTTACAACACGACAACTCCCCCAGCTGCCTTCAGCTGGCACGAGCTGCTCCACATCGTGGGGACTCTGCTCCAACCTTCCACACTCCCCCCACCCCGCCCCAGCCCTCTCATAACCAGCAGCAGCAGCTCAGGAAGGGGACGGTGGAGTCAGCGGGTCAGCACGAAGCCAGGGTGAGCAGGTCAGTCTGAAGGCTGAGCTCACCGTGTCCTCTCTCCCCCAGAGTCAGTGTTCCTGGTCCCAAGGCTGCCCCAGGCCTCCCCTACAGCTGTTCCTTAAGGCTCCCCACCCCCAGAGCCACCTAGACAGAATGACTAGACTCATCTGCCCCTCCCAGAACCTTCCCGAACCACCACCATCCCTCTCCCTCTCCAGTCTGAAAAGGGCTCCCTCTCCCCCTCCTGCCCAGCCTTGTCATCCTTGAAAACTCCCAGCGGCCGTGTGACAGCTTTGTTAGCATGCATACCTTGTGTTTATAAGAGCCCCATCATGACTTTCCACACCCAGTCTAATTTCTCTCTCTCTTGTTCCTTTGGTCAAAGGTGGAAGGAATGAGCCTCTGTTCCTAAACAGAAACACAGGCAGCTCAGAGAGGGTGAGGGGCTCCACCGTGGAGCTCCAACAGCAGAGCCAGAACCTTCTCTCCACGTCACCTGCCGTGGCAGGCCCCCAAGCCAGCTCACCGAAGTTTCCCAGACCTCTCTCAGCAGTCTGGGCCAAGGAGGCACGGATGAGAACAGCCTCCCGCAAGAACAGGGCTGGGGTGTCCCGAGGAAGGCGTGACAAACAAGACACGGGAAGGGCCTGCAGGAGGCAACAGCGGGCTCCAGCTGCCGGGCTGAGGCCAGGCCTGGTCCCAGCAGGCTGGGCCGGGCCTGACACCTCCACAGCTCCGGCTCCGGCCACCCTCATCTCTCACGGGCTCCACAGGCGATGACAGGCCCCAGCCGGCCCCTGTAGGGCCAGCAGGGAGACAATACAGATGTGCACAGCTGCAGGCTGCAGGGGGGGACAGAGTCCTTTGAAAGTTGACCCGCCTCCATATGTCTGGAGGAGGGCAAACCCCCGGGGTCCCCAGGCTTCTCACTCTGCAACTCTTCCACTGAAACCTCTCTCAACCCCGCCCAAAGGGAGCCTCACCAGCAGAGGGACCCTCAGCCTGCTGGCCACATGCTATGGGGCTTCGGCAACTTCCTTCCCCTCTCTGGATCTGAAAGCCCCTTCCAGCTTCAAACGGATCTGGCTCCTAAGATGGCAGCCTGGTGGTCACATCACTGCTGTGTTCAGGGACAGTGGTCAGCGAGGGCGGGGGTGCTGGTGGGGCCACTAGTGCTCAAACCTCTGCTGGGGGGAGAGTGGGGAGGGTGGATTGGGATGAGGCCAGACTGTAAGATAGGGGCCCATGAGCCTGGATGGTTTGTAAATAATTATGCCTTTAGTTTCTTAACTTCTAACTGAAAGCTAGCATTTCCTTCAATCACGAGTGAAGCCTGCCCCTGCTGCGTCGCAGAACTGGGGACGTGGTCGCCACAGAGCGCCCAGATGTTTCACATCACAGGACAGCCGTGCAGGTTTCTGGGAACGTGGCTTCCAGTCACCCCTCCTTTCAAGCCACAGCAATTATCAGACCCGGGTCCCCTGCCCACAGACCGGGGGTGACGTGACTGGCCAACTTTAGGCCACCCTGCGCCTGGCGGTCTTGGGCCCCCACAGTAGGATCCCAGGTTCTCACAACTGAGTTTAACTCAGTAAGCGTGGAGAATTCCAACGATCCTAGAGAGAAGCCCGTCCTCACCTTACGAAGCCAGCTATAAAGAAGCTGCCATTCCATCTGCAAAGTAGGGTCTCAACATCGGGACCATCAAATCAACCACAACTGCCTGGGTGTCAGTCATGCCGGTCACGTGCCCATCAAGCGCACACCCCAGCTTAATGTCCCACCAAAGCTGAGCAGCCACAGCCATGTCACCGATGGGTCCTTAAAAAATAAAATTTAACCTTAATTTACCTAATGGATGATCTTGTTAATGCAATAATAACTAAGGACATGCATTACTACACCACCAGTTTGCTTTTTAGTATTTTATAGCTCTCTCAATAAAATTTACTTCCTCTGGAATCCCATATACTTTGTACATTTAAAAACATTCTGAGGGCCGGCCCCGTGGCTTAGCGGTTAAGTGTGTGCGCTCCGCTACTGGCGGCCCGGGTTCAGATCCCGGGTGCGCACCGACGCACCGCTTCTCCGGCCACGCTGAGGTGTGTCCCACATACAGCAACTAGAAGGATGTGCAACTATGACATACAACTATCTACTGGGGCTTTGGGGGAAAAATAAATTTAAAAAATTTGAAAAAAAAAAAACATTCTGAGAAGGGGTCCAGGAGCATCTGCCAGATTGCCAGAGGGGGTCTTGGCAAATAAAAACAGAGGAACCCCCGCTTCAAGGCAAGAACAATCCCCACCAGACACAGGCCCTCTTCTACCTGCTCCTTTGCTTCTGTTTCTTACCATGTCAAAGCACCTACTGAGTGCCAGGCACCCCACAGCCCCGTGAGGTCCAGGCCCCGTGCGTCCGTTTTCAGGTGAGGTCAGCCGACTTTGGAAGTGGCAGCAGTGGTAACTGCTCCTCCTCAGCATGCCTTCCCTCCTCTCCACAGCCGACCCCGACAGCAGAGCACCCCGCACACTCTCCCTCGCTCTGGGATCTGTGCAACCCCCTCTCAGGGTCCGAGGACCCCCATCCACTCCACTCTCTGCCAGAACACCCCTGACAGGGCCTCCTGGCGCGGTAGAGAGATACACGGTTTCCCGTGGAGGGATCGAGGACCCAGGCCCCACGTCACCACGGGAGCTCTCGGTGACCAGCTAAGAAGCCACGGAATCATGTGGGCTGCAGCTATAGTGGCACTTGAGACAGTCCTGCACACAGACACGCCATCCTCCTGCTTCCAGGCAAACGCACGGCAGTCAGTCCCTGGAGAAAAGAAACTTCCCTGTGGAGCCCTCAGCAGAGAGATGGCCCTGTTTCCCCAAGAAGAATCAGACTTCAGAAGCTGGAATATTAGCTCCAACTCAGCTAACTGCCCAATACTGCAGGAGAAATGTCCAGCCTGCCAGAGTGGTGAGCTTCTCATCAGTGGCAGTATTCAAGCCAAGGGGAGGCTACAGACGAGCATTCTGGGTCCTGGAGTAGAGGAGGGCAGGCAAGAGGTTCAAGAGCTGATTCCTGGGGCCCCGGCTCCAAACGTCTCAGGAGTTGAAGTCCATTTCTCTTCATATGGTTCTTGGTAGAAGTGACTCGTCACCATTCTGGCCCATTTCCCTATCTCTAATCCAAAGCTCACAAGTACCCCCTCCTCTGTCCTTGGCATGGGGCAGCAGCCGTGACCTCCTGGTTTGTCAAACCCTGTGAGCTTTTCCAAAGCAGTGTCTGGCTCTTGGGATGAAGCAGAAAGCTGGACGTCTGCTACCAATCCTGGCCACCTCCCACCCCGTTCCTTTCTCCTGCCCTCTCTGCCCTCCAGGATCTCAGACCCTGTTGCAAAATCCCAAGTCTCACCTTAGGGAAAGACGTGACCACAGGAACCTCCACAAACGGCTGTCACCACTGGCCCCCAAAAGCAGAGATTCAGAGCTGGCTATACCCCTGGAGGTCAGCTAGTCCAACCCTCTCTTTCAACACATGAGGAAACTGAGGCCCAGAGAGGGAAAGTGATGTGCCCCAAGTCATAAGGGAAGGGGCCACAAGGACAGATTGGAACCCAGGGCTCCTGCCTCCTGCCTAAGATCCCTGGCTGGGCCACCCTGACTCTGGCCTGAGGCAAAGGGGAAGATTCTGTTGTGAGCACAGGGAGAGTGGTGAGCAGACACTGTACCAGCGTGTAATCACACTAGCCAAATCAGGATCTATTGGCCAAGAGTGTGTGATTCGTCTGCCTGCCCGGGGGGTTGGGGGCTGGGGGTTAAATACCCGCCTGAGAGAGCCAGTGATCCTGAGTGCAGAGATGGGGGCACCAGGAGGGCCAATGGGTGGATCTTTGACTGCAAACCATTTGCCATATATTATCTCATTTAATCCCAACCACAAAAAGAGGTGTCAACTCTTACAACTCAACATTAAGTTAACAAAAAATCCAATTAAACAATGGCAAAAGATTTGAAGACACATATGGATGCCAAATAAGAATATAAAAAGATGTTCCGCATCATTTGTCATCAGGGAAATGCACTAGAATGATAAATTTTAAAAGACCAACAATACCAAGCGTCGGTGAGGGTGTGGAGGAACTGGAACTCTCAGGTACGGCTGCTGAAGTGTAAGATCACCAGCCACTCTGGAAGACAGCTGTAGTTTCTTACAAATTTAAACATACATTTACTGTATGACTCAGCAATTCCACTCTCACATAACTACCCAAGAAATGAACACACGTCCAGAGAAAGGCTTGTGCATAACAACATTGTTCATTATACTCAAAAACTGAAGTCAATTCACATGCCCATCAAGTGGTGAACAGATGAACAAAATGAACACATTCATACAACAGAATACTACTCAGCAATAAAAAGGAACACGCTACTGATATACACAAGGACATGGATGAACCTCAAAAACAGCATACAAAGAGGAACAAGCCAGGACCCAAAGACTTCAAACTGGACTGGATAGCTATGTTTATACGACACCCTAGAAAAGGCAAAACTAGAGGGGGCAGGGGCCGGCCCGGTGGCGGAGTGGTTAAGTTCATGCGCTCTACTTTGGCAGCCTGGGGTTCGCAGGTTCAGATCCCAGGGGCGGATCTACACACTACTCATCAAGCCACACTGTGGCAGCGTCCCGCATACCAAATAGAGGAAGATAGGTACCGATGTTAGCTCAGGGCCAATCTTCCCCGGTAAAAAGAGGAAGACTAGCAACAGATGTTAGCTCAGAGCCAATCTTCCTCAACAATAACAAAAACCATAGGGGAAGAAGGCAGATTGATGGCTGTCAGGGGGAGGGGAGGATAGGGCCTCCAGGGCCCCTTTTGGGGGATAGAACTCCTCCATATATTGAATGTGGTGGTTACACAACTACATACGTTTGTCAACACTAACTGAACTGTACACTAAAAACGGATGAATTTTATTATGAAATCTCCCTCAATAAATCTGCTAAAAACAAGAGGTCCTTCCCTGTCCTCTGTCCCAGTGTGCTCACTCCTCTAGTCACCTTCCTACCCAGCACCACAACTCACCCGCTGTGCCACCTCGGCCAAGCCACCTCTCTGGGCCTCAGTTGCCACGCCCTTGAAATGGGGCCAATAGTGGTACATCTCTCGTGGAGTTGTTGCAGGGGTTAAATAATATAACGTAGGTGAAGGCCTCAGAACAGGGCCAGGTCAGTGAGTGTTGGCTGTCACTACACACTGCAGGAGTGGGGACACTGATCAGTCAGACTCGGGAGCCTGGCTCTACGGTGCTCTACGGTCACCACCAACTGCACGTGGCTACTGAGCCCCTGAAAGGCGGCTGGTCCACACGGGGATGTGCGACAAGTGTAGAATACACGCTGGATTTCGAAGACTAAGTACAAAAAAAAGTAAAATATCTCATTAACAATGTATTATATTGATTATATGTCAAAATGATAATATTTTGATAGATTGGGTCAAATAATATGTGTTATTAAAATTAAGCTCATCTATTTCTTTTTAATTTAATGTGGCTATTTAAAAAGACACACATGGCTTCCATTATATTTCTAGTGGACAGTGCTGCTGAGTCTCAAGTCCTCCGTGGTCCTCGAGGGCATCCGCGGTCAGCTCGGGGTCCTCGGAGTTGAGCCCAACGCCTGCTGCAGGTCAGAATCAACAACTCTCTGTCCAAGGCAGGAGGAAACCCCGGGAAGCTGGTACCGGCATTCCCATTGGACAGAGAAGCCAGGACTCGCAGAAGCTCTGAGTGACTCTCCAACGTCCTCACATCTACTTGGGGGACACAGTGACCCTCTGTGAAGCATGGACTCCAGGGCCAAATCAGATGGGCTGATTCCCATCTTCCCGGGACCCTTATTAGTTGTGTGGCCTGGGGCACATGGCTTAACTTCTCTGAGTCTCAGTTTCCCCAACTATATTGGGGACAGTAACTGTACCTCCCTAATTGGATCGTAGGAGAATGAAATACGTGAATGTGTATGTAGAGTGACCCCCACCCAGCCCGACACACAGCAAGGCGCAGACTCACCAGCCGCCCTTCATTTCACCCAGGCCCCATCCTCCCCGCACTTCTCTCCCCCTCCTCCTCCACAGCCCCTCCCTGCAACCGCTGGCTGGTACCAGCTACCAGATCTGAACCTCCCTGGCCAGGCCCAGGGGCCTGGGCCAGACACCGCCTATAAAGGAACGGTAAGGAATAAGCGGGCTCAGGGGTCCCCTGGCTCTCATCCCGGCAAACCAAAGAGCAGAGCAGGGCTGGCCGCAGCAGCTGCCCTGTTCTAGTAACACACAATTACAGCTCTCCCCCTTTCGCTCTGTCCACTTAGCCACATAGGGAGGTTTCTGTCTGCTCCTTGCCTTAATCAAGAACCACGAAGGCCCAGCCCTGCTCTGGGGCCTTGGGCAGTCCTCTGCCCACTCTGAAACTCTACCCACAGAAGAGCGGGTTTGCAACCTAGTCGGTCCAACTGCTCCCCCAGCCCCAGCCCCCGGCCCCCGACTGGATCCACTGCAAGAGCCTCTACTGGTCTCCCTCCTTCCCTCCTGTGCCCCCACAATCCATCCTCCATGCAGCAGCCAGAAGGATCTTTTAAAACCCTCAATCACATCTTTGGCCCTGCTCAGCCGTTTCCTCTTCTGTAAAGTGGGGGTCATAAACCCTGTCTGCCTCCCTTAAGGGTTGTTGTCAGTAGCAAAGACAGGAAAAAAAAACCCCATTCTGTACAAAGGGAATGATTATCATGGGAACATGGATGACAGTAGGCAGAAGACGCTGGTGGAGGTTACACCATTTCCTTCCATCACACTGTAACCTCCAAACTCCTCATCCTGGGTACATGCCCCACCTCCCTGACCTCACTCACCCTCTCCCCATGCCCTGCACTCCAGCCACTGGCCATGCTCCCCCCTCACGGAGGCTTCACACCCACCACCCCTCTGCCTGGAACACCCTTCAGCGTGTCCACGTGGCTGCTCCTTCCTATTGTCTTGGCTCAGATGTCCCTCCTCAGAGAGGCCTCTCTGAGCCCCTGGCGATGTCGTCTGCCCACGTCACCCCCACAGTACCTGTCCATCTCATGAGCCACTTCTATTTCTTAATCGCCTCACTGACAGCATTACATGTGTAGCATTAGTCTCCCCAATTCCCTAAGAGCCTGACTTGTCCACGCCGCGGCCCCAGCACCACAACAGCACCCGGGGCCCAGCAGATAGATGCTCAGGAAATATATATGAGATGAACAGCTGACCCACCTCTGGGCATCTGCAGCTTTCAGGACTCACAGAGGAACGAGCGCCCAGCCTCAGGGAGCAGGTCTCAGCCCTCTGTAAGAGGGTGTGGGGGGAGGTGCTTCCACTCCACACTCCTCTCACCTGGACTACTCTCCTCCCCCTCCCACATTCTACCCACCCTTGGAGGTTAAAGCCCACCTCCTCCAGGGAGCCCTCCCTGACTATACACCCACCCCCACCTCTCAACTCCCACAGCCCACTGTGAGCATCACAAAATGGGACACTCCATTCCCTTCTGCTGCATGCTGTTCCTGGCAGGGGCCCTTCTGTGTCCTTCCTGCCTCTGTCCAGCTGTCTGGCTCAAGAGAGGAGCTAGACACATAATGCTGATGGGACAAATCGGCTCCGTCCCTTTACCTCCCCACCCTGCCTGGCTCCTTGTTGACGGGACCAAGGACTGCACGCAACAACAATTAGGCACCAAAGACAGGAAGGATGTTTACTTAAACATTACAGTACCTATTCTTGAGACAGGGCCTGAGTGTGGATTTACTTTCTTCTTTTTTTGCTTATCCATCACTTCTAAATTTCCTACAATGAACATGATTACTTTGGAAACATTTTTTTAAAAGTACCATTATTGTTAACAGTTTCAAAGTTGGACAAAGGGCGTCCCCACCCGCCCCCACCGCAAAGCCCCCTGTCCTCCTCCAGCTCTGTGCGTTGCCGTCCGCCCAGTGCCCTCTGCCTACTGTCGGCCAGGTTCCCACAAGAATCATTCCCTTCACACAGCCTGGGGGAGGGGGGTCTGTGGTTTCTCTGTCTTTGCTACTGACAACTTTCAAGGGAGGTGAGACAGGGTTTATGACCCCCACTTTACAGAAGAGGACCCAGCTAAGCAGGGCCAGCGATGTTTATCTCTCCAGGCTACACAGCTTAGTAGAGGCAGAGTCCTGGTTTTTGCTGTGTGACTGTCACCTCAGGTCTCTAAGGGTCACTCAGACCTGTCCCTTCACAACCTCTGGCCCTGAGCCTCCTTCTCTTTAAAACTAGGATGAGATCAATTTAAAAAATAAAGCTGTCTGGGGTCTGGACAGCAGACATTCACCTGCTAAATTATATGTTGCTGATATGTTTTTATTTTTTCTAAACTGAAAAAAAAAAGTTAAAAACAGAAGGTGGAGAATTGTTTAGAAATGCTGCCATGTGTTCAGCAGGTGGGCTGCCCCATGGGGTGGGCCTTGAGTTCCAGGCTTCAGCCTGCCAACAACAGGGAGCCTTTGAAGGTCTGAGTTCCAGAAGGGAAAAGTCATCATCGTGACACATTGAGATGACACCTCGAGGTGGGCTCAGAGCCGGGAGTGGACAAAGGCGGGCAGAGTAGCTGGGAAGCCAGCCGAGGAGTGGTGGCAGACAGAGGCCAGCATGGGGGAGCGGCAGAGTGGGGGTTCACACTGCAGATGGACCCCCTGAGCCGGGAGAAGCTGCAAGTGGAGAGGCAAGCCCCCGCCCTTGGTGAGGGGGCACCCCTCTCAGCTCCCCTGACAGGTGAAGGGCAGAGAAGGGGCTCCTGCCTGCTCTGCAGCCAGCAAAGACCTTGGCACTTGTCACCAGATGCTCCAGCATGCGCCTGGAGGCTCCAGGAATTTGGGACCCTCAGGAAGGAAAAGGGCCCCTCTGGCCCCCCTAGTTGCCTGCCTCCAGGCCTGGGGAGCCCCCCACCTCTGGAGCTCCCCATAGTGGGTCAGCCAGCTCTGCCTGATAGGAAGCTCTGACTATGTGGATCTTGGATTGGGGAGGGGAGAAAAGGCTATAATGGACATTCTGAGGACAAGTGTGGGAAAATGTGAATATGGATTTTATGTTAGATACATAAGTTAACTTCCTTAGGTGTGACGACGATACTGTGGACACAAGAAGAATGTGCTTGTTCTTAGGAGATACAGGCTAAAGCACCCTGTGTCTGCGACCTTCATGCAGTTGAGAGAGACGGAGAGAGAGAGTGCAGACGAACAGACGTCGGCACCTGGTGAAGAGGGGCACGCGTTCACTCCACTCCTCTTTCAACTTTCTACAGGGCTGAAATTTTTCAAAATAAAAAACTGGAGTTACAAACATTTTTAAAATAAAATTTTTTAAGAAAATGTTCAGCTATCTTATGAGAAGCTAGTCTTCCACATCTTCCCCCTGGTTCTCCCCCTTGAAGACTCAGAGAACCCAGCTCGTCTGGAGGGAGAAAGCTGTAGCCCGCAGGCCCAAAGGGGTCACAGGTGCAGGGTGCTTGATCCTCAGTTTTGTGATTTTCCACTCTCACTAGCTGCCAGTACTTAAACATCAAGGGATTTCAGATGACACTCAAGATCTCCAGCTTCTCTTGAAGAATGAAAGTTGTGCAACAACAGGGCGCCATGGCAGGGAGGGAGCGGCGGTGCCCCAGGGGACCCGCTGGCATACTCCAGGCCCGGCTGGTCTCCATGCCCGGCCCTCCCACCCCTTGGGGTCTAAACCAGACTGCTCCTCCTCTAACCCTTGTCCTGTCCATTTGTGTCACTGCACCTACAGTGCTTCTTCATTTTCCCCAAGCCTTTGAGTCCCCGGCCTCCCGGCCCCTCTCCTTGAGCGAGCCTGTCCTCTCCCTCAGGCCCCAGCAGCCAGACACAGGCCACACTTGCTCAGCACACTCTGATCCTGAGGGGAAGGTGACCCCCCTCCTCATTCTGACCACTGCCACTGAGCTGACTCCCTACCCCTCGAAAGCCTATCTGTTCCCTCTTCCTGGACTGGGGCATGTGGTCTTCTGGTCCCACGGCAGGACTGACCTCACCCCTGGGAAGTCTCTCTGGGTGAGACTCTGCCATCCCTGAAGCACTGGTCCAGCTTCTCAGCCCGAGAACATCCTCAGGTCTGATCAAAATGCCCACAATGCCTTCATCCCCCTCCCTCCCTGCCATCTTACTAAACAAACCAGATGAGGGGCAGAGGCAGCTAGCTGAGCACACAGCTCCCCAGAGCCAAGACTACATTCCCCATCTCCCTTGCAACAACCTGGGGCCATGTGACTAATTCCAGCTAATGGAACGTAAGGGGCAGCGTCATAAGGCAAATTCAGGAATCCATCCTTATGAGCCCCCTTCCCTCACTTCTTCCATCCTGCTCCCTGGAACACAGATGTGATGACTGAAGTTTTGCAGCCATCTTGAACCATGAGCATGTGAAGCCACACCCTAGGAGTGGTGGAGATCAAGTTCTCCAAGGAATCCATGGAGCGGAACCCCCACACCAGGCCTGGATCGCAAAGCTCTGGCCTTGGACAGGACACAGAAATAAACTTCCATTTTGTGTAAACCACTGATATTTGGCTTTTCCTATTACTCACAGCCAAATGTAATCCTGACTAACACACTCCGTTATTTTTAGGTTTGACCCTCCATGACCACACGGCACCCGCCAACAGGACAGAACTTAACTTCTTTCCCCTCTGGCAGGAGAATGTCAAGTCTCCCTGCTGGTGAACATCAGGCTGCACTGGGGCTGGGGGTCCCATGTTTGGGGAGAGGGACACCAGGACCCTGTGAGCCCAGCCTGTGCTGGGGCCCCCGGGTTCACACACAGACAACATCGTCCTCGGCCACTGTGAGGGGTGTGTGAGGAGATGCACACAAGAGACGAGCCTAGCACCATCGACTGCTAGACAGAGTGTACAGCAGCTTCCCCCGAGTCAGCTACAGAAATACAGAAAGTTCCAAGTAGCTAAATGTCTGTTCCACACTCTAGATAGAGGCTTGGCCTCCATTGCTCCAAAAAGGCAGAGAGAGACCACAAGCATCTCCATCTGCAGTCCCTCCATGTCCCTCTCAGGGCCTTTCTGAGACGAGGAGCTCCCTGGAAAACAAGACGGTAGTATCTGGATGGGAGGGACCCTGTCTGTAGTTCTTTCACGGAGGTGCAGGAGGTGAGTGGAAAAATCCCCAGGGAAGGTGCCAGTCCCCTCTGGGAAGGGCATTCATTCTGTTCCTGAAAGAGCCTGAAGCTCCTGTCCATCCCCAGGGTCCACGCAGCCAGACAAGGGGGAGGGGGAGTAGAACACTGCGGGGAGGACCCTGCAGAGAACAGGGTACAGAGGACCTGGACATGCTCACGGGCTCAGTGCTGGGGCTCCAAGAAGCTGTGCATCTGGGCATCTCGAGGTGAGCAGAAACCCAGAGTCAGTCTCCTGAGACCCACCCGGGCCCCTGACCCTGCCGACACTGTCCTGGCTGCTTCCAGGGACTGAGCCCCAGAGGGCCCGTAGGAACTTATGCCTGAACCCCGCTTCTGACCTCCAGCAACACCACAGGAATCTGAAGCATCATGTCAAGGAGCTGGGAAGAATCATGACCCAATTCTGGGATCTGATCCCATCCCTCCCACCTCTGTGGCCTCCGGTCCAGACTCCCCTGCCTGGCATTCAAGACCCCTGCTCCCATCCTCACCACCCCCTATTTACCCTCCACACCCCGACATTCCAGGCTAATCCAGGTCTCAGCAGCCATCCAGTGTGGACCAGGAAAAGCCGCAGTGACGTTCCCCTCCAGCACGGGCTTTCCGAGATGCCTCAGTCCAGCACAGCCCTCTCCAGGCCACACTCCACTTCCATCTGGAAAGCAAGGGGGCTGGACAAGAAGGGCGGCTTTCAAACATTGTAGCAGCTGAACCCTTTGTGCAAAATCAACCTTTCACGCAAGTCCATAAAACAGCAAGAAG
Source organism: Ceratotherium simum simum (assembly GCF_057802395.1). NCBI lineage: Eukaryota > Metazoa > Chordata > Mammalia > Perissodactyla > Rhinocerotidae > Ceratotherium > Ceratotherium simum. Next base: position 30,870,283 of record NC_141905.1, read on the forward strand.
CAGAGCCGCTGTGCTGGCCGCCAGCTCAGGAAGGGGGCTGCAGAGCCTCCAGGCCCCAGACCCACCCTGGGGCCCCTCCTAGGGAGGAGCAGCTCCAGAGCTGCTGGCCAGGCATGCTCAAGACTGCTTGGACCTCCCAGGACACATCTGGCCCTTCCCTGCCTGCACGCCTCTGCCCTCCTCGTCCCACCACCAGGAACACCACCCTCACCCTCCCCCTTCACCACATCCATCAATGTCCAGTGGAAACGCCCCCTCCCCTTCCAAGCCTTCCAGCACTCAGCCTGCACCCCACACCACCCTGGCCTTGAGCCCACCGGCCTGGTGTTTGGTAAGTACAAGCCTCTTCTCCCCGCTCTGGATCCCATGCTCCTCGGGGGCCCCCACGGGGTTAAACAATAGTTGTAGATTCCAAATGTCATTTTGCTAAACGAAGTTCACATTCACTGTGTCATTTCAGCTTCAGAACAACCCTATGAGAAAGGCAGGAGCAGAGGCCAGCGTGCCATTTAGCAAATGGAAGAACCGAGGCTCGGAAACCTCACTACATGACACGATGACAGAGCCGGGCCTCTGGCTCCACAGCCTGGGCTCTTTCTACGGCAGCATCCACCTGTCACTCTCCCATGTCTCCTGAAGCCACCCTCGCTCTCCCAACAGCCACTGGGAAGCTTAAACCAGGGACCTCCAGAAGGCAGAGAACAAGCTGGACCCAGGGAAGAGTGCCCCTTCCCGGGCCACAGCCTCACACACCCCTGGCAGCCAGATGCCCGGGGCGGGTAACAATGGAGCTAAAAATAGGACAGGAGGCTGAGTGGCCAGCTGCAGGAAACATCTGCCTCGCTGCAGAACAAACACGGAGGAAGTCACCACACTGCAGGGTCTCTATTGCGGGGGTGGGGGAGAGCTGGGGGAGGGGGCATAAAACTTTCAGGTCTGCACCCAGGGCAGAGGCTCAGACCAGCCCCCCACCTGCCCTGGGCAACACACACACTCACACACACACACACACAGACATGGTACAGAGTATAAGTCCCCCTTGGGCACCAACACGAATCTTAGAGTTAAAGTCAGAGGCACCTTTGAGACCCTAATCCTCTTCCTCTCATTTTACAGAAGAGCAAACTGAGGTCCAGAGCAGGCCAGAGACCTGCCCATGGTCACAGAGACAGTGGACAGCACGGCACGGACCGGGGTCTCCTACTCCACTCCCCTGCACCTCCCTGCTCATCTGCTTTGCTGAGCATGTTCCTTCAGGGCCATGGAAGACCCTGACCAGGAAGAGCTCTCCTGATCCCGAGGACAAAGCACACCAAGCAGAGGAGACAGATTTCAGCACAACAGACTTCAGTTAGACTCAGGCGGAACCACACGGCAATCCATAACTTCCTGCAAGCAGGCCCAGCCTTCTTTTCCAGCCTATTGCTCCCCAACTCCTACTTTTGCTCTACACTCCAGCCAAAGTGAATTTCTTACAGTCCCTGGAACAGACAATATCGCAACAGGCCTTTGCAAATAATTTACAATGATAACAAAAATAATAATAAAGTAGAGGTGCATCTTACTGAGGCAGGGGATTGGGGTGGGGTGTTAGTCTGTGGAAGGCAGCAACTGTGCCTTTGAAAATCCTTTAAGTAGCTCATAAAGGACAAGGCTGGGCCATCTCTCAACGGGTCCTACCTAGTCAGCTTCCTCCAGCGAAGGAGCAGACGCCACCGTTCCTTCTGCCGAAAGCAGATGAAGCCTGAGGACCACCCTCCAGCCTCCCACTCATTCATCCACGTCTCCCTGCAATGCTCACTCCCTGTCTACCTCACTCCCACCCCCTGCCCCAGGAAACCTTCCCTAACCTCCCCTCGACCACATCCCACTATGAGTGTCACCCCCACGAGGCCCACCAGGCCGGGGCTGGGGCTGGCCTTCAACAGCATCCCAGTGCTTGGCACCAAGTAGCCACTTAAATGAACAAAATTGGAAAGATTTTTAAAGGACAGCAACAAAAAAAATCAACCCTGCAGGTGTCCACGTCGTGAGCATAAATGAGACAATATGAGCAGAGTTTTAGCCCAGGGCCCAGAATACAACAGGCATTCCATAAATGCAGGCCTGTTTTCATTGCTTTATAAAAAACGGGGGGGAGGGGAGAGGCCCTGACCCCGGGGTCCCACACAGCTGAGAAGATTAAAGAGGAAGGGACACAGAGGCCAGAGGCCGCAGAGGCCCCTTCGGGCCAGGAAGGAGGGTGACTCTGGCCCAAAGGAGAAGCAGACCCCACCCATGCGGGAGGGCTGCCTGGCTGAGACCCCTGGGTCTCTCCCGCTGAATCACGCCCTCCCTGTCTCCCAGAAGGGCAAGAAAAAGGGGGCACCTATAAAGTCCCCTGGGCCCCTCACTCACTCCTGAGGACCAAACACGTTAGCACCTTGAGCAGGATTTGAAATCACAAATGATGAATTTTTAACACCAAATGGCTTACATCACTCCCCCACGCTGTGTTCTTTCAGGTGTGTTGGGGGAGAGGGTCATTACGGCAGCAGGTGAAATGTCCCGGACCTCGGGAGGGGCCCAGTACTGCGCTAAGGCCGTCCACCTATCATCTAATCCACAGTTCTGACAGCGTGCTCCGCAGAGCCCAGGGGTCCCCAACACTTTCCAGGGGTCCACAAGGTCAAAACTATTCTCAGGATAGTACTAAGATATCACTGCCTTTCTCACCGTGAGGACATTTGATGGAGCGAAAGCCACAGCAGGGGAAGCTGTTGGAAGCTCAGCAGAGGCACAGCACTGGCCCCAAACTGGACTGGTCATCACTCACAGTGACAAAACAGGCCAGTGTCACTTAAGAACATCCTCGATGAAGCAGTAAAATTGATTAATTTCACTGAATCTCAGCCCTTGAGTACACGTCTTTTTAATATTCTGTGTGATGACATGGGACGCACCTGGGCTGGTTACTGGACTAAAACAGGGGTCTGGAGGAACAGCACTCCTGAGCGTGTCTGAGCCGTCAGCTGAACCAGCCTCTCTGGCCATGGAACACCACTTTTACTTGAAAGAACGGCCAACAGACAAATGACGGTTATTCAGAATTGAGTATTTGACAGAAATTTTCTGAAAAATGAACAAAGTGAACCTGTCCCTTCAAGGAAAACAACTGAGAGCACTGTTGCCAATGATAAAGTTTGAGCTTTCAAGGGAAAAATCAGAATTTTGGAAAACTTGCATCAGCCACTCTGAGTTTGACAGCTTCTCAAAACATTAAGATTTGGCAATGACATGGGTGAGATGCGAACATACGTAACTTTTGGGTATGATGAAATGAAATGTGTCCACGTTTGGAAGATCTGTACAACTCAGTGAACCAGTATTTTCCCAAGGACTGATGTATGATGTTACAAAATCACACCTGGATCAAAGATCCATTCAGAGTGCAAGACAGTCCAATGGGTTTTAACGTGACAAAATAAGAAAAGTTCATTAAGTTTTCGGAATCTACATTTTGACTAACCTTTAAGAAACTATCACTTGTCGAATTTTTATGTAGTATCAAAGGAAAATATCCAATGGCTAATAAAATACTCCTCCCTTTTCCAACTACACATCTGTATGAAGCTGGACTGTCTGCACGTACTTCAAGGGAGACAACACATCCCAAGAGATTGCACGCAGGGGCAGCTATGAGAATGCAGCTGTCTCCTATTCAGCCAGACGTTACAGAGAGACTGCAAAACAACACCACTCCTCTCACCCTATTTTTGTTTTGGAAAAGTTATTTTTCAGAAAAAGAAGATTTTATTTACATTAACATATAATGGATTTACTATTTTTTTTAATGAATTTATAAATGTTTTTAAATATGCTCAGTTTTAATTTCTAATACTGTAAGTATCAATTTATATATATAACCCACATAAACAAAAGCTCTTTGGGGGTCTTTACTTTCTAAGAATGTAAAGAAAGGAGTCCAGAGACTAAAAGGTTTGCAAATAACTATGACTTAGCCCTCGCAGTAGCCCTGTGGTTACTGTATACTAGCATAATTCCCATTTTGCAGGGACAGACACTGAGCTCACAGTCTGATAACCTGTCCAAAGGTACACAGATGGCAAGAGCTTCTGAGTGCATGCTCTTAACCTGCAAGCCGCCCCTCACCTAACGTTCTGCTCCCAAGGAAGTGCAGAAGGAGGAACGACGGTGTGATACAAAGGAAACCACAGAAGCAAAGGAAGAGAAGTAAATAGTTGTATCACCTTGGGGTGGAAAAGAAATTTCTACACAAAATGCTAGAGAAGACATACAGTTAGATATCAATAGATCAGACTACAAAACAATGGTCAGCTTTTAACCGACACAGAAAAACCATAGTTATAAGGGAAATGGCAAACTGGGTAAAAATATTTTCAACATATGTTTATTATTTATCATATTCAATATAGAGTGTTTTTTCCAAACAAATGAGGAAACAAGTACATCTTGAGACTAAAACAGATCAAAAAAAAAACCCAACAGAGAAGAAACACAAATGGCCAATAAACGTAAGAAAAAATTTCACTCTAACTTGTAATTTTAAAACTGGAAAAAAGAAAAAAACTGGAAACAATGAGATGCCACGTGTCGTCTACCATCGTATCATAGGTACAGCAGGATAAATACCCAGAGGGGGCGTCCACTCCCTCCTACACACCTGGCAGGATGTCGGCTGGCACAGCTCTCTGGAGGCCAATCTGGCAATAATTCTAAAATACCTTAAAAATGTGCAACCCTTTAACCCAGCAATTCTTTCATCAGTTGATCCAAAGGAAATAATCAAACACATGGCCAAAGGGGTTCAGTACAGCTCCATCTACATCAGTCAAAGACTGGAGACATCCTTCACACCAATGGAGGTCAAAGTCGAATGTATCATGGCCGTCATCCTGTAGTCATTAAAACAGAGGGACAGTGGGTCCGATGAATGTCACCAGTAGAATGTGGAGCGGAAGAGGCCAACATAAGCAAATCCTTTGCGACTGTATTTATCTAAATTCAAAAAGAGGCCAAGCTAGTCTACGGTGCTGGAAGTCAGGCAAGAAGTCAATTCTGGAGGAGGAAGGTGGGGCTGATGGGGTACAGGGGCTCAGGTGCTGGAAGCATTCTGTTCCTGTCTTGGGCGAGGCTCCAAAGGCTGTGCTCACCTGGTCCAGTCATCAAGCCGTATACTTGTGACGGATGCACTTTTCTGCACATGTTAAACGTCAACTTAAAAGTTTCACAAGAAAGAACTAGCAGTTTATTTACTGACACAGGAAAACATCTACTGCCTGTTTAGTCAAAAAAAAAAGACAACAAACAGTATTTTAGAGTTTTGTCCCATTAAAAAGGAGGGAGGGCTCTTGTATACAAGTATGCATGCACACATACACAAACACACACACACACACACACACATAAACATGAAAAATGTATGGAAGGCTAAATCTCAAAACATTAATGGTGAACTGTGGTTATCGCTGGGAAGCAGAGTCACAGATGATTTTTCTAATCTTCCTGCATATCTTCATGTTCTCTGATTTTCCTATAATGAACAAATACTATTTATAGAAAAGGGGGGGAAAAAAAGAACTACACAGTATGGCCGCTGATACCAATAATTCTGGTTCTGTATCAAACTTACAGCCCAGAGAGACCCTGAGTACACAGGAGAAGGTCAGAGGAGTTGGGATAGTCCTGGGTTCTTGCTGATGGAAAGCTAAACATCTTCCCGTGGAAAAAACTAGGACACTGGAGTCAGAAAGACCTAGGTGGATTCCGAGTGCTGTCTCCACCAGAGGCCTGGGGCCTGTCCCCGAGGCTCCCTGAGCCTCGGATTCCCTGCAGTGGAGGGAGGGTTAAACAAGGTCATGGATGCCCCAGCCTCACTGGCTCAGTGCGTGGGGCACCTCTGACACACAGACTGCTCCAGGCTCCACAGAAGAAGAAATAGAGGCCCAGGGAGGCTGAGCGATGTCCTCACCTCATACTGCAGGCCTGGGACCCCAGGGGACACCCACAGAGTCCCCACAACTGGAGTGTGGTCAGGAGGCCTGCCTCCTGGTCCTGACCTCGGGAAGTGCCCTCCCCTCCCTGGGCCTCAGTGCCCCCAGAGTAAAGAGCAGGCTGGGCACTGGACTTGACCTCAAGTAGACCCCTCCAACCCCACACCCATCATTCCCATGAAAGCCCCGTGTGGAAGGCTGTGGCAGGAAAGGTGGACAGCTGATACAGACAGGAAGGGACCTCACCGGAAGAATGACAGGCCAACATTCCATCAGGAGCCCCACCTGCTCGTGACCTTCAGGGTCATGGGAGCCAGAAGTGGGTGGGCACGCAGAGGCCAAGGAGGAAACAGGATTTACTGCGGAAGGCCAGGCACATGGCAGACCCCCAGCGGGGAAGTGACTTCATTTCACTCTGTCCTCCTCGCTTCCGCCCCAGCATGGCAGGGAGTTAACCCTGAGAGGGCCATGCTTCACCAGGCCCTGGCCAGCTCCACACAGGCCAGAGTAAGAGAACCCAGGCTTTCTCCTCCCCCCACTCCTATTATCCCCACTCCACAGATGAGGAAACTGAGGCTCAGAGAGGCTGACAACAGGGCAGGGACTGCAGGACCTTTCCTGCTACACTGAGCTGCACAAAGCAGGGAGATGCTAACTCAGGGTCAGGAGAAGGTTCCTGGAAGAGGAGGCCACTGAGCTGGGCCTTGAAGGATGAGCATCATTCGACGAACAAGAAAGGCATTCTGCACAGGGGGAACAGCATGGGGAGAGAAACGTTTGGCATTGTGCAGAGCCTCCTAGGAAGTGTTAAGGTATTGTGAGGCCAGAACACAGGATGGGGTGGGGTGGGGCTGAACCCGAGTGCCCTGGAGCTGTGCTAGGGAGTTAGGAGGTTGCTCTGAGGGGTGAGATGTGCTGCCCAGGCTGGGGCAATAGGAGTGAGGCATGATGCTGCCGTGTGTCAACCTAAGAAGGCTGCATGGAGGAGGTAACATGTGGGGAGCCACCTCAGCAAGGGCTAGATATTACTCTGGGACCACTGGGGCCCAAGTCTCAGCAGGCCTCACCCTACCATCCCATCATCCCCAACTAACTTGGTTTCTCTGTAAAAGAGAAGGGAAAGAAATTCACAGTACCAACAGTACTGTGTGCCAGGGTCTGCACCAGGTGCCAGGTGATGAAACAGCAGGAGCAGGACACTGGGTCCACACACGGCCTGGGTTTGAGCCTCGGCTCCACCACTCCTTGTGTGACCTTGACAGAAACACTTAAGCTCTCTGTGTTTCCACGTCTGTCAAATGAAGACAACAACACGCCCGCCTCTGAGGGCTTCGAGGCTTAACTGAGACAGCCCCGACAGGCCCTCTGGAGCGCCACAGCCCGTGTTCAGTGAACACTCGCCCTGTTATTTCCCCAGCACTCCTAGGGACATGGATCACGGCCACTCGGACCCATGGAGAGGCTGAGCGACCTGGCCTGGATCACGTGGCAGAGAAATAGTGGAGCCAAGACGCAAACCCTGGCCTGTCGGGCCCCAACGCCCAGGCTTATCCCAGCCCATCAGGCAAAACAAAACCTGAAACCCTAAAATCTAAAACCCAGCCGCTGTGGCTCTCCAGGCCTCCGGGCGGGATCTGGCAGGAGAAGGGCGCCAGCACCTCAAAGCTCCAGTGGCCGAGGAAGAGCAGGGAGAAAACGCCAGGGCACGAGAGGGGACGAAAAATATTTTTTAGTTTCTCCCTCTTCCTGTTTATCTAGCCTCTTGATCCCAAAGCTCCTGGTAGCTGTTTGTTCAGGGAAGTTCTGCCAACAGGGACATCCTGCCACTGGCAGCCCTGAAGCGGGCAGCCCCTGCCAGCCCTGTGTGGGGGGTGCAGAGGCCCCTGTCCCTGCAGGCCGACCCCTGCCCGGTGCAGGCAGGCTGCTTCATAGAGGGGCTTTCAGCAGAAACCGGGGCCCAGGAAGAGGGATCCGGGCCAGGGAGGAGGGCCGCGGCCACGGCCTCTGCAGTGCCAGCTGGCACCGATCAGCTCACACTCAGCTCTAATCAGCTGCGGAGAGGTGACGAGAAAGACTCAAGGAAATGACTCTAGGCCTGGTGCTGAGGGAAGAAAAGCCCAAGCTGGCCGGGGCACTGCGCTGGGGCTGGGAACACGGAGCACGGGCTGCACAGCCAGGCTGACCTGGCGTCCAGTCTTGGCTCACCAATGACTTGCTGTGAGACATTGGCCAAGTTACTGAACTTCTCTGAGCCTAGTTCCCTCATCTGTAAAATAAGGATGATATTGGAACCTACTTCACAAGGAGACAACATAGGGAAAGGGCTGGCGCCTGGTAAATGTGAGTAAATATTACTTATTCCCATTCCCACCGTCAAGCTGACCCCCTCAGTCAGTCCTGAAGATATGAGGTGCCTTTAAACTGTGCTCAAAAGAACAATGACAGCCTAAAGAAGGAATGAAATTCTGACACGTGCTACAACATAGATGAACCTTGAAGCCATTATGCTAAGTGTTTAAATAAGCCAGACACAAAAGGGCAAATACTGTATGATTCCACTTCTAAGAGGCACCTAGAACAATCGAATTCACAGCGACAGAAGGTATAATGGTGGCTGCCAGGGGACAGAGGAGGGGGAAACGGGGAGTTACTGATCAAGAGGCACACAGTTTCCATTTGGGAGAATGAAAAAGTTCTCGAGAGGAATAGTGGTGATGCGTTGCATGACAATGTGAATGTACTTAATGCCACCGAACTGTACAATTCAAAATCATTAAAAGGGTAAATTTTATGGTAGGTATATTTTATAATTTAAAAAAATTAAAGGATCATTAAAAATAACGGGAGGGATGCCCGTATTTATTTCTGCCCCTGCCCTTATAGGGTTCAGGGCTGAGAGGCAGGACAAAAATGGAAAGAGCTACAGGCACCACCCCCCAGGGAGCTGGCACAGTCACAGAACCCAGTAGAAGAAGCTGAGGAAACAGACATACACGCTGCCCGGGGGCCCGGGAGGGCTTCAGGAGGAGGGGGCCCGGGAGGGCTCCAGGAGGAGGGGGCCCGGGAGGGCTTCAGGAGGAGGGGGCCCGATCCAGGCATGTGGCTCAGCCAGGCATACAGCAGCCTGGATGAGCCACTCTGCCAAGCTCCTTCCAGTGCCAGGCGGGTCTGACCACCCTCCCCACGAGGCTGGGGTGAGAAGCAGGGTGAAGCTAGGGGTAGGAGGTAGGTAAGACCGGGGGTGAGAGGGCCTGGGGGTGGGGTAGATGGGCTGAGCTCGACCAGAGTCACCGTGTGGCCTTGGGCAAGTCACTTCCCCTTTCACATCTTCTGAAGCCTCCTTAATTTCCTTCTTGGTAAAATGAGGACTTAATCCCAGCACCCAGCAGGCACCCCAGGGCATACATCCCAGAGAAGTGAGTGTGTCCACCAAAAGACAAGCAAGGGTGTTCAGCAGCTTTTTTCATGATCAAAAACTGGAAACAAGGCAAAAGTCCATCCACAGAAAAAAAAATGAACACATTGTGGTATACCCATACAATGGAAAATACTACAGAGCAATGAAAACGAACCAGCTGCCAGTACCTGCAACATCGTGATGACTCACAGAGCTTATGTTGAGAGAAAGAAGCCAGATAAAAACAGCTCATATGGCATGATTCCATTTACATAAAGTTCAAGAACAAGCAAGACCAACTCTTGGGAAGGCACCCAGAATGGTGGCCACTTGAGAGTGTGGGAGGGTTGGGAAGGGGCCCCAGGGAGCCTTCCAGGCCACTGGAAATGCTCTGTATCTTGATCTGGGGATGGGTTACATAGGTGATAGATCTGTAACAATTCATCAAACTATGCCCTGATTTACTGTCTGTAAATTATATCTCAATTTACAAAACAAAATACAAACAGCTGATAACTGACACTCTGCCTTCCTCTGAGGCCTGCAGTGAGGTGATACTGAGAAGCGGTATATGGAAAGTGTTGGGTGGTGGGTAAGAACACGGGCTGGGAGTCAGAAGGACCAGGGTTCAAATCCTGATGCTCCCTCTGACCATGGGGTCAGATATCTGACTGGATATAGTTTTTTCTTCTGTGACTTTTTGGTTGACGAGATTTCTTATTACAAAATGTGTACTTACTGTCACAAGCCAAACAATGATGTATAAAGAAAAAGTTTATGCCCTTCCCATCCCTCTCCAAGGCCACCTCTTAAGCTTCCTTCTACAATAAGCTTTTTTCCCTTAACAGGACAACACAAACACCCCTCCCAGTTAATTACATATAACTCCAACCCTGTCTGTTTAGTGGAGGTGCATCATTTCATTGTATCACTACCCATTCAACACATGGCTACTAAGTATCAACCATGTCAATGTGACAGACAGGTCCTGGCCCCTCCTAGAGCAGACATTCCACCAAAAGAGAGAAAAAGAGATGGAGGGAGGGTGGGAGTCAACAAAGAAACACAATAATGACACATTGTATACACTGTGATGCGGGTTACAAGGGGCTGAGATGCCGAGACAGAAAATGAGGAAGGCAGGAAAAGGACATACTTTAGATATGATAGTCACAGAAGGCCTATGCTGAGATCTGAAGAATAAGAAGGTTTCCGCCATGTGAAAAAGCATGCCAGGCAGCGGGAACAGCAAGTGCAAATGCCCTGAGGTGGAGAAGAACACAGAACTGAAAGGAGACAGTGTGGTCTCCAGTGCACTGCCACAAAATCTTTGTGCACAAAGCCTTATATCCTGATAGTTTCACTTCTTTAGGACGGGATATCAAAATTTGGACTACTTAGATAAAAAGGCATATGCATTTTAAAAACTGTAGTAGATACTGCCGTATTACTTTTCCAGATGTTGTAGCATTTTGCATAGCAACCAGAAGGAGCACTCTACAATGAGGGCAGGCTGTTACCATCATTTCTGTACAAATGCCAGGAGGTAACTGCCAATTCCGTAACTCCCAAGCTAACAAGGAGAACTTCCTAAGGGGAGCTCTGAATGCTCAAACCCACAAGGCTTAGCACGGCTGTCCCTGGAAACAGGGATATCATGAGAAAAAGGTGGAAACTATGGCTCAGCAAAAAAGAGCACTGGGCTGGGAGTCAAGAGACCAGGTTCATAGTCAACCTTTCTGAGACTCAGTTTCCTCACGTATAAAATGGGCTAATTCATTCTCCCTTCATGCAGCCATTCTACAAACATTTCTGGGGCACCTGCTACATGCAAGGCACTACTCTAGGAGCTAACAGCACAGAACAAAAACTCCTACCTCGTACACGCTAGCTGGAGACACAGAAATAAACTATGTAAATTAGTAAAATATATGGCATATCAGGAGGTGATAAGCCATGAGAAAGAAAATGGTATGGAGATGAGGCATGAAATTTTAGACAGGGTATCCAGGGAGGCTTCACATTTGAGTAAAGCCCTGAAGGAAGCAACACAGCAAGCTATGTGGCTCTGTGAAGGAAAAGCATCCCAGGTTGAGGGGACAGCCTGTGCAAAGGCCCTGAGGTGGGGTGTTCCCAGTGTGTTGAAGGAGCCGTGAGTTTGGGTGCAGCAAGATGAGTGAGGGGGTTGTATTAGATGGTGGTGTCCTGGAGGCCATGGTAAGGACACTGGCTTTCACTGTGAGTAAATGGGGAGCCAGTGGGGGCTTGGGACCGGGAAGTGCCCTGATCTGACATGTACGTTCTTACAAGGTCACCCTGGCTGCTGTGTTAGAAGAGTCTTGGGGGGGGTAGGGCAGAAGCCAGCAGACCTGCCAGGAGTCTAGTGCAGTAGCGCAAGTGATGCGGGAGGCTGGGGCCGGCGGTGTGGGGAGGTGAGGGGAAGGGCTCCTCTGGGACCCGTTCTGCTGGTGAAGCCAGCAGCACTAACCAACACGGCCCTTCTGAAGTGTGAGGGAGACGGAGCACCAGGGACGACGTAGGTGCTGGGCCTGAACAACGGGGGTGGGGTCGGCGCCAACAGAGACGGGACAGACCGAGGGGGAAGCAGGTGTGCGGCGAGGCCTGGACAGACAGACAGGAGGGCCAGGGTCTCGGCCCCCGCTGCCATCGCAGACGGAAGCAGCGGGCCCTGGAGACCCGCGAGGGAAGAGGCACTGGTCCTGAGGCCCGTGCGGTCACTCTGAGGGTGTGACGAAGACAGAGGAGAGGAAGTGGGTCAGAGGGAAGTCAGCGCGGTGCATCTGACCCGCCACAGGCTTCGCTGCCCGCAGAGCCCGGGCCACGGCCAAGGCCGGCCGCCCACAGGCCCACTTCACGGTGGGAAAAGCTGAGTTTTACACTGGGTATCTTTTGTTTAGAAGCCAGACAGGGCCAGAATGAGCTAAGGGAGGGGGACAGGCAACTCCCACCCACCACCCCACACAAGGACGGTGGCACTGAGGCCCCACGTCCTGCCACCAGGAAGTCCACGGGATCCCAAGAGGCCGTGCAGGACTCTGGGCTCTCCAGGGCTGAGAACATGACTCAATCCAGACTCCATGGATGGCTACTGCAGGGTCTGTGAGCTCTTTTTTTTTTTTTTAATGGGATTTAATTCACATACCATAAAATTCACCCTTTTAAAATATATAATTCAGCGGCATTTAGTACATTCACAATGTTGTGCAATCATCACCACTATCTAATTTCAAAATATCAAACCCAAAAAGTTAAACACAGAATTACCATATAACCCAGCAATTCCATCCCTAGGAATTCACCCAAGAGAATTGAAAACAGGTTTCCAGACAAATACTTATACACAAATGTCCACAGCAGCATTATTCACAACAGCCAAAAAGTGGAAACAACCCAAACGTCCATCAACTGACGAATGGATAAACAGTACGTGGTATCTCCATACAATGTGTTATTATTCATCTATAAAAAGGAATGAAGCCCGACACCTGCTACAAGGTGAAGGAACCTGGAAGACATTATGCCAAGTGAAAGCCAGACACAAAATTCACAAGTTGTATGATTCCATTTATATGAAATACCCAGAATAGAGAAACCCATAGAGACAGAATGTAGATTAGTGGTTACCAGGGCCTGGGGCGGGGGGGGGGGGCGGGAATCAGGAGGGACTGCTTAATAGATACGGGGTTCCCCTTCGGGGTGATGAAAATGTTTTGGATGCTCAGCATCACTAATCATCAAGGAAATGCAAATCAAAACCACAATGAGATATCACCTCCTGCCTGTCAGGATGGCTATTATCAAAAAAAACAAAAGACAAGTGCTGGCAAGGATGTAAAGAAATTGGAACCCTTGCATACTGTTGGCAGGGATGCAATACAGTGCAGCTGCTACGGAAAACAGTATGGAGGCTCCTCAAAAAATTTAAAATAGAATTACCATATGATCCAGCAATCCCACTTCTGGGTATTTACCCAAAAGAATTGAAACCAGGATCTCAAAGAGATATTAGCATACCCATGTTCACTGCAGCACTATTCACAATAGCCAAGAGGTGGAAGTAACCCAAAGGTCCACTGACAGATAAATGGATAAAGAAAATGTGGTATATACATACTACGGAATATTATTCAGTCTTAAAAAAAGGAAAATCTACAATATGCTACAATATGGATGAACTTTGAGGACATTATGCTAACTGAAATAAGCCAGTCACAGGAAGACAAATACTGCACGATTCCACTTACATGAGCAATCTAAACAAGTGAAATTCACAGACTCAGAATGGAATGGTGGCTGTCGGGGCTGGGGCAGTGGGAAATGGGGAGTTACTACATAAAGTTTCAGTTAAGCAAGACGTATAAACTCTAGAGATCTGCTGTGCAACGCTGTCCCTACAGTCAACAATAATGTACTGTATACTTAAAAATTTGTTAAGACGGTAAGTCTCATGTTAAGTGTTCTTACCACAGTCAAGTTTTTTAAATGTTTGGAATCAGATAGAGACGATAGTTGCACAACCTTGTGAATGTACTAAATGCCACTGAATTGCACACTTTAAAACAGTTAATTTTATGTTATATGAATTTCACCTCAATTAAAAAATAATAATAATGAGCGTATATCCTGGGTCATCTGAATGACCTTCGTAAGCCAGTGCTACCGTGCAATTTGGGGCTCAAGTCTGCTCCTGTGTTTACGATTCAGTTCCTTCTCGTGAAGGCCAAACGACATCATGGCACACAGTACAAACAAAGGTTGTGGTTCAAACAGGAGAAGGAGGGTGGGGTGGAGAGCTGAGCCACCCCACAGCCCATGGCAGCCTGGACGTGCCCAATTCAAAGGCCCGGCATCTTAGCAGTCAGGACCACATCCACGTTGAGAGCATCTGTGTGAACTGAGCAGAGCCATCTCTGTTGTGCCAAATGCCTGATTCCCACAGAAGTGAGTGTAAGAGGCACTATACGCAGATTTCAATAACGCCACTGTTCCGCCCTTATATTCAGTCAAACAAGCCACTTTCCAGGTCTCAAGCGATGCTCGATTAAAACAGACATTTGGGGATTACTAACTGGTAGTTTGGGCTCAAATGTGAGGAATCAGAATTGCCCCAAACCACCCAGCCAGCCCAATTACTGATGCCACTCTGTAGAGCAGGCTCACGCGACAGAGGCAGGGGGACAGAAGGGGCCCAGCTCTCTACTATCAACCAGTTTACATCCTTCCACTTACATTAACATTGTTCATTGGAAATGGGTTGTCTTTCTGGTGGTGTTAGTTTTTTTCTGGCTTTATTTCATGTTTGTTTTATAGTTACATAAAAACTACATAGGTCTAAGGCATTTATACCCACTTTATATTTGTACACATATAAGTTATATTCAAATAAAGAAATTTAAATCAAGTAAGGCATTTTTTTTTCCTTTAAAAGGGAGTCCACAAAAAAAAACACATACTGTATGATTCCATTTATATCAAATGTCCAGAACATGCAAATCTATGGAGACAGAAAGTAGATTGGCGGGCTGGGGGTGGGGAGTGACGAGTTACAGGTACAGGGTTATCTTCTTGGGTTGATGAAAATGCTGTAAAATTAGACTGTAGGGACAGATGTCCAACTCTGTAAATACACTAAAAGCTACTGAATTGTACACTTTAAATGGGTTAATTGTATGGCATGTGAATTATATCTCAATAAAGCTATTATTAAAAGGGGGGGTCGATATATTATCCAGGTTTGAGCAGCACTAAGCTGGAGAAATCAACGAACTCACCTATTCATAGCTTCCCTCCCAGGCCCCCTCCCCACCCCCTCCCCCTACACTGTCCCCAAGGGCTCAGAAGACAGAGGCTACAACGAAATCCTGAGTCATAAGACAAGCCCACAGTGGGGGCACAGTTTGCTGCCCTGGAACTCCACAAGACAGGATTCCTATCCCCTGGAACCCACTTCACACAACTGTATTAAGCCACTACTTTGAATTATTAAATTAAGAAAAACTTAAAAACGAGGGGGATGCGATTCACTTATGCATCGATGGCAGTGTCCAGGCAAGAAGGATGACAATACAGATTCAGAGCCTCAGTGACCCAGCTGGCTGGGGTCGGGATAGAGCCAGGAGCATGCAAACCTGAGCACAGGCACCCCCCTCCTCAGGAGGCCGCAGACATCCCCCCCTCCAGCCACACGAAGCCCGCCGTGTGGGACAGGGTTCTGATCCGTGAGACCCCAAGCATGCTGCCTAGAAGAGTCTGCTCAGCCAGCGGCAACTCTGCTGCAACAAGAAGGGAAGCCTCAGGGTCCATCTCCTGTCAAGCCAACAAGTCTCCCTCCCCTGGGGCCTATTCCTTCCGGCGACACTTCACAGACACAGGAAGAGGAAGCCCCTGCTGCCGCTGCTGCTTCCGGGAGGTGGTGGTGAAGTAAGAAGGAGCGCACGTCCACCCAGACGCCCACCCCCAGGACAGACTGCTCCCTTTGCTCCCTCCTGCCGGAACCTGCTCTCAACTGGCCGCCTCCAGGAAGCCTTCACTCCCTCTCTCCAAAGCCTCACTGAGCCCCAGCTCAGGGCATGGGGAGACGGACACCTGCTCGCACGGCCCAGGGCCCCATCTCTCAGCCCTCAGCTCAGGGGCACAGTTCCAGGGCATGCGGGCAGAACACCAACGGTAGTGCTGGGGACACTCGCCAGGACCGAGGGCTAAGTGGAAAAGAAGGGCCCAGAGCCATGGACAAATGTGATCCCATTTATATCCCCAAATCAAAAACTCCAAATTCACATAGAGGTACAGGAAAAAGACCGAGGGGTAGTCAGCAAAGTGCCGACAGCTTTCCCTCTGGTGAAGAGAGGAAGTCAGAAGGGTAAGGGGGAGGTTTTACATTTTACTCTCTCTCTATGAAGCTACTACAGTCGTGCGTGGCTTAACGATGGGGATACATTCTGAGAAATGCGTCGTTAGGCGACTTCATCATTGTGCGATCATAGAGTGTACTTAGACAAACCTAGATGGTACAGCCTACTACACAGCTAGGCTGTGTGGTACTGATCTCACGGGACCACTGTCGTATATGCGGTCCATGGTTGACCAAAATATCACTACGCAGTGCATGAAGGTACTTGAATCTTTTCATGAAGATAATTATTTTTTAATTGAAAATATTTTCAAAAGCAAGATAGGCATGTCAACTGAGAACTCGATAAGCAAGCTGTGGTCCCTCCACACACTGGAATACTACTCAGCAGTGAAAAAGGAACGCACTCCTGAAACATGCCACAAGGTGGACGAGCTCAAGAACATCACGCTGCGTAAAGAAGCCAGACACAAAAGACTACTTATTCCATGAGCCCATTTACGTGAAAACCTGGAAAAAAGAAAAGCAGAGTGACAGAAAGGAGATAAGTGGGCCTGGGACCGGGGTGGGAGTGGCAACTGATGGCATCAGAGCACGAGGAACCTTCTGGGTGATAGAAGTGTGCTCAGACTCGACTGGGGGGCGGCTGCACGTCTGTGACACTTACCAACACTCACCAGGCTGCCTCCTTAGAATGGGTGAATTTTAGGGTATGTACACCTCAATGAAACTTTTCTTTAAAGTAAGGTAGAAGAGGGAATGGGGAGTAACTGCTTAATGGGTGCAGGTTTTCCCTTGGGGTGATGAAAATGTTAGGGAACTTGATGGAGGCAGTGGTTGCACAACACTGTGAATGTACTCAATGCCACTGAATTGTGCACTTTAAAATGGTTAATTTTATTTAAAAAAAATAAATAACAAAATAAAATAAAATGGTTAATTATAAGTGAATTTCACTTTGATTTAAAAAAAACTTTTTTTTAAGGTAGACAGGGAAAAAAATATTATACCCATTTTGCAGATGAGAGAACTGAGCTCAGAGGAAGCAGACAACTGCTAATCTGGGGTTTATCCACCTCTGCCTCAGAGCCTGGTATAGGAGAGACCTCCCCCAAGGGCTCTGCAACTCTGGGGCCCCATCTCCAGGCTGGGCCCTTCTCTCTGGGGCATTTGGAAACCAGAGCTGCCCACCAGGCCTGGAGGGAGCCAGCCAAGCAGTGCCTGTAGGAGACCTCCACAGTCCGTGAGCTCCGTCACCAGACGGGGCTGCCGAGGTGGGCAGGAGTGAGCACCCATCAGGAAGGTGGTCACACTAGGGCTGAAGCACCAGCAGGCAAGCATGTAGATCCAGGCTGGAGAAGGCCTTCTAGGCCCTGCCCACCAGGGCCCTGGGCTCTGATGGAGGCTGCCCCTGGGGAGGTGAAGGTCAGCACCAACCTCAGGGACCCCAGGAGGAAGGACTCAGTAACCACAGGGCAGCAATCAAATGGGACTTTTCCACCAGCCACTCTGTGAGCAGCAGGAAAAAGAGTTAACTCCCTCGTGGGGTCTACAGTTCCAGGAAAAGAAAAAGGAAAGGGGATTCTAAACAGAATCTTCAAAACGCTCAAGTGTCCCTGTCCTCCACTCTGGGGAGGGCTGGACAAAGGCCACACAGCCTGCAGACAGGCAGGGCCCGGGGCTTGGCAGGCTGCAGAGGCTGGCAAGGTCCAAGGTCATCTGAGGGCACCCACCGCCTTCCCCTCCCACCTCTCACCCACCTCTCTCAACCCAGCCTCTTGGCAGTGGGGTTGTTTCTCATGGGCAAGGGTGGGAAGCCCGGCCGTGGACCCACAGCCCTCCCAGCACCACACCCTCCCGCCTCCTGGAATTTCCGAAAGTCCTAGCGCCCTGGGAGCCCGCAGGATCAGCAGCAACACACCCTGTTCCCAGATGCTCCCTGCTGCCTGCCATGGGCATGGAGGTAACCCCAGATGCCCCACGTCCCTCTCATCAGAGTACCCAGCCCCGGCCCAAGTAGGGGCACCCCTCAGAGCTAAAGCCAGGCCACATGTCAGTTACAGGAACTATATAAAACATCTTCCAAGGTCTAGGAATGCTAGTGTTAGAAAGAAAGGTTACAAAGGCTTCCGTTCGTTCCCCAGGGGGGGACCTATTAACCCATGGGCATCTTAGCTAAGAGCAAAAACAGGCATGTTGATACTGGGGTGGGAGCAGTCTGGAGCCCCAGCTCAAAAATAAGCCCAGGGAGGGCTGGCAGGCATTTATAAGAGGGTGGGGGGCAGGGGTCTCTGGAGAATGGGGGGACAGCAAATGTGATTCCTAAAAGGAAAGAGAAGGCCCAGAATTCTGATGGGACTCCAGCTTCCGGGTCCTAACAGGGGAACCTGGGCTGCCCCAGAGCCCAGGGTGGGAGGGACAGAAGGTCCCAGTACACAAGTTCTTTCCTGACAGGCCAGGAGTGCTGAGGGTGGGTCCTCTCCCCAGATCCGTGGGTCTGCCCACATTCCCTGAACACACCAAGCTGTCACACCTCTGCATGGACTGCTCTTTCTGCTTGGGAAGCCTTCCCTCATGCTTGCAAACTCTTAGCCATCCTTCAAAGCCCATCTGAAGCATCACCCCATCCCCAGGCAAGCCCTTCCCTCTCTCCAGCTCCAACCATAGCTACACAGACCCGGGAAGGTCCCCACGGGGTATGGTGTAACATACACACACGAGCCTCTCTCACCCGGCAGGGGCTGGGTCTCACTCACCTTCAGTCCCTTGCATCTCATACTGACCCGGGGGCCAGGAAGGGCCAGGGACCTGAATAAGAAGCATCCTGGTGCCTTCCCACCAGGAGGCACTGTGCACACACCCTGGCCTCCGGGTGTGTGCACCCTGGCCTCACAGGTCTCTCCCTCTGCTGAGAGAATAGTAATCATGGTAAATAGCAGCACCTAATGTTTACAGAGCACTTACTATGAGCCACACACTTCCCCCCAGGTTCTCCGTGCACCACCTCCTTCCATCCTGGTGGCAATCTTATAAGGGAGTTACTGTCATTAACCCTGTTACACAAGACAATCAGGCACAGAGAGGTTAAGTGAGTTGCCTGGGGACACACAGCTAGTGAAGGAAGGAGCCAAAATTCAGACTCTAGTGGTCTAGTTCTGGAGCCAGTTTTCTTAATCACCAGAGGTCCATTAGGGGGTAGGAAGATGGTCAAGGGGGCAGTTGTCAGGACAAGATCTGAGTGGAAGAGGAACGCAGAGATTGTAAAGGCCAGTGCTTCCTGGGACTTCTCTTTCCCCAGGTACCACCCAAAGACCTAGGAAGAGCAGGAGGGCCTCCTCCCAGACCCAGCCTACTGCTCCCAGGCCCATCCCCGTGCCGAGTGCCAGTTACAGGAAACATAAAAGGCCCAT
This sequence comes from Ceratotherium simum simum, assembly GCF_057802395.1. NCBI lineage: Eukaryota > Metazoa > Chordata > Mammalia > Perissodactyla > Rhinocerotidae > Ceratotherium > Ceratotherium simum. Next base: position 30,889,975 of record NC_141905.1, read on the forward strand.
CTGCAAGCACCTTGGCTGGGACCAGGGAGGCACACAGCTGCCCAGTGGGAGGCAGAGCCATGATTTGGGGCTATTCTTAGCAAACCACTGGCTCCCCTCCCAGAGGCCCAGCAGGCGGCAGGACCAAGCTTCCATATGCCCTGCCTGCCATTTCCTGACCCTGCATGAGGAGGTCCCACAGGGCTAAGGAGTGGCCGGTGGGCAGGGGGTGAGGACAAAGCCCCCCAGCTTTCAGAATGAGAAGTGGCTGCCTGCCTAGCCTGCCCAGGGCCAGGCCCCTGGCTGCTGAATCAGCTCTGGAGAGTCCTGGCCACTGGGGAAAGCTCCTAATCAAAGCTCACTGACTGAGTGCCACATGCTTTCCACTGACTATCTCCCATTTAACCCCCACAACACCCCAAGGGCTAGGGGTTACTGGCCCTATTTTTAAGATGAGGAGTTTAATCTTAAAGCTGAGTTAGTTAAAATATTAAGTAACTTGCCCAGGGTCACACAGTGAGTGAGTGTCAAACTGTATCTGAGTCTGGGCTGACTCCCAATCTCCAAGTTGGGCAGAAGAGAGGTGACTGTAACCAGAAGGTGGGGGACCCCCTCCCCTGTGCAAGCCCAGGTTTGCAGGAGGGGCAGTCCACACAGAGGACAATGGTCTCATCAAAGACCCAACTGCATATCCACTCTTTCTCTCCCCTAGGGACTGCTGCTTCCCTGCCAGAGACCCTCAGGCCTGGGCTCTGGAAGAGAGTCCCCAGCCAGGTTCCTCCCCCGCCCTGGCCATGAGGTCTCACTGCAGGAAGCTCTGGAGACCCAGACAAGAAGAGACTGGAAGGTTCAAGGAGCCCCTGCTGGGGCCTAAGGCATGCACGCAGCCCTGTAACTTAGGGAATGGGGAGGTCAAATGACTCTCAGAGTAAAACAAAGGATACTGAGCCCTTTGGGGTCTTCAAACCCCAAAGTGGGGTCTAGAAATGAAGCCACACCACAGAGTGCCTGCACCACCACCACCCCAAACGGAACAAATTCGGGGCACTGCTGCCACACGGGGTCACGGGGACGCCCAGGAGCACGTGCCTTGGACTGCATCTCGGTTCCACCTCTGTCCGTGTCCTGCCTCTGCTGCTGGGTGACTCGGCAGGTACACGTGTCTGTGTCCCTGGGGAGCCCACAGCCAACTCCATGTCTGCCCAGGCGCCGAAGCTTCTTCTGTGTGGTTCCATGTCTTGTGTCCATGAATGCCAGCTCACATCCCTGTCTGTGCTCCCGTGGGTCTGCCCATATGTCTGCCCCCTGACAAGTCTGCCTGCCGTGTGGATAGGTTCAAATCCCCATGACGGTATAGGTCTGTCTATATAGTGGCTGTGGCCCGTGTGTGGTCCATGTTGATGAGTTCACATTGTCTGCCCCCTGCACATGTCTACGCCCCTGGATTGCTTGTCCTCCTGTGTCTGTCTTCACGCACGTCTGTATCCAGTTCCTCTCTGCCTCTGCCCCACGCAGCCGTAAACTTAAGCACGCACATCTCGGCCCCCACCAGCATCCCCCACCCGCGCCCGGGTGACCCTGTGTGGACCACCTGTTTGGAGGCAGGGGGGTGTATCCACCCAAGTGCTCACAGGGCTGGCCAAGGGCTGTGGGGTGAGCTGAGCAACTCCCACTCCCAGAGCAGCGCCCAAGGCCATAGGCACAAGCACAGTACCACCCCCACAGTGTTCTAGAGAAACAGAAACCTGCCAGAGATGATGGGGGAGGGGGCAGAGCCCCAGACACAGCAGAACCTCAGAGGTGAAGTACCACTCACCCACCTCAAGCCAGCCCCGCCCAGCTGCCCACCTCCAACAACCCAACTCAACACCCTGTGGCCAGCGGCCACCTGTTTGCACTCACAGGAAACAGTGTCTGGCTCAGGGCCTCCAGCCTCCCAGCCTCATCCCCAGCTGCCTGCCTTCAGAAAGGAAGTGGGGACTTCCTTCCCGCTGGCCTCTGGACCTCCTATAAGGCTGAATCTAGACCCCAAACCTTAGGAGCTCCAGGGCAGCTGGGAGAGTCCTGTGCTCAGCCTGATCCCAGAAACCAAATGGGTTTCTTCAGAAAACTACCGGCAGGAAAAGACCAGCTGGGAGTGGGGCTGGGGGCACATACATGCAGGACAATCTCCTGATTGCTGCTCCTTGTCCAGGGAGGTGGTGATGGGTTCTCATTACCAGCAGGGTAATAAGGAACGATGGGTATGGAGCTGGAACATTTTAACATATTTGCATAGTTGCGTGAGAGCTGGATCCCAGATCCCCCAGCCTCTGTCACTCACTTAGCAATTATTGTTGTAGCCTCTTGGCATTTCCACTATTATTACTAATCCAGACTGGTATGGAAACCCCATATCAGTGACCTTTCGCTGTGTTTATGTCTTGTCTTCCCCTATGGGGCTGAGCCACCTAAGGGCAGAGCTCTCCAACTCCTCCCACCCTCCCCCGACAAAGCCCAGCATTTAAGGGGTGCTCGGTCACTGGATGCAGGTTGACTCTCCACAGAAGCTGAGGAGTTGGTGCCTGGACCTCTGGTTGGGAGAATAGAGAAGCCCAGGAGCTTCCTAAAGCCAGGAAGCTTTTCTTCCATCTCTGACTCCCCAAGAGATAAGAACATGTTCCAATCCTCCTGGCCACCTTTGAGTCTGGGCCAGCAGGTCTCCCACACACCACACTCTGCTTTCTGACAGTTCACTGCCCCTTCAGGAAAAACCTCTGAAGATAAAAAGGGGGCTCTCCTGAGAGACCCAGGTCCACAGACGGATGGCCAGATGGGGCCCAGAATCAAAGCTTGCACCCACTGGGACCTCTGGACTCTTCCCGGTTCCATGGGCGTCAAGCTCCCTAAAGATAAGCCCGGGGACCCCACGCGTGGATCATAAGATGTCTTCCCTCCCCCTAACTTTGCAGGAAGCCTGACTCCTGGGCCATGCCCCCAGGCCTAGCCATGAAGGGTGGAGGTGTCGCCGGCCCACGTCCGCCACAGTCCGAGGGAAACCTCGGGGGAGGGGGCAGCCCAGAGCCCGACATACAGTACGACTGCATAACTGCTCGCTGCTCAATATGTGAGCTCCCGCTTCTCTCCCAGGCACCAACCCCGTGCGGGTTTGGGTGGAGACCCAGGACCCCTCCTCTCCGGGGAACCCAGGGAGGCGTGAGCTCCGGGGGAGGTGGAGTGGGTGGTCGGAGCAGCCTCGGGCTGGGAGTGCCCAGAGGACTCCGGATCTGCCCTCCCCTCGCCAGCCCCAGGTCCCGACGCGTCGGTACCTGCCAGCCCGCGGCTCCGGGGGGCATCCGCGCTCCTGCGGCCGGCGCGCTGCGCCCGAACTGCGGGCGCCGAGTCAGGCAGCGGCGGGGCGCGCCCGGCGCGGGCTCCGGCTCGCTCCTCCCAACTTCCCCAGCCCATCCGTGGGCAGAGGCGGCTCCGGAGGCGGGCAGGCCGGGCGCGACGAGGCGAGGCCACGAGAGAAGGAGTCCGCGCTCGCCTGCGATGGGAACCGCGCGCCCAAGCCCAAACGCGCCGCGCGGCTCCCGGCGCCCCGCGTCCCCCTCGCCGAGGGGCGGACCCGGCCGAGCCGCCAATCACCGCGGCCGCCACCGCCCCGCCAGCCCGAGCCCCGGCCCCAGCCGCCGAGGGGGCGGGGGGCTCGGATTTAAAGACACACTCACCCAAGCCGCGGCCCGACTGGCATCCCAGAGCTGCGGCTCCGGGGCACGGGGGGACGGCTGGCCCCACCCTCCCCGGCCCCGCTGCCTCCCTCCGCCGGCCCACCCTCCGCCGGGAGGAAAAGTTTGGGGCGGGGGAGACTGTCTGGAAAGCCAGTTCCTCTTCCCTTGTCATTAGCTCAGCTCGTTCTGGAAGATGCCCAAACCCTACATCTAGCCTCTGGCTGGAGAAAGAAGCAAATGCTCTAGGCGCCACACCCCCTCCCAGACTCCAGCTCGCCGGGAGATCGGCGGACCTGGGCTTCCTCGCCCCTCTCTGCTTTTCAAAGCCAGGCCGAGCCAAGCAACCGGACACCGGGAAAAAGCCTCACTGTGCTATGCAACCTGAGCCAGGCGATGGTCCTCTCTGGGCCTCAGCCACCCCAGGTGTCAACGGGCGAGCCTTTAAAGAGTAGGCTGTCAGCTCAATAGTGGGCTTCTCCCAAGCTCTGGACGCCCAGGGAAACGCGCCCCTCAGCCCCCAGAGGCGAAAAGGAAAGAGCGTGGCAGAAACTTCGGGAGGGGAGAGGTCCCTCTGCCCCCATCCCATGGCTCCCGGCGGTGACACGCACCATCCCCGCGCGCCAGAGGGGCCTCCCCGGGCCTCCGGCGCAGCGCGGGGCTGGCACTTGGCGGCAGTCCAGCCAGGCCCCGGCGGACGCCCCTGCAGCCCACATCTGTCCTCGGCTCGCACGCCCCCACGGGCACCCACGTGCGTTCACTCTCTCACCACTGCTTCCTCTCCCGGGACGGGCCTTATTGTGGTCGGTGAGTCACTTCCCCCCCCTCCCCTCCACACTCAGAAATCCTTTTTCCTCACCTGTCACTGCTTGCCTCGCCCCTAGTCAGAGCTGGAGCGGGAGTCTGTGGAGCCCGGTACCCCCAGGATGAAGACAGAGCAGGCCTCACCTCTGTCCAAGGTGGCACCAGAGGGCGCTGGGCTGGGAGAGGGGCATGCAGGCTCTGAAAGCCCCCACCCCACAGTGTGAGCACTAAGAATAAATAAAGACAAGAGGAATGACTGTCATCCGTGCTGCTCTTACCCAGCCCCCAGCACCTAGGTCTCTGTGCTTTACCTGGATGATTTCATGGGGTAAACACTTATATTATCCCTATTCTAGTGGATGAGGAAACTGAGGCCAAAGGAAGAGGACGCCCTGAGCTCCAGGCCTCCTCCTGCCCCACCAGGAGTATATGAGGAGGAGGAGAGCAGAGAAAGTCCAGGAGTGGCCCTGGGAAGCAGACCTGACCTTCAGCATCCAGCAGAGCTAAGCTCAAATTGGCTCACAGTTTACTGGCTGTGTGGTCTGGGACAAGTGACATAACTCTCTGATCCCCAAGTTCCTCATCCGTAAGACGGCCTGTCCGCCTTCAAAGAAGTGTTGAGGAGCCAGGGAGCTGGGGCAGGGGATGCCCGGGTGGAGTGTGCGGCACATCCTTGGGCGCCATTCTGTTCCTTCCTCTGCTTGCCACGACCCCATAACCCACCCTACCCTGTCAGATTCCACACCTGATGCCCCCCAATCCTGAGGATGCTGCGGTCCAGGATAATGCCCCCTTTCAGCCAGGACTAAGGCAGGCTTGTGCGCTAGCATGTACATACACATATACACACACAAACACAAACATGCATGCACATTCACACATATACACACACGCTATTCCCCCTCCCTCACTGTCTAGCAGATGCTGCGGTCATTCCTATTCACTGTGCCCACAGTAGGTGTTCTTGTGGAATCTAGCAGAAAAGCCCAGAGCAGAGATGTCCTCAGGAGAGCCAGTAGTCACAGCCCTCCTGGCTCCAACAGACAGCCTCAGGGCTCTGCTGGTCAGCCCCAGAAGTAGAATGCTGGGGGCTTGGAGGTGTCTAAGGGACAGGCCACAGACTGCATCCAGACCACAGTGCCCAGACTCACCAGCCCACCCCAGCCCCCGAGGTTCTACCAAGTTCCTGCTTGGAGCAGCAAGTCCTGCATCCCTGGCTGGCTGCCGGCCATGGGGCTGGGGGGTCCCCTCAACCACACAAAGCCTTCTGGATCAGATTTGTCCCACCTTTGCCTGGGAGAGGGAAGGGGCTGGATATTGAGGAAGACAAGAAGGAAGGGACACGGAGCAGCCCAAGGTATAGCCAAGAGAAGGCACTGTGCCCTCTCTCCCCAGACCTGGCAGGAGGGAAGAATCAGTCAGGCCAACTCTCTCAGCCCAGACTGCTGCAGGAGCTCCCTGAGAGATCTGGAAGCTCCGAGCAGAAGCCCAAAGAGAGAGACCATCAGGTCCCAGAACAGGACCTCCCCCACTCAGCCAGCATGCCCACCAGCACTACTCCCACCCCACATCCCACACGCACAAGCGCCCAAGATTCCACCTTATCATCTAAAGAATGCCAGGGCCTCGTGGGTGGTCCTGTACAAACGTATGCTCATGTGTGCGTACATATGTGCTTGGTCATTTATGTGTGAGCTCACGTTTGCAGAGGTGTGAATAAGGGTGTACATGTTTGTGCAAGTGTCCAACGGGTGTAAGTGTGGATATACAAGTGAGCACGTATGTAGATGTGAGTATGTGTAGCACACACACAAACCAATCCACCATAGTTCAAAACCAGGCCAGCGGCTGCTGCAAAGAATAGCGAATAACCCCATTCTCACGGTTCCTGGAGACTCTCCTGTGGCCATCCACAGCTCCCTCCACCCGAGCAAGCAAGCTGCTGGTGCTCTTGCGAGAGAACCCTCAAGTTCAGTCCCTGTGCAGAAAACATAAGCTGAGGAAACCTCCAATTCCCTCCTGGGAACACTCAAGCCAAGAATTATTTCCTGACAGGCACAAATGACTCGCCGAAAGGCAGAGGAGCTGGGTTCAAACCAGCAAAGATGAGACTCAACAAAAGACGAGAAACAGGCCCTACCGCTCTTCTCTGCTCCTCGCTCCCCTCTGAGCCCGCCACGGCCTGGGGGCCAGTGGGCCCGAGGAATGGACAACGTCAGGGCTGGCAGCCGGCCAGGCCTTGCTCCTGCGGCCATGTTATTGCCAAGAACCAGGATCCCCATGGGCCCTCCAGGGCAGGTGTCCTGGAGCCTGCAGCTCCCCCTGAGCCAGGCTGTCTCTGAGCCTCAAGTATCACATGGCTGCTGCTGGAGTCCCAACACAGACCCGTCCCCATCTGCCCTGGCTGCCTCAGGGTCCTGCTGTCGCTGTCCGCCCTTCCAGGCCCACTGCCCCATCTCCAGGATCCAGCATGCCTCGTTTATTCAGGCCCCTTCTGTGTGCAGTCCAGGGCTTAAAGACACGGGCTTCAAGTAGGGTGGACCTGCCCTGGCTCTAGCCTCAGCATCTTTACCGCCATGTGACCCCCATCTAAGAGTAACACACTTCTCTGACTCTCATTTCTCTCATTTGTAAAATGATGCGAAGAGCAGCTCCTGCCCCCCAGGAATGTCTGGAGGATTAAAGGGACGCCTGGCACTCAGCCAGAGCTCACTGACAGCAGCTACTGTTGTTGTTACTTTTATTGCCCCTGAGGTCTCACTCTGACCCAGCTCTGCACCTGCCAGGACAGAGGGGTTCTCCAAGGCTAAGTTCAGGTTCCACCTCCTCCAGGCACTCTTCCCTGCTTGCAGGATCTCTGCCTACTCTGGACTCCTTCCCCCTCACCTCTGTGCAGAGCCCTGGGACCTGAGCACCCTTGCCCAGCACAGAATACATGTTCAATAATTGGCATCATAATTATCAGCAGGATTATTAACTTCATTGGTTGTACCTTCCTTTGGGTCTAGGTCCAAAGACGACATCTCCCACCTCCCAAATTCACACACTAGGTTCAAACTTTTTTGACAGTGACTGAAAGTAAGAAATACATTTTGTTCTGGGGCTACCAGCTACACAGAGACATGAATATGTGTGTGTTTCACAAGAAATGCTTAGCCTTACTGTCTGTGATGCGTTCTAATACTTTCTAATCTATCCCATCCTGTGTCTTTTTTTTTTTTTTTTTTGCAGTTTGCAATGCACAAAACTGATTTTACCTGTGACCTGCAATTTGAAAATGCTGTGCAGAATGATGAGGTCCTCGAGGGCAGGGGGACCTCCCCTTCTTCCCCCAGCACCACTCAGTGCCTGACTGAAGAGTGCCCAGAACTCTGGGAGGAGGGTGCTTCTGTCTCCAGAACATTGCTCAAATACTACAGGGAGAGGGCTCTATCAGAAGAAGTGAGAAAAGAGAGAAAGAATTCTGGCTCAACAAATATCAGTCAGTCAGTCAGTCAGTCGACAAACAATTATAGAGTCCCCTTCTGCATTCCAAGCCCTGTTCTAGCCCCTGAGCAGTGAATGAGGCAGACAAGGTCCTGCCTTCATGCGGCTGACACTTCAGTGGAGTGGGGGTGGGGGACACAATAAACACGTAAACAGAAGCAAGATCATTTCTGAGTGATTCATGCTATGAAGATAAGAACGCCACAGAATGGCAAAGGAAAGTGTGCTGGTGGGGCTACTTGAGAAATGAGGGAGGTCTCTGAGCCTCAGGTAACTCGTCTATGAAAGGCAACGATGACACTCACCTGAGCAGGTGGCTGTGGGGCTTAAATGGGGTGATGAAGTCAAATCACACAGTACCATCTTGGTGCAGAGTGGGCTATATGGTCATCCTTATTAGATGGATAACTAGGACCGAAGGCGGGCCGTAAGTTCCACAAAGCATAAGGTTGCCCTTGGGTTCAGAGGAGGGTAAGGGGACAATGCTGACTACAGCACAAGCCCAGCACCCACGCATGTATTGACTTGTCCCTCCCCGTTCTGCCCCAGCTCCCTAATCCCACCCCACAGTTCAGCCCAGCCCAGTGTGAGCTGTCCTCTCTCTAATAGCTAGGGCACTGAAGAGTTAACCTCCTTCTAGCAGGGGGTCCCAGACCACACAGGGACAGATATCCCATGCCCCCACACCCAGTAGCCTTTACCACCCCGCCCTGTACCTCAGTGGACACCCAGCTGGTCAAACCATGTCTGCTCAGGAGCACGAGTGTGGAATCCTAGGAAGACGGCAAGACTGTAGAGAGGTCCGGGTCTGTCCAACCAGAGCTGAGAAGACTCAGGGGCAGGACACCGTCTTCTGGTCCCTGCAGGGCTGTCGGGGAGAGAGGGAGGACCCCTGTCTCAAGAACAGCTGCTCAGCCGTCCAAGCTTCGTGTGACAACTTTCTTTAAGTACCTACCATGTGCCTGACCCTGGGCTCAAGGCACAGAGATGAGCAAGACCTCGCCCTGCCCTAGGTGTTCACAGACAACTAAACTGATCATTTCAGAGCGATGTGTTTCCTGCAGGGAGGAGGTAGGACCAGGGTGCTGGGGGAGCGTGGATGGGGGCACTCAGCATGACCTTCCAGATCAGCTCAGGGTGAAAGTGGATGTCTTGTGAGGGCCCTGCCCACTCTAGCAACATACAGTGATTTCTAGCTTTGGCATCAGACAGACTCTTGAGTTTTAATTCAATTTCTGCCATTTATTAGCTGTGTGACCTCAGGCAAGTCTCTGAGCCTCTCTGAGGCTCTGTTTCCACATCTATAAAATGAGTTTATTCATACCTACCTCGACAGGGTTTTGAAATTAAATGAACTAATAAATGTAAAGCCCTTAACAAATAGCTGTTCGAGAGGAAGCTCAATACGTAATAGTAGTTGTGGCTACTATGATCAGGAGAAGATTGCATCCTCCCTCTGCCCTCCTCTCCTCCCTCCCCCCCTTTCCCTAGCCAGCACTTGTATAGTGCCTCCCGAGAACATGCAGAGTCCCCTGCCCCCACTGCTATCAGAAAGGAGCTCCGAGCGGCCTTCTGCTGGGTCTCACTGCAGAATCCCAGGCCCTGGACTCCAGGAATAATGAGGGGGGGAGGGTGAGAGGGGCTCTGCCAAACCCTGCAGCAGGGAGACCGTCCATCCCTGAATAAACAGCCTGTCACCCCTCCCCTCCCACCCTCTCTCCCTTAAATGACCCAGGTCTGTGGCCCAGTTGTCTCCAAGCAACACCACTCAGGCTCCCAAGGATGTGTTGCCCTGACAGAACCATTTAAGAAGATGCCGCAGGGCCGGCCCTGTGGCTTGGTGGTTAAGTGCGCGCGCTGCAATACTGGTGGCCCGGGTTCGGATCCCGGGTGCGCATCGAGGCACCACTTCTCCATCCATCCTGAGGCCGAGTCCCACATACAGCAACTAGAAGGATCTGCAGCTATGACATACAACTATCTACTGGGGCTTTGGAGGGAAAAAATAAAATAAATAAAATCTTTAAAAAAAAAAAAAAAAAAAAAGAAGATGCCGCAGGGGTGTGGGGGGAGTGGCGGGGGTCAAGGCAGCCACAGAGGCCTGACACGGTGGCTTCCCAGGGCCTTCTTGTGGCAAGCTCCTGGCCCCAGGCACAGAGCTCCTGGGCTGACGCCTCACCAGACCGGGCAGGGGGTAGTGGTTGCTTTCCAGAAACATTCTAGGAGAAGCTGCAGCCCCCCAGACTTACAGAGAAGGTCCCAGGCTCCATGAAGCTTGGGACACAGAGGAGCTGGCGAAGTGCCTTAGAAAGATCACTGCCCCAGGCTCAGCCTCCTGAGTTCTAGTCTCGGTGCCAACACTCACTGGCTGTGTTACCCCAGCCAGGGCACCCACCCTCGCTGAGCCTGAAAGAATCTTAGTGCTAGAATATAGTTTCAGGGAGGGGTGGGAAAGGGACATTCTTATGCTTTTTGACAGGATCTTTCCAAATGACAAATGCATAGACTCTGCCTCAGCAATTCCATTTCTAGGAATTTAGCCTAGAGAGGTGCTTGCACGTGCACAAATGGACAACCGTACACATTACTCATAGTTTTGATGGTGAAGGATGGAAAACAACTGAAAAGTCTGGACAGAGAGACGATTGGCCAGATAAACTATGGAACATCCAGAAACTAGAAGTACCAAGCAGCTATTTTAAAACACGAGGCAGATGTATGTAGGGGGCTGGAAAACAATCTCTAGAGCTGGGAGCAAAGTCCAGATGTGGATGTGAACAAGGATGGTCAGGGCAGTGTTGTCCTTGACAGGGGTGCTGGAGCCACCTCGGCGTCCGTCCTCGGAGAATGGATAAGTCATGTGATCCCACCCACAGAATCCTGCCCGACAGTTACACCCAACCGTCGAGCACACACACAGAAACACGGAGCGAGCTCAAAAACAGTCTCCTGGGATGAAAGTAATAAACAGAGCCAGAGTAGCCATATAATACCATTGATGAAAAGTAACAACACTTATGCACAGAAAAACACTATAGTTTTTTTAAATGAGGATATGTACATTATATAAAAACTTTTATCAAACACACTACCATGAGTGCCTATGAGAAAAAGGAATGAGATGAGAGGAAGAGAAAATAAAGAGAACACCACGAGAGAAAGATTTCACATATAAGGATGATGATAATGTGCTATGGACTAAGCAAAATGGTTTACCCAACTCTGCAGCTGAGGTATGGAGGAGGGAGGGGGGGAGGGAGGAGGGAGCCAGGAGAGGAAATTGCAGGACAGACTCTAATATTCTAGCACTTCAGGAGCTGTAAAAAGGGGTGTATATAGGGGGCTGCCCAGTGGTGTCACAGTTAAGTTTGCGCACTCTGCTTTGGCAGCCCGGGGTTCTGAAGTTCGGATCCCAGGTGTGGACCTATGCACCACTTGTCAAGCCATGCTGTGGCGGCGTCCCACGTATAAAGTGGAGGAAGATGGGCACGGATGTTAGCCCAGGGCCAGTCTTCCTCAGTAAAAAGAGAAAGATTGGCAACAGATGTTAGCTCGGGGCTAATCTTCCTCACCAAGAAAAAAAAAGGAGGTGTGTGTATATATATATATATATATATATTATACATGCACACACTCACACACACACCCCCCACGTGGAAGGGCTCTGAAGGACAAGCAAGAAACAGTCACTTCAGGTGCCTCCAGGGAACTGGGTGGCTGGGCCGCAGACAGGAAGGAAACTTGTCACTGGATACCTTCTTGTGTGTTTGAATTTTGTTCCACATGGATGCATTATCTATTTTTAAACAATAAAAAAAAAAATTTAACTCACAGGTTTGTATACACACAGTCAATCCTGGAAGGCTAGGGAAGATGCTAGGCCTGGCTGAGCCCTCAGAGCTAGGCTTCTCAGAAGGGACAGACACAACCCCACCCTCCCTTTGCTGTCTTGGAGGCACCCAGCAGCGGGCAGGGGCAGCTTGAAGCCACCGGGAAACAGCCCAGCTCCTTGGAGTCTGTTCCTCTCCAAAGCAAACTCAGAAGCATAATGGCATGCCTGCATGTTCCCATAAACAGGAGGCCTCTGAAGCTCTGCGGGCTCGGAAGGCCCCCCAAGCACCCCCAGGTCATCTGAGACAGGCATTCACTGTCCTGGCAGTCGGGGATAAACCTTGGGCCAGGACTGGACAGTTGTTCCCTGGCCTGCCTGTGTATACATTTGAATCGCCAGCAGGAGAGATTTGACCAGATTCCCAGGCTCCACTCCAGCCCTCCTAAGCCAGACCCTCCAGGGCTGGAGCCTGGGAAAGCCCCCTAGGTAGTTCTAAGGCAGCAGAAAGTCTAGTGTTTGGGAACCACTGGGTCAAATGTCTCTGAGGCCCTCTTCTGGCTGCAACGGGCCAATCGACTTTTAGCTGCCTGCCCTTCTACCAAGATTCTGGCTGCCCCAGAATGAGGCAGAATGCCCCAGAAGGCCCCACACTTGTGGCTGGGAGAGGCCCAGGTGAGGCCAGCTCCTCTTAACTTAAAGTGTGCTGGCCAAGGCTCAGTGGAGCACACACCCCCCGCATCCACGGTGCTTTCTGGGGCTAGAGGCAGTGGGTTCAGAGAGGGCATCGTGCCCCCTCCCCTGCACAGTTTCGCTCCTACAGGGAAGGAGGCAGCAAAGGAGGAAGGAGAGACCTGAGCCTTCACTCTGCACCACAGCTCACCTGCATGAACTCACTGAAGCCTCACCCCCGCCCCCCCACCCCAGGAGGCAGGAGCCACCTTATCCTCCTCGAGCAGATGAGGAAACTGAGGTTCAGGGACGTGAACCCACCTGCCCCCGGCATCCCGCCGGTAAGGGGCAGAGCCAGGACTCACACCAGGCAGCCAGACTTCAGTGCTCGCCTTTCCACCCACAACACTTGGCTGCCCCCGTGCTCCAGCAACCGGGCAAGACATCTGATGTCCCCTCTGGCCTGCCCTCAAAGCCTGGTCAGCCAGGCTCTGCTCGGGATAACGGCGCCCGTCGGTCAGTGCACGTGCTACTTTACGCTGCGTGTCAGCTCCCATCCGCTGGAAGCAGACACCAAGGCAAAGTCAGCAGTGCAGGAGGTTAATCGAAGGAAATGCCTGTAGAAGACTAGGCGCGAGGGGCAGGGGTGAGTGGGGAGAGCCTTCCGACCACACTGCAGGTCTGATACCTGTGAAGGGATGGGAGCAGGAAGGAGGGTTGGGAGGAAGGGCCCCAGGCTCAGCCACTGGCCAGAAGCAGCCTAGGCAGATGGCCCTCTGTGCAAATACAGCAGGGAATCCTGAAGGTGTGGCAGCCGGGGGCAGTCAGCTGATGCATCCTGCAGCAGGTTCTCTTGAAGGGCGCTGGGAGGAGCGCACCTCGAGGCTGCCGCCCCTGGCATGACACGTTGACTTGCCTGTCCCCTCCGCCACTAGGCAAGAGTGGGCAGGGGAATACACACTGTCTTCTCTCTGTGCCAGACCAGGGCATGGCATATACTCGGAGCTTAATAAACGCTCGTATAATTGGCCAGGCCAACCACACAACCACTGCAGGGCAGCCGCTTCCACTGTAAGAGGTGGTCTTGGGCAGAGGAAACAAGGAAGAAATTCAGGAAGCAAGTCCTGAGTACCTACTGTATGCCAAGCATGGAGACAAGTCTGTAAAGTGCTTTTTGGGTTACAAAGGGCTTTCTCAAAACTATCACATGGACTCTTCTCGGCCAACCTGAGAAGTAGGTGCCACTCCCATCTCCCCAAGCCCTGAGGCTTGGAGTGGCGATGTCACTCGTCCCAGGACGGCCCCCTGATGCCAAAGCCTGCTGTGCTCTGTCCATGACGGTACATCCACAAGAAGTCCTGGACAGGACTCCTCTAGGGGCAAAGGGAGGGGAGGAGGCTCCACACCCAGGCCCCGGAGAAAGGAAGGTCCTTAAAGATCTTGCCCTGTGCCCCTCACCTGCCTCCTCCAGGCAAGACTCAGGCGGCCCCTCTTCCTGGGAGGAAACTGAGGCACCAGGCTCGCAGTCTCCCTAGGGAGACTTCCCTGCAGAACCATGCTGGGCCTTAGGGCGTCCTTCCTTCTGCTCCTCACACGAATCTGACATCACTTCCCAGTCACTCCCCTCAGTCCCCAGATGGTCCTGTTCCCCTCCCTCCTGCGACCACCAAAGCACGTGGACCTCCTCCTGGTGGGGGGGGGAGGGGGAGACTGCCTTTCAAATACTTGAGAAATTCCATCTCACACCCATGCACCCAGACTTCTCCAGCTGAACACCCCCAGGGCTTTCAAAGGCCGCTGGGAACCCCCAGGACCACAAGAGGCCTTAACTGTTATTCTAGCTCCAGACCCCCGGGGGGGCTCTTTCCCAAGGGGGGTCAAGAAGAGAATGAAGCCCTTCTTTCTTTCTCTCACCACTCAGCACCCCTCGACCCCCCAGGAAGCTGGTCTCCTGGCTCTGACTTCACACCCAGCTGACATCTGACATTTAGAAACTTGTGGACAAATCCCTTTCTGCGGCCGCCCACCCGGCTCCCAGTCCATCCCCCCGTCACCCCCCACATCAAATCTCTGAAGCGGGTGCAGCACTGAGCCACTGCCGGCAGGAGTCAGTGAGGCAGTTAAAATGCCCACTGTCCTGCAGGGGGAAAGAGAGAGAAGCCAGGATGGGGGCAGGGGGCAGCCAGCAGTTGGAGGCAGCAGGAAGGAAATAAAGAGCCCAGTGCAGGGGATCAGGAAAGCCCCGGCAGGGCGGAGTCTTGGAGGTGAGCATGCCCACCCCTCATGGGCCCCTGGTATCTCTCGTAAATTCCCGCCTTTTCTCACCAGATTGTTCCCCATTCCCTCACTTCCTCTCACAGCTTCCTCCAGGTCCCCCGGGGAGGGCTGCCCCCAACCTGCCCTCCTAAATCCACCATTAAAAAAGCCTCTCCAAGTTACGGTTTAATGGGCAGAGTTTCAGTTGGGGAAGAGGAAAAAGGTCTGGAGATGGATGGTGGTGATGGTTGCACAACAGTGTGAATGTACTTAATGCCACTGAACTGTATACTCAAAAATGGTTAAAATGGTCAATTTTATGTTACGCATATTTTATCACCATTTAAAAAAGAAAAAGACAACCCACAGAATGGAGGAAATAATTGCCACACACATATACACACACACACAAGCCTCTCCAAGAAGTCCCAAGTGGGTAGAAAGACCAGTGTGTGGGAGGCAGAGACCCCACACAGCCCGTGGAGTGGTCCTGGAAGTCCCAAAGCCACCTCTCCCCTCCAGCCTCCTGGGTCGCAGCCCTGGAGCAAGGGACACCTGTCAGGTCAGTGAAGGCCAGGAGACCCCCAGTCCCAAGCCCAACTCAGAAGGAGGTCAGAGCTGGAAGGTACCAGAGGCACAGAGAGGCAGTGCCTGGCCCAAGGTCACACAGCAAGTGAACCATAAAGCTGGGGCTTGAGGCCTGGTGAGCTGAGCCTCCAGAAGGGAAATGCAGCCAGTGGGGGTGTGTTCTGACCTGGGCCATTTCTTCCTGCTGCATCGCACCCTACCTGGAGACCCCCCTGATCTGAGGAGCCCCTCAGGTCTCTCACTTCCCCGAGGGTTCTGCACTCCACCTTTGCAGCCCTGGCACAGGGAGCCTTCACCCGCCCCTGGGTGGCAGTGTGTCATGGAAGGGGTCAGCCTTCAGAATCAGACAGGCCTGCCTGAGTCCCAACTCCACCCCTGGAAATATGTTTCTCAAGCTAGGCCCCTCATCTGTAAAATGGGCACAATAATGCCTAATTGGTGGGGTTCTTTTGAGGATTACAGCAAGTGACATAAAACCTATGGAGGACCCGAAATGCAGTACATGCTCAAAAAATATTCTCTCTCTCCTCTTCCCTCCCCGGGACCCAGGGCCTTCTGCCTAGCACAAGTGGTGTACACAAAGGGTCAGCAGTGTCCCCCCTGGGCTACTGATTGCCTGGGGAACCTGGGGGTAAGTTCATTCCCTTCTCTGGGCCTGTTTCCCCACCCGTAAAATGAAAGGGTAGAACCAACTGACCCTCCACCAGCATATATAACACACCTTAAAGCGCATACAGGCTTTGTAGGGCACGACACGTACAAGAATGTTCCCAGCAGCGTTATTCAGAACAGCCAAAAACGTGAAAAAAACTCAAATATCCATCAAGAGAAGAATGGGTAAACAAAATGTAGCGTGGTCTCACAACGGAATACTCGCCGGCAACTAAAATGAACGAACTACTGATCTACATACCTCATGGACGAATATCACAGACTCAATGAGTGAAAGAAGCCAGGTACAAACGAGAATGCAGCGTAAGATTCCATCACGGAGATGACGTCCTAGGACCCGCAAAACTAGCCGATGATGATCAAGGTCAGAAAAATGGTCACTTCTGGGTGAGGGGCGACACTGAGAGGGAGGGGGCCTGAGGTAACCTTCTGGGGTGCTGGGAATGTCCTACATCTTGACCTGGGTAGAGGTTACACGGACGTATGCACCTGTGAAAATTCATCAGGTCTGACTTGAAGATGAGTGCTCTTGACTGTATTATTTTCACCATCCCCTTCACCCACTAAGTTCCAGCCTAACCTCTTTCAGTTCCTCAAACCGGCCAACTGTGGTCTCTCCTCAGGACCTTTGCACTTGCTGGTCCCTCTTCCTACAGTGCTCTTCCTTCCTTCCACTTAGGTCTTCACTCAAATGGTGCCTCCTTGGAGAGGCGTTCTCTGCCACCCTGAAGCAGCCACTCACTCTCTCTCCCTGCTGCTGCTGCATCATCCTGTCGGAATTCTCAGCACAGCGCCCATCATTATCTGATACCTTCCTTGTTCTATTTGCTTGTTTGTTTATCGTCTTTCTCCCCCTCCTAGGATGTCAGCTCCATGAGAGCAGGAACGTGTCTATCTGGGTTCAAATCTCGGCTCCACCCAGAGCAATGGCTGGCACACAGTAGGTACTAAATAAGCATTTGTGGGATGAACAGGCCACCTCTAGAGCAGGTCAGATTCTGTCTCACAACTTTACTCTCTTAAAGGTGGAGAGAGGGAATTCACTTTTTGTTTTTTCATTCACCCCACAAACATGCAAGAGAGACCTACTGTGTGCTGGGCACAACCTGAACTCTTGGGGGTTCACTGTGGGGCAGAGGAGGAAGGCCCAGGCCAGATCTTTCAGGTGGAGTGTGAGGAATGGGCAAAAGAGGCATGTGCCCAGGGCTGGGGGAAGGCCCAGGAGTGAGCAGCTGGTTTAGCCTCCCAGTTCCCAGGCCAGGAGACTGTAGTGGGTACTGGCTGTGGCCGTGGCTGCCCAAGCCAGCTGAACGTCTGGGCAGCAGGAGGGCCTGTGCCTTGGCAGGAAGCCACCCCCCTCTAAAAAGCCAGGGAGCTCAGCCAAGGCCAGCACTGTCCCCGCCTGCAGGCCTGGTCACCTGCTGCCATGGCAACCTGTCCTGCCAAGCTAAGCGGGCTAAGTGCAGGAGGCACAGCGCCAGGAAGGCGACAGGGTGTCTGCGGGCTCCCCTGTCCCAGTGAGGGAGGCACCTTGGCCTGCCGAGCTGCAGCTGGGAGAGTTGTGTGTTGTTCCTGCACTTTTCCTTGTGTGTGTGTGTGTTTGTGCGCGCGCGCGTGTCAGGCACAAGCATGCGCCATTATGCCCAGTGCAACAATGGGCACTCTCTTGCATGTGGGATTGGAGGTTCCAGTAGGGGGTAAAAAATGGTCCAATAATAAAAGCTGTCAATCATGGAGCATTTATAACATGCCAGGCACCATTCTAAATACTTCTCATGTACCTCCTCATTCTAGTCTCACAACAACCCTATGAGGTAGGTACTATGCCCACTTTACAGAGGAGGAAACTGAGGCACAGATTAGTTAAGTAACTTCCTCTAAGTCTCACAACGAGTAAGCAATAGTGCCAGGATCAGAGCCCAGGTAATTGGGCTCTGAAGCCTTAACGTTAACCACTAGGAGCACAGCCTCTCCATGGGAATGAGTCATTTCGTTTTCCCACTAGTCATTCCGTTTTCTGAGCTCTGCATAGGCTCCAAGGACAAAGAAACGGGTTCCATCCAGTCTCGGGCTTCAAGTTGCCACTAGCCCCCTGCAGGAGACCGTAAAAACAACCACAATGCAGAGCCGTAGTCTCAAAGAAGCAAGAGAAGTGCAGAGGGCTCGCTGGGACAGGAAGGCAGAAGAGGGCAGCCGGCTTCAGCACTGGATCTCCAGCTGGGGGCTCCGGGACTGGGATGGGAGCTGTCCTGCAATCTGAGGCCTGCTGAGGGTACCCACCTCCGGAGGTGAAGTTCTGCCCTGGGAGGCCACCTGCTGGAAGGACGGTGGCAGGACAGCCCCGGCAGCCGGCCTCTCCTCCTTTCCCTCACCACAGGTATTTCCCCGGGGCCCACCATGTGCCTGGCACCGAGCAAAGTGCGGGGGATGCAGAGCAACGCAGATGGGGAATCCAGCAGCCCTCATGGCGACCACATTCTGGCGGAGGAGGCAGACACGAACCGATAGCCCCCAGGTAAAGACATAACTGACAGTCAGTGCTCTGAAGGAAAAATCCGGGGTGCTCTGAGGGAGTGTGAGAGGGGGTCGTCTTTAGACAGGGTGGCGGGGGAAGGCCTCTCCAAGGAGCTCATATTTAAGCAAAGACTTGAAGTGTGAATAGTGTTTGCCAGGCAGAGTGGGAGAAAGGGCATTCCAGGCAGAGGGGACGGCAAGGACAAAGGCCCCGAGGTGGGAACAAGCTCGTCAAATTCCAGAAACTGCAAGAAGCCTGCTCCAGCTGGAGAGCCAGGAGGCACGCGGGCCAGGGCTTCTGGAGCCTGTATTTGATCCCAATGCGATGGGAGGTGCTGAAGGGGTTAACCAGGGGAGGGCCGCAATCCCAGCTACGGCAGCAGCTCTTGTGAGGAGCGGATTAGAGGGGCCAGGGGGAGGCAGGGAGACCAGCAGGGAGGCCATTGCAGTTGTCCAGGCGAGAGCCAGTGGTGGCTGGGACCAGTGGTGACAGAGGAGACGGAGAGGAGCAGATGGGTTCTAGAGAACGATTTTGGGAGCAGAACAACAGGGCCCGTATTAGACGGGATGTTGGGCTGCTGGTGGGGAAAGGAATCAGGGTGCCTGGTTGAGTAACTGGGTAGAGGGAGGGGCTTGAGTGAAGCGGGAACAGTGGGCAAGAAACACAGAAAGAGCCCAGTCTCGGACGGGAGAGCTCGAGATGCCCACGAGGGAACCCAAGGGGGATGCACGGGGGTGGGGGCAGGTGGATTAGGGGTCTGAGCTCAGAGGAGTGGTCTGGGGTAGAGAAAGGGAGGGCACCATCGCATCGGGTGGGGTTTACAGCCTCACCTGTAAGACGGTGAGACCCCCAGGAGACACAGGTGGTGGGAAGGGGGGAGAGTGATGGGGGGGCAGGAGGTGGGTACAGAAGGAGGAGGAGGCTAAGAAGACCAAGAGGACTGAGCAGGCACGAACAGGGAGGCGGGAGGGAAGTTTGTGGCACAAAAGCCCAGAGGTAGGCGAGGCTTTCCACCACGTCAAAGGCTGGGGAGTGTGGGGGGGCAGCACCATCGACAACTTGGCTGTGAGGAGAAGATGCAGCATCTGGAAGGGGATTGGGGCGGGGCTGTAAGGACAGGGTTTCAGGCAACGGTGGTGTGCTCTGATGGGAAGGGGGGGCCCTGGGGGAAGCATGGAGGACATAGGCACGGCTGCGGGACCCAGCAGCTTTCCAGAGCCTCTTCTGCTCCTTCCACTTTCACCCTGGTTTCTGCGGTCACCCCTGGAATGACCATCCCTTCCTCTGATGAGGGAAACTGAGCCCCAGAGAGGGGCCCGAGGTCACCCGAGGGCTCTAAGCCGGCTCCTTCCACAGCAGGCAAAGGGTGGGGTGGGGTGGGGTGGGGGAGGTGTGCCAGGCTGCTTGGAGTCCTGGGAAGCCAAGAACGGTGCTGAGGTCACGTGGGCCCTGCCAGGCCTGCAGTGGCCCGCCCCAGCAATCCCCCACCCCTGCCCCCCTGGGCAGTGTGGCAGAGCGCAGCAGATATACCAGGTGCCAGGGGGAGATCACTTGTTATGGGGCCTGAGCCTCATACTGTTGGGGGAGAGGACTTTTAAAGGAAAAGAATACGAAAATACAAAATTAGGGCTGAAGGCCTTGGAAGGGTCTGAAACTTAAGCTTCCTTAGCCTCAAGGTAACTCCACCTGTTGGCTGCCGTGACCTCCAGCAAGTGACGTCACCTCTTAGTACCCACCCTGTAGTGTTGTGAGCAGTAGATGAGATCACGATGCAAAGTGTCATGTCGGGTCCATCTCTGTCTCCGGGCGAGCTCTGACAAGGTGTGGCAGCGGCTACCGTGTGCTGGGCCCCCGGGGGGCGGGGGGAGGGCAGAGGAGGGAGACCAGCCTCTGTGCTCCCTGCGCCCAGGGCAGCCTGGGGGTAGAAAGCAGGTGGAGGGCAAAAAGGCATTGGGCGCGTGCCTGACCCACCGCCTCTCCTGCCTCCCCCCGCCCGCCCCGGCACCAGATGGGGGCTCCGCACAGGGCCCTGAACTATGACGTCATGCTCGGGTCCCCACAGTTTACCAAGTCGGCACATGCCACCCCTCCCCGCCAGCGGCAGGAGAATTGGGCTATTGGACAGAGGCCCAGAGTGGGGAGGGGGCCACATCCAGCTGACCCCGAGCCCTGACCCCCAGGCCGCAGCGGGGACTCACCCCGAGCGGCGCTGTCCCGCGGGACTCGCGTCTGGGACCAGGGGCGGCGGCGGAGGGAGAGGCCCGCGGGGCGGCGCCGGGCGGTGGGCTCGGCGGACAAGACGGCACCGCGCGCAGCGCTCAGGCCTGGGCCTGGGGAGGGCGCCTCCGCCGCGCGGGGGACCCGCGACGACGCCCCCCTCCCGCCGGCCCGGGACACTCACCGCCGCCTCCGGCCTCGGTGCTCCCGCGCCGCAGCCCGCTCTGCCCGCCGGCAGAGCCGCCGGGTCGCCCTCCGCGCGCTTTCCCACGGGGGCGGCCGCCGGGCGCGCTCACCTCCCCGGCCCGTCCTCCCGCCGTTCCGCAAGCCTCCCAGGCGCCTCGGTGGCCGCGGGCGCAGTGCCAGGCAGGCCGGGGCACCGCCGCACACACATCCCTTTACGACCCCTCTCCGCCATCGAAAAGGCAAAGCCAGAGGCAGGCACGCACGCTGAAGGGCACGACTTTGACTCCCAAGTCCAGTACTCCTTTCTTTTACCTCGGCCGCCTCGCGATGAGACGACCGGACTTCCTGGGGAAAGCAAGCTCTATGATGAAAGTACCTTTTCAGCCTCATTTATTAGCACCTGTTAAACACAGGGCACTGAGTGCAGGGGGCCAGAGGAGACTTCTGCCCCCTGGAAGCTCATAGTCTAAGAGGGGGTGGGTAATGGGGGCATGATGTAAGGGCCCTGAGAAAGGTGCAGTTTGAACTGGAGAAATCCAGAGTGGCTTCCTGGAGGAGGAGGTCTTTAAAATAAGCAACAATTATTTTTAGAAGGCCGTGGAGAAGGATGCTTATTGTCCTGGAAAGATGTTCAGGTTACATTGAAAGAAGCAGTTTACAGAACAGTTCACACAGTGTGATTCTTCTAAATAAAAGATGGATGTGCACATATACGCCTAAGGGGGAAAAGCAGGGGGAACATACCCCAAAATGTGAACCACGGTTACATCTGGATCACAGGATTAGTGGAGGAGTTTTTTCTTTTCCTCTATGTACTATTATGTGGTATGCAAATTTTCTGCAGTGAATGTACATTAATTTTGTACTCAGAAAAGCACAATACACACAAATGAAGGGGGAGATATTTTGTTACATGTCATCAGCTGGTGGGGATGAGCAGAGGAGGAAGAAGCTGCAAAACCCACACGTGCAGGACCTGAACATCAGAAAATGCTTCTGCCCATGGGGTCAGATCTCCACCACGCCCAGGATAGCCAAGTGCCAAGGAAACTGAGGCTCAACAAGGCCACCACGTGGCTTGGCCAGGGTCACCTGCTGGTCGGGGTTAAGCTGAGAGTTTTCCCAGCTCCCTCCCCATTTCCCTCGCACCCCACACACCACACACCCCAAGTCTAACTGGTCCTACTTTAAACCAATACCCTCTCCCCCTCTCCCCCTCTGCCCTCAGGGAGTTTCGTTGGCTGGACTCCCCAGCAGGGCGGGGCTCTCTAAATCTGTTACCAGTCCCTCAAGCCCCACTGGGGCAGCTCCGGACCTGAGGCAGGCACAAGCAGAAAAGGGTCATGTGACCTTAGATCTTACCAGTGGGGAAGGAACAGGTTCTGAGGGGGCAGTCCACAGGGAGGACGGAAAATGGGAGCTGAGAGAGGGGGAAGGTTGGGGAGGGCAAGGATGCTGGGAGCCAGGAGGAGGCTGGGAGGGAGGTTGGGCCAGGAACTCCCCTGGGAAGGAAGCCAGGGTGGCCAAGGCTGGAGCTGGGCGGGGGGGCACAGCCTCCCTCAGACCTCCTAACTCTGGTCCTCTGGCTCTGAGACGGCAGCCTCTGTCAGGGGGCTGATGGGTACAAGAGTTGGTAGAATGATTGGGGGTGGGGGATGGATGTGGGAGCCACGGGATGGTGGGGGGCTTGTGAATTTATAACATCTCAAATCCTGGGGACGTTGTCTCAGCATTGGGTTGCCTGGTCCCTGTTCCCCAAGGATGCGAGCGTGAGAAGTGGGCAAGCAAACACAGTGCTGCCCCCTGCCCTGCTGCCCTCACACCAGAGTGAAGGAAAGACCAGGATACCCTGGGGGCCTGGCTATTTGTCCCCTCCTGAATGACAGGATGGAGAATGAGGGTTAGAGTCAAAACAGACCTCGGCTCCAATTCCAGCTCAGCTGCTTAGTGCCAACTTGACCCCAGGCGGGAATTTAAGCAGTCCAAGCCTCAGTGTTCTCATCAGTAAAATGGGAGTAATTCTACCATAGAAGACAATGTGAAAGAAGCTCCTCGCAGCTGTGCATGACGCACGTGTCCAAAGCACTCAGCACTATGCCTGGCACAAAATTGGTAACAGCTTCCAACCTGTTTTCCATCTATGGAATGGACACCCATTTGGCACAGCCCCCACCTCACTCTAGTTCCCGGGTCTAGAGGTTCTGTTAGTAGCCGTAGAGTGAAAGGCTCTGAGGGTGGGTATTGGGTGAGAATGTATTCAAGCTGCTTCCATTGAATTATCCGCTCCATGAAGACACTTCCTGCCCCATTGGGTCAGGGGTTAATCATATTAGCTCTCCCGGGCTTCCTGCATACCCAGCCAGGTATGTGCATCTCCCCTCCAGGTATGTGCATCTCCCCTCCAGCTGCCTTTGAAGTCTGGGGCCCTTTGATGTGAGTGGGGGGGTGGGCGGTGCACCAGCCTGGGATCCTGCCAGCCCAATGGCTAACAGGGCACAGGGCTTGGGGAATTTCGAGATGCAAGTCCCCCCGACCCTGCCTGAGTTACCCCAAGAGTGGGCTTTGGAGTCAGACTGCCTGGGCCCAAATTCCAGCACTGCCATTAACTAGCTGCGTGACCTTGGGCAAGTCACCCAGCCTCTCTGAGCCTCAGACACCTCATCTGTAGAAAGAAGCCAACAGAAGCACCTACCTCATGCGTTTGTGGAAAGCCGGAGAGAGAAAGAGAAAGAGATGATGCTATGTTTCCCACCTTACCTAATAAGACTCTCTGGAAGTGCAGGGACTCCTGGTCCCGCTCCAGGCCCACTGAGTCTGTAGACCTGTAAGACTTCTGTGTCCCAAAGTTTTAGTGTACCTTTAAGCTTTAGTAGAAGTATATTCTATTAAGTATACTTCTACTTCAGAAGCATAAATGATACAAATTGACAAAGAATATCAAAGTTTAATCATCTAAACCTCTTTTATGCTTATTTAGGTTCATAAATTTTGAATAATAATTTTTATAATTTAAAAGTTTATTATACTTACATTCATTTTTACAGCTTTAGTAAAGTATAATTGACACACAACAGCTGCAAATATTTACAGTGAACTTTCAGTTCACTGTAAATACCTTTCAGTAAACTTTGTCATATGTATCCAACCATCACTACAATCAAGATAAGGAACGTATTTATCACCCCCAAAACTTTCCTTGTGCCCCTTTGTAATTCCTCCCTCCCCCTTTCTTCCCAGACAACCCCTGATCCACATTCTGCAACTGATCTGCTTGTCTCTAAACATTAGTTTGCATTTTCTAGAATTTTATATAAATGAAATCACACAGTAGATACTATATTTTGTCTGGCTTCTTTAACTCAGCATCATTATTTTGAGATTCATCTTTGTTGTATGTATCAACAGTTGATTCCTTTTTATTGTCAATACCTATTCCAACGTATAGGTACACCACAATTTGTTTATCCAGTCACCCGCTGAGGGGCATTTGGATTGTTTTGAATTTTGAAAAATGACGTTTCAATTTTAATGTTTTTTGAAGATGGCAGATGTTTACTGAAATAAAAAAATTAAAAAGGTATTATTAAAAATTCAGAAAACTAAATAAGTGTAAAAGGAATTTAAATAATTAAACTATCAAAGGATAGTTTCTGTAAGTTTCTATCATTTATACTTTTTTGTGTGTGTGTGTGTGAGGAAGATCAGCCCTGAGCTAACATCCGTGCTAATCCTCCTCTTTTTGCTGAGGAAGACCGGCTCTGAGCTAACATCCATTGCCTAATCCTTCTCCTTTTTTTCCCCCAAAGCCCCCCAGTAGATAGTTGTATGTCATAGCTGCACATCCTTCTAGTTGCTGTATCTGGGATGCAGCCTCAGCATGGCCAGAGAAGTGGCAAGTCCGTGCGCACCTGGGATCCAAACCCGAGCCACCAGCAGCGGAGCGTGCGCACTTAACCGCCAAGCCACGGGGCCGGCCCCTATCATTTATACTTTTGAAGTTATTAAAGCTTAAAAGAGCACTGAAAAAAGTGCACTATGACTTTTGGGACTCCTTTATTTTAAATAAGTGCCCCAGGGGAATGTTATGGTCAAGCAGTTTGGTGAGACACCGAGCTAACAGTGCACATCAATCTCTTCGCACCGTCAGTGCCTGGCACACGGTGAACACTCCCTAGCAGCCTTACTCCCACGGTGAGCACTTTGTTCTTGGTTTGGATTCTTTTCCTTGCCCTCTACACACGTGCACGGCGGCTTCTCCCAGCCCCAGGCTCAGTCGGGTCATACAACTCCAGCAACTCTTGGTGGAGGGGAGATGGGGAGGTGGGAGGCAGGAGACAGGGGTGGCTGGCTGGGCTGTGGGAATCGCTGAGAAGCTTCTGGGGTGGGAGGAGAGGCATCCTCCTGGTGGTCTCTCTGTTTGTTTCCCAGGCCAAGCTGAGCCTTCACCTCCTGACCCTGTGGGAAGCGCAAGTCAGGCCTTGGCTCCACCTAGGAGGGGCTGGGGGGAGCATGAGATTCGGAGTCAGACAGGCCTGGCTCCTACCAGCTCTCGGAAGGCGACACCAGCCCTGCTCAGGTCACAGCTTCTGCAAGCATCACCAGAGAGAATGGAGGTGAGAGGGCAACATACACGATGCACGTAGAAGGCGTAATAACGTGAACTGTGTTCATAAGGAGCCAGCAGCACTAGAAGGCATTCTCTTGCTGATGTCAAGACATCGGCATGCCAAGACAGGCGTACTGAGCGTTTATCGAGCACCTACTGTCTACCCCACCAGGTGCTCAGAAGAGTGAGGTGGAAGAACATGAAACCAGAGGAAGCTAGTGACCTGGGGGGGCTTACGTCCTTTTGGTGGCCACTGGATCAAGAAGGGCCACCCCATCCTCGCCTTACCTCTGTGTCCCCCAGTCCAGGGGCTGAGTTAAATGTTTCATTCAACAAATACATTCTGAGTACTTGTATCAAACTGTGCTAAGCACCGGGGGTGGGGGGGGGGTGTTCCGTGGTGAACTTTATAGCCCAGTGCTGGTGGAGGGGAACAGACACAAAATAAACAAACAGCACCAAACCAAACAGGCTAATTTCCGACCATGGACGTGCTGTGGAGGAAATGAACGGGGTGATGTGAAAAGTGCAGGGGGTCAGTTTCGATGGGGTCAGTGGGGAGGGGCCCCTCTGTGCAAGGGAGGTCATAAACGACTGTGCTGGGATGTGGTAGTATCCAGTCAGAATGACTGAGGATCCATCACAGCTTCACCACTTGCTCGGTGTTCCATCTCAGGTAAGCTGCTTAACCCCTTTGAGCCTCAGTTTCCTCATCTGTAAAATGGGAGTAAATATCCAATGTGCTCCATAGGAGTGATGGGAGGCGTAAATTAGATGATGCAAGCACTTATTAAATAATAGATTATTCCTATCTCATCCAGCCGGGGCCAGGTACCCACAATCCATGGGTTAGTCCCTGTGGAGAAGGACATGGGGCGGCCCAACCCAAACACTCCTGAGTCTGCGTTTCCTAACTGATCCCAGTGTCTTTCTGTCATCCAGCATGCAGCAAGGGTCTCAAACTCATTTGTCTTCAGAGCCAGAAAATGGGTGTAATAAGTTGCACTCTGAAGAAGAGACCCTGCCTAAAAGGAAGCAGCTATTATTCAGCTTCAGGGACCTTTTGCCATGTTGAAATGAGGGCCCAGAACTTTCTACTTCTCACATGATAAAAAATATCTATTTTACGCAAAATCTTAAGAATTTTCAGTGTTGGCAATTCACATAAAAATCTTTCAAAACACTGTTGGGGGCAGACACAACACTGCTATCAGCCAAGGCTGGCGGCAGGCCTAGTTTGCAACCACGCCAGGCCCTTTGCTGAGCACTCTGAAGAATATCCAGCAAACCGGGCACCAGGCTTGCTGATGGAAAAGTTCTAGGGGCTCAAGGACCTCGACCCCTCAACAAAAAGCAGCTGGGTCAGAGCCTGAAGGTGGAGGGAGACTGCGTGAGGAAGGCTTCCTGGAAGAGGAGACCCTTGAGCTGGACTCTGGGATAAATAGGAGGTTGTGTGCTAAGGAAGAGGGGGCTAAGTGATTCCGGGCAGAGGAAGCACAACTTTGAGCTCCGGGGAAGGGTAGGTGTTTCCATGGGGCTGGAGTGCGTTTGGGGAACAAGGGGATTGTGCAGGAGGGCTGTGCTCTCTACGTCCAGATCATAGAGAGCCGCCTCGTGTGCTCAGCAGAGGCGCCCACACAGTACCTCTCAGCTCTGGGTGTCGGCCTCCAAGACCAGCAGTGGGGATAACAGAAGGGGTGGACAAGTCCTAAAGATGGAAGAACCCAGAAGCCTGTGCTTAGACCTGCCTCTGTCGTTGCTGGGACTGCATTCATTCATTTAGGCTGAAAATGACAGCAAGCAACTGTCAGTCATGAATCAGGGGCTGGGCTTTGGAGAGAAATGAGTTGGGGAGTCGTCCCTGCGTCTAGGGGGCTCACAGTCTGACGGTGGCCACTGAGGAGTGACAACTGCTCTACGAAGCTTTACGTAGAAGAGGGCTCTACCAAGTTGCTGTGGAGCTAGTGATAGGTTTGTAGAGGAGGCGATTTTTAAGCTGTGTCTGGATAGTTGAGTAGTTTAGCAGGGGGACAGAGTGGAAACAGCAGGAGGCTGCATGCAGAAGAAGGAGCACATGAAAGGCAGAGGTGGGTTGGGAACCTGCTTCGGGAATATGGGGTTGATTCAATCACGTGACAAATACTTCCTGAGTTCCTGTGTGCCAGGAGCTGTGTTAGGCCCTGGAGGGACATGATAAAGCAGATGCCCTCCACCCTCGCAAAGCTTAATTTTAAGCTATTTAAATCCTCTGTACCTCAGTTTCCCCATCCCTGCGAGCTTCAGTGAGGGCTGAATAGGATCACATAGGCTTCTGCAGGCTAACATACATGTGGAGACAGCCAGTGTCACACTGACATATAGAAAGTGCTCATTAGATATGTGCAGAGCTAAACTGCTTTCTTGCCTCGACTCCCTGAGAATCTAGCCCTTGGAGTTACCCTGCCTCAGACTCACCAGATAAGCAGGTTTGTTCAAAGAATGAATAAACGAATGACCAAATGCTACATGCACTATGCGCTGTACACACATTGACTACTCACAACGTCCCTGTCAAGTAGATACTATCGTTTATCTCCACTTTACAGCTGAGGAAGCAGCAACTTCAAGACAGCAAGTGACTGGTCTAATATGCCCAGGTGGTGATGGAGAAGGATCCAGACTCTGCCTCCTGGCAGCCTGACCTCAGAGCCTGGCACTTAACCATGCCACATCATGTCGCTCATGTCAAGGAAGGGTCTGGAATGGCCCGATGGAAAGCATTCGAGAACTTTGAGGGACTTTGCCCCCCACCCTCCAGCCAGCGCGGATGGCCCTCAAAGGTTATCTCCCAGGTCGGGTAACCTGTCGGTCAGTCTGTCTGGGGCAGGGGAAGTGAGAAAGTGTCATTCCCTTCCTGGGTAGAAGACACTTCCCGTCTTTCTTGCAGGAAGCAGGTCCTGCATTAACAAATGTCCTTGAAAAATGAGAAGGATGGCTGTTAGCCCTTGTCTTGAGGAGGGGACAGAGATTCGGGTTCTTCCAGGGTGCCAGAGCTGGAGAAAATTCAGTGATGGACGGGCTTGGACAGAATCGGGCGTGCTGGTCAGAGAGCAGTTCCAGGCCCCCACACAGCTCTGGGCCAATACACATCAGAAATGAGCCGTCTGCCGCTCACAGACCCTGGGAAAGGCAAGACTTTTATTTGAGAGTTTTGTAAAGGTCTTAGTACAAGGCACACGTTCACCCTCTCATCTATGGGGGAAGCAATAGGGCTAAAAGCAGGGTTTTGGGTAACAAGCAGACTGGCTGTTTCCACTTGTAAATTTGTGGCCTTGAGCAAGTTACCTTCTTCCCTCTGAGCCTCTGTTTTCTCATCCCTGAAGTGGGGACAATGATAAAATCAATGCAATGATTAACAGAGTGCCTATTGCCTTAGGTGCTCAATAAATGTGAGCTCTTGTTATTATCATTCATTGCAACTGAAACTTTTATTGAGCACCTACTGTGTGCCACATAGTGCAAGGGACACAGGATGAATAGAGAGTTACCCTTGATTTCAAGAAGCTTCTGGTCCAGTATGGGAAGTAGATATATCATCTTTTTTGTTCCTTCCCCAATCTTGGTGGATAAGACTGCTCTGTGCCAAATGTCACTGATTAAACAGGGACCACTTGGATTCTAGGAAATGTGGGGACTGGGGAGATCTGGGTTTTGGGGAGGCTGACTTACATACCTCTCTCTAGCTATATGTACCTCTCGCATTGCCATTCTCCGTGTTCTTCATTCCCGTGTTCCCGCGTCCTCCTCAGGGGCTCCCACAGCACTAACCACAATCTATCATTGTGTGAAGGTGCCGCTGGGGAGGGGTCTGCTGCGGAGGGCTGGGGCTGACAATCCTGAGCCAGCAAGCCCCAGACTGGGGAAGTCGGATGACAACCACTGCATACCCATAATAATATCCATATGCATAAGCTTTACAAACACACCAGGTTTTAGAGCTTGCAAAGCATTTTAGCATTCGTTTAACTTAATCTGCATGGAAGGAGGTATCTTCAGTCAGGTTTTACACATGAGGAAACCGAACGCAGAGAGGTGGGTTCCAAACCGCAACCTAGCCCACCCTGGTTCTCAAAGTTGTCTGATCAGAATCAAAGGGGTGCTTGTTAAATATGTAGATTCTCTCTCCAAATTCTAATTCTGAAGGTCGGGATTGGGACTCAGGAATCAATAGTTTAACAAACACCCCTGGTGATACTTACCTTCAGGCAAGTCCGGACACATGCCGGTCATTGATTTATCTACTCGGCTAAAATTCTTTGGGCCCCAACAAAGACATGTACCGTGGGGAGAGCATGAGGAACACAACAGTCCCCAGCTTTAAGGAACTGACAGTGGGCAGGGTGAGCAGATTGCCTAGGTCCTGGGGCCGGTTCGGGTCTGCAACCCGGCTCTCCCCTAGGAGTACCTTCCTCCTGGGTGGGAAGGCTTTCCGCCCGACGCAGGTTTGGAGCTCCTGGCTCCATTGTCTAACACCTGCTCAGGGCTGAGCCTGGGGCTCTTTGGAGCTGGCAGCATCCTGTGAAAGAAGCCGAGACGTGCCTGGCACAGAGTGAGTGTTCCAGTAAGTGCTAGCCAGCTGCTGATGTGCTTGTCAGGGCTCAGAAAGAACGGGGGCTGGGGGAGAAGGAGCCCTCCTGTGCTGAGGAAAACAGTTGGGGCCTGACGAGGACACGGATTTACATTTCTTTAAAGGTGATTCCAGCTCTGACCTGACTTTGCACCTGGAAGGGAGGCCAGGCAAGGACCACTGTTGTGCAGATGAGGAAAGCAGAGCCCAGGGAGAGGGGAGTGAGAGGTCCCAAGCTGAGACCCAGGTCTCCTGGAGTAACGCCGGGGCAGGCAGGGATCGCAGGCCACGGACAACACAGCAACACCTCTCTCCTGAAATCACTGGGGTGATGTGCACCTGGGAAGGGAAGAGCCTGATGACACCACAGGCGCCCCCCTCGTGAGGGCCAGCATCACCCGGGTAGCTATACCCCGGGCTCCAGCTTCTGCTGCACACTCCCTTTTCTGATGGAAAAGGCCATCCTTCGTTCCGGCCACCAGACCCTCTGTTTTCCCTGGGAGAGCACTTGAAGCAGGTGTTCTGGGCCTTGTCTGGAGCTCACCTTCTTTGTTCCAGCCACTCCGGGTACCCAGCAGTTTCCCAGAGGCCAGCCCTCCAGACAAGCCTTGCCAGATAAGGCCAAGGGTGCTCCCAGAAGCCTTCTGGACAGTGTCCTGGAAGGCTGCACCGGTGAGGCTGGGCTGAAGTCTCCCAGGCCAGTGTACACAGCACCCTGCCTGAGAGCCCCCAGGGTCCCCGCCATTACCTGCTCCTTGTTGAGCCTGCTCCATCTGGAGCGTGAGAGGGCAGGAAAGGGCAGGGATCCCAGGTGAGGCAGAGAAGGAAAGCCACAATTCTGACCTGGGAGTTAGTTTGCCAGAGACAAGCTCACTATGTCTCAGGAACAAGGCCTTTAGTATCTGCAGTAGCAGAATGCCAGGGTCCCTGGACCTAACGGCTCCTCCAGCTTTGCGGGTCTCCTCCCTGCCAGGCTCAAGTCTCGCCCGCCCCAGCAGGGGGTCCCTCTGGGGGGGCCACCAGGGGGGGGTGTATATAATCGTAAAGCGTTCCCCAGGCAGGAAGGGCGGGGGCGGGGCGGCTGCGAAGGCCCAGGATATAAGAAGTGGAGGCGCGGCTCCTCGGCCCGGCCAGCCCACCATGCACGCCCACCGCCTGCCCTTCCTCCTCCTGCACGCCTGGTGGGCCCTGCTGCAGGCGAGCGCCGCGACGGTGGCCCCCGTGCCCCCACGTACGCGGGGGCAGCCCTCGTCGCCGTCCCCTCTCGCGTATATGCTGAGCCTCTACCGCGACCCGCTGCCCCGGACAGACATCATCCGCAGCCTGCAGGCGCAAGGTAGGCAGCCCTGCCCCGCCCCTCCGAGCACCCCGGGGCGCCTCGGGCCGCGTCCTGCCTCCGGACTCCGGAGGGGCGCTGGAGCCGGCCGGGGGCTGCGGCTGCGCGCTGGGCACGTCGCGGTCGAGGGCGGACCGACGCGCTCGGAGGGCGCGTCCAGGGTCCGGGTCTGGGGGGGTCTCGACGCCTGCATTGGCTCTGGGCGTAGGGTTGGTGGATGGCGGGGATTCTGCCGTCGGGGGTGTGTCCCGGACAGGGACCTCTGCGTTCCAGGTTCTGGTTTAGGGTGGGTAGGTCGCGGTACTGTAGGGTGGGAGCCCGATTGTGCTACTTATCCGTGAGATCTTGTTAAATTACATAATCTCCGGCGCCTCAGTTTCCGCGTCTGTAGACCAGGGGACCAGTAGCTCCCTTGTAAGTCTGTGGCGAGGGTTAGGTGACAAAACACATAAAACGTTTAGCACAAAAACCAGGCATAGTAACAATAAGTGGTCGTTATTATTGCTACAATTATTTTGTCTTGCTGAGTTTTTTTTTCTTTTTGCGAGTGAGAGTGAATGGGTGCCCGGGTCTGAGGTTGGGAGTGTCTCAGGCTGAGAGCTAGCTTCGAAACCCGGTATCAAGCGTGTCATTTCAGGGATTAGAGTTCGGAGATCCGGGATTAGAGATGGGGCGCCCCGAAGTCAAGAATTGAGGCAGGCTTGGGTTCTCGAGCCCGGGCTGGGTCTGCGTCGGTGTCCCGGATGACTCCGAGTTCAGGGCCTAGATTTGGAGGGGGGGGACCATAGTGACCTAGCAGTATCGCCCCCAGGACCGGGCGGCGCGTTCTGGGTACCGGGCGCGGCGGACAGGTGGGTGTTGAGCAGAGGGAGCCCTTCCCGTGGGGTCTCCTTCCCGGGAGTCCCCTTTCCCCCGTGCAATCCACATCCTGGCGCCTGGTGTGTGTGTAGGGGGACAGACCCCTGCAGCTCTGCGCCTCCCTCCGCCTGCCGGGGGCCAGACGGCCTCCCCGGGGCTGGGGCGCAATCCACATCTGATAATCTGATCCGGCTGGCCACCCGCCGGCCCCGTGTGGTCTGGGGGTTGGGGCTCCTAGCTCCCTGGCCTGCCGCATCTGGGGTCAGACGGCCTGACCCTCTCCGGAAGGGTCATCTGAGGACCAGCCAGACTAAGGACACCCGGGGGGCGGGGCAATTTGAAAATTACTGGAGTGCTAGGCCTCTCTGCCAGGAAGCGGGAGCAGGGCGGGAGCGAGGCTGGGCAAAGGGGGGATGCACTTTTCCCGTTCAGCCCCTCCTCCCGGAGAATTCCCAAAGGTTTGTGGTGATTCCATCGTCTGGGAGTCTGGAAAACTGAGTGCTGGGCCCTCAAACCCTGCTTCCCATTTCCTGTGTGTCCCTGGCACATCTGTTGATTCCTCTAGTTTTCTCTTTTGTTAAGTGACTGGCTTTCTTTCTGCTTCATCTGTGTGGTAAAATGTACAGAACAAAATTTACCATTTTAACCATTTTTAAGTGTGCAGTGGCATTAAGTACATTCACATTGTTGTGAATTGGCTTGTTTTTTACAAACAGCAAGAAAAGCCTGCCTAGAGGGAGACTGATGGGAAAGGGCTGTCCCAAGCCCGCTCCTTTCCCTCTTGGGTTTCTTTGTAAGCTGCGCCAAGAGAGCAGGCAGTGGGTGTTGGAGTCTAGCCACATTGGGTTTGTGTCTTCCGCTGTCACTGTTTAACCTCCTTCACCTTGGACCTTCGGTTTCCTCATCTGCAACGTGGTGCTAACGGTAGGCAGGGTTTAAGGAGACAGTGCTTGTAAAACTGTTGGCAGGGGAAGCAGTTAGTGGAAGTTACCCTTATAATTTATAATACTGCAGAGTGGGAACTCGGTGTCACACCCACACCCTCCTTTTCTGCAGAGCCCCTAACCCTAACTCAGCCTCAGCACTCTGTTTGAGGGGAAGGAAACCCAAGGGCAGGAGCCCAGCCCCTTCCTTCTTTAGGATTGGAGATGGGTCAAGATATCCCGGGGGCCTGTGTGGCCAAGTCTGCATTCAGTGCATGGGTGGGTTTCAGGGTGTCCATGGACCCCTTCTTCATACCCCCCCAAAATCACATTTATTGTATAAGTGGGAGATGCAGTTTTTTCTGGGGAGAGCATTCTTAGCTTTCCTCAGGCCTCAGTGACCCCCCAAAAGATGAGACACCCTATTCTAAGATGAACCAGAGCCAGATCTAGGAGAACCTATCAGCACTGTGTCCCAGGGAGCCCTTGGCTGGGGCTGGGGTTGTGGAGTCCCCTCCATACACACTGCCCATCCCCGTGACAGATGGCTTCGTCCCCTGTCCAGGTCCCTCACTGCCAGGGCACCTTCATCTCTAACTTTGGGCCTGGGCAGTAAGCAGGAGGGGTTGATGACGGACAGCGCTGATTGCTCTTTGGCGGTTGTGCTGGGCCAAGTTGACACACATTATCTCAGTAAATCACAACACCCTGTGAGGTGGAGACTGTCACCATCTCCCTCTTACAAAGAGGGAAACTGAGGCCCAGAGAAGGCCTCAGAGAGTAACCTGCCCAATGTTAAACAGCACGTGGCAGAATTTGGACCATCCCGGGAGCCACCAGGGCCCCTGCTCTTAACCACGGAGCTGGAATGCCTCCCTCTGAAAGGCCATTTGTGGATACTTGTGATAATATGTTTTTATCTCCTGGTGCAGGTGGCCAGGAGTTGCTACATGTCCCACCTAATCCCCGGGGGTGCTGCAATGGGCAGTGGACCATGTTAGCCTCCTCCCCACACCTCTGGGGAGAGTCGCTAGTCAGGGGCCGGTTATTGTCCCCTGCAGGTGCTAATGAGGAGGGAAGTGGAAATTAAGTGAAAAAGAACAGCTAGAGAAGGGCTGGGAGAAGCTGCCAGGAGGCTGATCTGGGAATTGCCCCCTTCCAATGCAGGCTGGGTTTCCCAGAGAAATTCACTTACTCTCTGCCCAAAGATGCCCTATGAGACAATAAAGCAATAAACTGTTACGTGGTCTGCCCAGAGTGGACCTAAATCAGAGAGCATTACTACCTCTGGGATCCATTCATGAAAGGATTACTGTTTTTATGTCTAAGGAATAACCCCTGACTTTTATTTAGCAATCAACCTTCAAACCTCTTTATTTCCCTGGTTCCTCGTGATAATACAGAGGTGGGTAGCGCATTACTATTCCCATTGCAAAGTAAAGGAAACTAGGCTTGAAAAAAGTTAAAGACCACTTTTAGGTGACCTGAAAATCCACAAATACGTGCTATTCCCAGACATCAGACCAAATTAGTCCAGGACTAAAATAAATGGAATGTGCTCCTGTACTCCTCTTCTCCAGTTTGGGTTTAGTTGTCTTGTGGGTGGAATGAGCTGGCTGTGTGTGTGAATGACCTGGGGCAGGAGGGGTGGGCGCCCTGCAGGGAGGTGGGGGAGACCTCTGGGTGGATGAGTGTCAGGTCAGTGCAAAGTCAAGCTTAGAATGCCTTTAGAAGCCTATTTGTAAGGTTGCCAACAACTCCTGAAGTTCTGCCTCCATCTTTAGGAACTGGCGGGGGAGAGGGTGGCCAGTCTTTGGCTTCTGTTGCCTGTTCCCGCCGAGAGCCCCGAGCCTTTCCATGAGTGAGTGCGCACAACTTCGTTGTGCCTGTGAACAGGCCTTTCCAAAGAGAAAACAGAGCCTGGGAAGGCGACTGGCTCCAGGGTCACAGGGTGAATTTAGGTCAGAAAGCTCAGGGCTTGGCCTCAGACTGTGAGTATTAGGGGAGAGAGGACGGGGGAGACAAACTCATCCACTTTTTACCAGTTGTTGTCTGGCTGCGGAGCCTCTTGAGGGGAGCAGCGGAACAGTGGGTTGGGGTTTGGGCTTTGCAGTTGGGCAAATCCAGGTTTATCTTTGGCTCTGTCTGCCACCCTCCAATGACACCTTTGGGCAGTGATTTAACCTCTCTGAGCCTCAATTTTCCTCATCTTTAAAATGGACTCAATAACAGTCCCAGCTCTTAGGGCTGGGTGAGGATTAAGAGAGATGATTTACATAAGGTCAAAGCTCAAACAGGAGCTTTGGTTGTTACCCCGACTGCAGATGCAGGAGGCCCCCACTCACCCTGCTTCCTTCCTGGTTTTTCCCACCCAGATGTGGAGGTGGATGGGCAGAACTGGACCTTTGCTTTTGACTTCTCCTTCCTGAGCCAAGAAGAGGATCTAGTGTCAGCTGAGCTCCGGCTGCAGCTGTCCAGCCCTGTGGACCTTCCCCCTGACGTCCCGCTCTCCATTGAGATTTTCCACCAGCCGAAGCTGGACGCGGATCAGGACCCAGTCGACTGCCTGGAACGTCTTCGGATGGACCTGTTCACTGTCACTCAGTCCCAGGTTACCTTTTCCTCGGGCAGCATGGTCCTGGAGGTGACCAGGCCCCTCTCCAAGTGGCTGAAGCACCCTGGGGAGCTGGAGGAGCAGATGTCCAGTTTGGCTGGAGAGTGTTGGCGGCGGCCTCCCACACCACCTGTCACCAACGCGCTCCTCATGCTTTACTCCAACCTCTCCCCAGAGCAGAGGCGGCTGGGCGGCTCCACCTTGCTGTGGGAAGCTGAGAGCTCCTGGCGGGCCCAGGAGGGTCAGCTCTCCCGGGAGAGGAGCAGGAGGCACCGTCGACATCACTTGCCAGACAGAAGCCAACTGTGTCGGAAGGTCAAGTTCCAGGTGGACTTCAACGTGATTGGATGGGGCTCCTGGATCATCTACCCCAAGCAGTACAATGCCTATCGCTGCGAGGGCGAGTGTCCGAACCCCGTGGGGGAGGAATTCCATCCCACCAACCACGCATACATCCAGGTGCGAGGCCAAGGCATGGGGGAGGGGAGGCAGTAAGCTGTGGCGGAGAAGTGGCTGTACTGCCAGATCAGGGCGACAGGTCTCCAGCTTTGCTTCTAAGTTACTGTGTTCATTCATGCACTTATTGAAGCACCCACAACGTGCCAGGTCCTGTGCTGGGTCCTAAGGATGTGGAGATGACCAATGACAGCACCCTCAGAGAGCCAACGTGGAGTGCCATGCCCCATTGGGTAGCCTTGAACACATTCCTTTCCTGGGACTTCTTCCTTGTCTTTCATAAAATTAGGAGTGGAGGGTGTAGACCAGACGGTCTCAGCTCCTCCCCAGCCCTGACATTCTAGGAAAGGAAGTTCAGAATCTGGAGTTTGGGGATAAACAGGCCTGGATTTGATTCCTACTTATTAGCTGTGTAATATTGATCAAGTTACTTACTCTCTCTGAGCCTCAGTTTTTTCCCACCTGTAAAATGGGGATAGCAATGCCGTATTTCATAGGGATGTTGCAGGTTAAATGAGATGATATGCATACCGCATGTATAGCAGTTGGCAGATAACAGGCGTGTTTGATGTTGTATTATCTTTCCTAGAAGTCTGTGATTAACTGATGAAATGGGGGCCACGTTTATAGGGCCGTGGTTGAGATAGTATTGTTCCAGCCACTGTACTTTCGCTGCCTAAAACAGGAGTTGGACATCCATTTTGCAGGAGTACTAAGGCCAGAGGCTACCACCACGTGCCACTATCAACCTAAGGTCTAGAAGGTGGTGGAGAGGAATGGAAGGAGAATGAGATGGAGAAAGCAGAGAATAGAACCTAATGTGGTGGCCCTGCCCTGCTCTCAAAGGTCATGTGGGACCAAAGTGTTTTTACTTTACCCCATGAAGCCTAGACTGAGAATGTCTTGGACCTGTAGTACATCCTCCATGCCAAGCCTCAGGGGGGTTTCAGAGGCTCTGGGGAGCATGTGGGCTGAGCTCATGCAAGGGAGGCACTGGTGGGGGCCAGTGCCCGGGAGGACCTGTCCTGGGCAGAGCCCCTCCTGAGCCTCTCCCAGGCCCCTCTGCTCCACTAGCCTATCTGCAGCATGATCAGAGGGAGACACAGACCCAGAGAGTCCCAGGCGCCAACTCTGACGCTCTGATTTACGAAGACGTCGCTGGCCCCTGGGACAGGGCGCAGTTCCAGAATGCCCAGGGGTTGTTACCTTTTCCCCCACTGACTCTGTTTGCCCTTCTCTGGGCAGCAAAGCAAATCCCACAAGAATTTCCGCATGACTGTCTTCTGCTTCATATTTCTGGAACTAAACCAGGAGTTTCTTGGAATATCTTTTAAATTGGTATTCACTCTAGACCAGAACAATAGGAGAATATCTAAGTTAGCTACCGCTCTACCCAGATACAGCTTTTAGAAATCTGTTTAAGGACTGTTTAAAAAAAGAGAAAGTTATTTTAGGTGTGAAGAGTTGATGACGTATTGGCATACTGATTCCTTTAAGAAAACAATCTCTTCTATTTTTGTACCCAGAAACTGATTTTAACTCCACCGTTTTTCACCCTTA
Organism: Ceratotherium simum simum; assembly: GCF_057802395.1. Lineage (NCBI taxonomy): Eukaryota > Metazoa > Chordata > Mammalia > Perissodactyla > Rhinocerotidae > Ceratotherium > Ceratotherium simum. The sequence goes on from NC_141905.1 coordinate 30,927,845, forward strand.
CCCAGAAATGACGCTGTTCTGACCTGACCATTGGCATGTGACTTGACCCCTATTTTCCCTTTCACAGAGCCTGCTGAAACGGTACCAGCCCCACCGGGTCCCTTCCACCTGCTGTGCCCCAGTGAAGACCAAGCCATTGAGCATGCTGTACGTGGACAACGGCAGAGTCCTTCTAGACCACCACAGAGACATGATCGTGGAAGAATGTGGGTGCCTCTGAGGAGATCCTGGAGGGGTGCTGGTGTGCCTGTGCCCTGGAGGTTGGGAAGCTCCTGGAAGACACGCGAACCATCTGATCCAATGAGGAGAAACAAAGAAGGAACGTTGCTCTGTCCACAGACCTGAGGAGAAAGGGCTGCCCATCCTGTTCATGAAGGCTTCCAGGCTGCTGTCAGGAGAGGGAGGAGGAAGCCTGTGACCCGGGCTTGCTGGGTCTTCTCTTTACCAAACAGACAGTGGCAGTAAAAGCACTAGTGCGAGGGTTCTTTACCTTTTTTTTAACCTGTGAACCTCTGGAAATTATATGCAAAAAGTTGGGGCATATGTACATTTATTTTTGAGGTGGGACAAGGTTGTTTATAACTTTTATGTATTCTCAAAAGTGGTCTTTGATACGCACCCCTCCAAAAGATTAAGTATT